>NC_137697.1:33256804-33452041 GCF_964034855.1 Anser brachyrhynchus
TAGGCTAGTGCTCTTAGGAGGAAGTGTATTTCTCATGAAGGTCATGGAATGCCCAGAGTCTATGAGGAACACTGGCAAGAAACCAATGATAAATCTGCAGAATTCTGGGCACCCTCAGGTAATCATACAATGCATGTACTACAAAAACAATGGTGTTTTGTGCTCAGCTTTGGACCTGCAAATGAAGAAACTGCAACTGCTCTGCCTCCCTGGCTGTTCAGGACATTTAATTGAACAGAAATTAGAGAATGAGAGCACTCATAAATGTCCAGCAGAATTTATTGTTGAAAAGAATCATTTTTATAAGGTATATTTAGCATTTCTTACCTAATTGGGCAGAGAAGAAAATACTTGGCAGGGACATGCTTTACATGCTGCATCCACTTAAAGAAGAAGCAAAATATGACTCCTTGGAGGAATCTTCCAAATTATGAGCAGATCAGTAAAGCATCAGGGGGAATGCATTTTCAGTGCATTGCACAGAGGTCAGCACACAGCTCTGGCACTGCCCTCCGTAAAATTTTCAGTCTGAAGCTGAATGCTGACTAATAAGACATAAAAATAACACAGTAATAGTGAGTTAATGGTGCTCCAATATTCCCCATTTATACCTGGTTCCAAATTCCTGGAGACAAAAGAGCAACTTAAAATTGGCCCAGACACCTGACAAATTTAGGGAAAATGGTGAGCATTTTCAAATTTGAAGGGAGTGTTTTGATTTGGATTTGCAATTAGATGAGTCCCACTGCAGATGAGAGAGTTTTCCTGCTAGAAGGCAAGGTCTCACATTTTTAGTAGGCTGGGGACAAAGGAGGGATACATATCAACAAGCTCATTTTATATTGCAGAAGGAATTTCCTGGACATAACAATGAACATAACATTAGTTCAGTTATGACTGGCAGTCAACAAGTGCAAGTGTACACATAACCATCCTTATTTGGTATGTTTTACCATGTGTTCCTAAAGGCATAGGTCACTTCCAACCGAGTACTCTTTATGCAGGACATTAAATTTCCTTCTTTGCTATCTTCATATCTTATCCATGGGTTATTCAGGAGATGCAATATATTTGCAGTTTATCTAATGTAACTTTATCATTATTTTGTGGCAATGTGCATACACAGTCAACAGACAATTTCAGTTATTGTCTCAGAAATAAATTATGTGCTTAAACTAAGAACAAATTCTTGTGGTCATATGTTTTCGCAAGAAAAAAAAAAAAAATAATTTTCAGGAGGAAGCCATTTTGATAAAATTCTCTAGCCCCCATGGTTAAAGTTCTGGTTTTCAAATCCCAGAATGTTTCAATTAAGAAAAAAATAAATAAAACATTAAAAATAAGGTATTTTAAATAATCTTTGTGGGTTTTGAGACCTTTACATGGTATTAAAGAGAAATTATAAAGACAATGAAAATTTTAATTATTTTTTAAGAACTACTGTTTAGGAAAAAAAAAGTCTCAGTGAAAAATAAATGCACCAGCTCTGCATGTGAAACTTAAGGGCATCATTTTTAAAGCATGTGCAGTGGTCTGCAAGCAATAAACAGGCAGAGGCAGTATAGTCAGCTGACAAACTGCAATGGTAGAGCCCAGACAGGGTTGGAAATGGCTAATGCATCATTATTTATGAGTAAATAAACAGTTAGAAACAGGTGGTAAAACATATATTGAAGAAGGTTGCGTTTGAGATTAGTTTATGTGTAGCATGATTTTTGTGGTATGGTGTGATAAGCAAGGAAGACTGAAGTAGCCTTGGGAGGAACCTTTTCCTGTTTCCATGGGATGACAGCTAGAGTCAGAGATGAACCTAAATCACATTTTTTGCTACATCTGAAGAGGTCAGAAGCGTGGAAAATCCTGCAATGCCAAGCTAATTTGAAAAGGCTGCCTGAGTTACTGAATTGCCTAACAATATTGTGTGAAAAAACTAACTAACTAAAAAAATAAATACAAAATCAGTGGCTAGATTGTGAGGCTTTTGCCCAATTTTGGAATTACCTTTTAGATGTATAAGAAATACACTAAAAAATTCTTCAATTCAGTTAAAAACTGAATAAATGGGCTAACCTGGTTATTAGGAGTTGCTTCAGATTGTAATGGGTCAAAATTTGGGTTTTAATTATTCTTTTCCTTTCTCCAACATGAAAGTAAAGTATCCAGTCTCAGTCCCAAAAAATACAGCCCAAACATATCCTTCTATATTTAATGACATCTTAGAAATATAATGTTTTGCTGTGATATATTCCTCTTGTGGCACTTGTGTTCAGTCTAAGCAGGCTTCTTGCGTCTTTTATTCATACTTTTCTTCCAAACCAAACACTAGATATTGCATTGGAGTCCAGTAAAAATCTGCTCATATTAATTTTATGCTTCTTATAGAAAAAAAAAAATCTGATAGACTGGAACCACCGTTACTACTGCCTTTAGTTTTATTATACTGCTGGTAATTAGTCTTGTTACTGCTAAAAATTGTGGCTGTTTGCTGTCTGATGTTCATCTTGATCACATCGGATTATTTGACCATGGCTAGCAGTTAATTGGCAGGCAGGACTGTAGAGTACACAGAGTTAACACAGGAGGTGCAGAATGGATGGAAAGGAAGTCATAAATCCTTGCTGCAGATTGCTTTAGGCACAGAGCCAGCGAGGAGCATTATCTCAAAATGCTAATATGTTCCAGGTCATTTAAGGATGCCGTCGATGACAGTGATGTGTTGGCCAAGACATGGATTAGATGTCCTACTAAGACTCTTTGATGTCTAGGTTCTCTAAATTAACAAAAGCTCTAATTATAACCTAACATGGTTTAAGACTACCCTCTGATAATGGAGTCTGGAAGAAACCTTAGCAGGTCTGGGGACCAGTTTTAACCTGGGTCAGTCCAGGACAATAGTGGCCCTGAGAGCAATGCAGGGCTGGGCACCAAGGAGGCATGCCCGGTTACTTCCAGCTGCCAGGAGGGGCTCTCTGATCTTCGTGCTTAGTAAGAGAGGTGAAGGAGTACAAAAATGTGCTGGGTGAGATGCTGTGAACACACTGCAAGGCTAAACAACACTCCTGTTTGTTTGAACTTAGAGACCTTCAGGAGACACATAAAAAACAAAGAAGCAAGGTAGCACATGCAACCAAGACTCCTTATAGGCTTGGCCAATATTCAGTGTGTTATGTCCAGACTTTCAGATAACCTAAAACCTAAAACTCAACACTGAGAAAGAATATGGGAGGCTTACTGTCATCATAGTTGTAGTAATATTCAAAATTGATACCAAAGACCTTCCAGTTTGGAATAGCATGTTTTCCTGTTGGTATTTTTTGATTACAACAACTTTCATCAATATAGTAGGAGTACTTCTACCTGCACCAATGGAAATGTACTGCAAAATTCTTATTTTGCAGTACGAATTCTTCTTTGCAGTGCAAATTCTTCAATTTGCAAAATTCTTATTTTGCAGAGAATAACTCACTTTATTGCCGAATTTAATATACATTACATACATTTAAAGTCTTTAAGCTTTCGTGGATTAAACAAGATAAAAACTGATCCACTGCATTAGATTTTATAGTAGGAGAGTCAGGTAAAAATCTTGCTGAATACCAGTTCCTGCTTGTGTTGGGGAGCATATCTGAGTCACTCTCCTGACTTAGCTTAAAACGAAGAAATAGAAATATAAAATGATTAACTTTCCTTCTCAGACAAGCCTAAACCATGAAATTAAGAAATTACATCAAAACCCTTTTGATGGATTAATAGCTATGTTAAAACACTGGGAACCTCTCTGCTTTTGTAATAGTCCTGTTTCTCAATAAAGTAAAAAAGAAGAAGCTCACATCTGCAGGGGTTGAGGTCAGGGGATTTCTTTGCAGGGGTGCCACTCCCCAGTGAGTAATTAAAACCCTAAACAAATCTACCTAAACAAACAATAGCTCTGTTATGACAAGAGTCGCCAGATGGTGCTTGGTAATGCAGGTTTACAAGTTGTTTTTGTTTTTTAATGTATAAGCAAGCCTCCTTTGAAGTAAATTTCTGTTGCTGTAAGTGGATTTATGTGGTGGAAAACAGATAGCAGGAGACTTTGATTTCTGCATTATTCTCCTTGTATTTATTCAGTTAGGGGGATAAGATAGATGCTTTGTATATCAACTGAGAATTCCCGGGAGCGAGGGAGGGTCAGGATTGCTCCTGCAGTGTTTAGCTGTCCCTTGTCCAGGTGCACAGCTGCCCACAGGCCAGTACTGCTGTGGTACCAGCTGGTGTGATACCCACATCGTTTGAGTCTCTGTTGTTCCCGAGAAGCATTGCAGGCCCTTGCCATCTGGATCTGCTCAGGAAAGAGACCTGCCGAGACCTGCACCTCATGAAATGCTTTGAGCTCAAAAAGAGCCTTCCTTTTCGAAAAGGAAATGTGATTTAAAACACCAGGGAAGGTCTTGAATTCCCAGCCAGGAGTTCACCACTTTCTCACTGAAGTTCCTATCAGGGACCTGCAAAGGAAAGCACTTCGGGTGCAGACTGCCCAGCACCTGGGTGCCAGGTGGGGTTAGTGGGGTTCCTGGGTGCAGGGTTCCTGCAGCTCCCCAGTCCTGCTCCACGGGGGCTTACATCTGGGGAGTCTTCCTCCTCCTGACCCCTCCTCCTGATCCTCCACCTTCTCATCTCAACAGTTCATCTCAATTTTTCTTCCTCATCCTTTGAAAAATATCAGAATTAATCAGAACAGAAATTCTGCATTTTGATTAGTTCTCCTCAGAAAATGTGAAGGGTCTCATGCTTTCATTAAACAGATCTGTCTGTCTCTGCTCTGCAGAATTTAAACCACAGGTAAAATGGCTTCTTTGAACTCAAACAGAATATAATGGCAAAACTGATAATAATGGCCTAGTCCCTCAACTTTCTATCTGAAGCAACTGATCCAGGAAAAAATATCGTGGTTTTATTGCAGAGATCACAAAATCAGAAACTATCAAAGCGCTTCCTGATCTGTGAAGATTAACTTAGTTCTACAGTGCTAAATCCTGGTTCATCTCAAACCTTTTGCTTACAGAAAAAGTCAGGAGTGCATGCCATGTGTTTGGATTGTTTTATGGAGTTTGAGATATCCAGATGCAGAGGGAAACACGAGCTGGAGATATAACTGGGCTGCACTGCATTAGTTGCTAACCCATTGACAAGTAACATCCTTGAAGCTCATCATTTATACAGGACTCAGATCTGTCACTGATTGTAACTGAACTATTCTATAAACACAGCCATGGCAAAATATTTGGGACAAATATTTGACATGATGGTGAAGTACATGGCGATCATGTGGTATCACCTCATTAAACTACTGTTCTGTGATCAGCTCCATCTGCCTGTCACAATGGTGTTTCCTATCACAAGCACTTCATTTTTAAGCTGTGTTTTTCTGATGAGGCCATACAGATCCGAACTTGGAATGAATTTAAAGATTAACCCATATAAGGTCAATGTGCAAATTTATTCTCCTCTGACTTGTCATCTGCTCTAGCTACCAAGATCACCAGTAATTTTGAGAAACTCTATAAAGGCATTCCTTGATTTCACAGGCTTATGGTTTGTTCTTATCCTGTCAGGGATCCAGAAGAATGAGGGTGTTTGATTGCTCATGGACCTCAAAGGTGCCATCAGGTCTCAAGGAGAGTATTTGCTTCCCCTTGCCTGATGACTAGGTCATCAGATGCTGGTACACTTGGAGGACAGACCCACATATATCCACTTTTGAACTGTGTAGTTTCATTCCAAATATAAAACACTTATTAGTAAGGATGTGCAGTTAACAATTATAGAAATAGAAGTTTGAAAGACGTGGGAGGAAATCAGAATAGAGCAGTAATGAGAAAATAACACAGAATGTAAAACTATAAAGTACAATAAATGGTAAATTAACAGAGGTAATTAGAGACAGGTTGACAAGGCTCAGCTCCTTTGATAGGGAGCCAAAGTCTTCCACATGAATTGTTACTATACATTGCTTATCTAAGGCCTCACGTACTGTTTCTTAATTGCACTATCTACAGCATGACTGATGCATAACTAATAACTTGATAGAGTCATTGTGAGAGGTTCAGAAGTTGCAGCTGGACTTTCGGGGGATTCAAGTTCAGTGAGACAGAGAGATTATCCTGTAGACTAGGAGGCTCCCCAGAAATCCCACTGTTCTCTGCATCTCTGTCTCCTCCTGCTAGGCATCTGGTAATGCACAGCAGGGTTTTCCAGAGCTGAGCAGAAACAAGCTTTCAGCAGCACAGACCTGCATTAGCAGTGACAGGTATCAGAGCAGTGGGAGCTTCATGATCTCTGGAAGGAAGTTGGCATCAGCTTTGGACCCAACAGAGCAATGAGGAAAGCACTGGTGTCCCTTACTATCTGGGCAGGCTGTGAAGTGGGAGGGCACTGGTGGAGGAGAGCCACTGCCATATACTTGCTGGGACTGTAGTTAGGGTCCCGGGGCACGGAAGATTGTTGCACCTCTAAACACACCATCTCAACTGACCCGCAGTTACTGGCCTTCAGCAACAACTCCCAACAGAAAAAAATAAATAAAACAAAAGAGCAAAAGTGTAATCAACACAGTGTAGCAGCTACAATCATGGTGGCTTTAGCTGGGAGGAGAGAAAGTGTAAGGTATGAGAGTTTCAGTCCTCCCAAGGATCCTGAGGCCTGGTGAGTGGAGAGACACAGCAGTAGGTGATGAGAGTTCAGTTACACAGAGCTGGGAACAGGAGTCAGCTCTGAGTCAGGGTTTGAGTAATAGGCTCATTTATTTCAGAGCAGGACCCCTGGGAGACTGGACTAAGTCCAGCCTTTGTTATGGCCATTGGCATCAGAGAGGTAACAGAGCTGTGTCAATGTAAGAGAAATGTTGTAACTCGACTTCTTCCATGTATTACATTTCTGAATTTTCACTTGCTGTAAACTCAAGGCAGTTGTGTAAGAGTAACACGTGTATGGATGTGTCTATCTACCACAGAGTCATGCCTGTTTGCTCATAATGATAGTGCTGCTGAAAAATAAGCTCTGATAGTCATGAAATGAAGAAAGAATATGCCATGCCTTCTCAGAGCCTGACAAGGTGGCTTTCTTTACTGTTTAAACATCATCATGCAATGTGTTTCCCACAGTGTCTAGGGGAACCCCACCAATTTATCTGAACTGTCTTCATGCTACTACTTTGAAGGTGTCTTTCTTTGTCATGAAGTCTCTTGGCATTTAGACAACAGTTGGCAGGCTCCAGAAGTTCCAAAGAGGTCATGCTCTTTTCAAACCCTACCTTATGTTCTCATCCACACACACACAAAAATATAACAATATATCCTGCTGTAAAGACCAGTTGCTGTTATTTCCTTCCACCCCTCATCTGCCTGTCCAAGTCTCCTAGCACCTCAATCCAAAGATTGTGTCCAGTGCTATAAATGATTGTATGAGATCAATCAGTTACTCACCTGATCTCAGCCTATGGCCCTTGAGCACCACAAACAAGCTCAATTTCCACTTATTGAAGCCGAGTTGTATTTGGTATAAAGTCTCAGTATTGTTGGGTTTACAAAGAGGTTTGAAGTGAGCTTGTCTTTGATCTGAAGGGGTTGAGACCTTTTTTCAATGCCAACCACAGGGTGTCTTTCCACAGCTGATTCTGAGTGCTGCAGAAAGAGGATCCGTGAACAGAGTTGGGCTGACTGGCTGAAAAAGCTGTTTATACCTTTCCTGCAGAGGCAGACTGAAGAAGCCAATGTGATGGCACAGCATAGAGTGTTTATTAAGTAAAAACTTTGTTTTCATAGGCTCCTAATTTTTATACTTTAAAAAGCTGCAGAATGAAACCACACTGTTCTAGCAAGGCAACAACTAAATTTAACATGCTGTTGGGTTCACTGGGGTGCTCAGATGGATGATACAATCTCACATGCAGGCTTAGCTGCCTTGTTTGCCAGCACTGAACAGGAGGGAAGCACTTTTCCCTTTGCTAATGATTTGAGAGTGTAGCTTGTTCATATTTTAAGTCACACTAGCCTAAAGGCATCCCTTTACCTCTCTGCCTCAGGCAGTGATAGCCGCAGCTGTAACTCACTTTTGTCCTCAAATGTCACTTAAACTGAGTACTTAATAGGATGCCTTTTCTACTATTACTGTTATTATTACCGTTCTTTCAGCAACTGTGGCTCTTTTTAGCTCAGGGCTGTAGTGTCAATGAGAATCCATTTTCCCTGGCACAAAATTATTGAATGTCACTGTGTTAAGTCTTATTCTAATCAAATAATAAGACATATAATTAGGAAATTATGGCATTGCTTAAGTGTCCCCAGTTCTTTGATCAAAAGGTCTAATTTAATTTGAAAACATGTGGCTGGGCTGATGTCTGGGCCAATCAGTCTAGACTTGAGCAATGTGTGTGGGCCAGATGGAGAGTTTGGCTGCTCTCTTCACTGAAGTCACAACCCTCCTTTTAAAATTCTCGAAGTGCTGGAAGTGCATGTATGGGAGGTGTTTTGGTCTCATTTATTTGTTTTAAACTGAAGACAGCAGCCAGCTTACCTCTGTTTGTGGGACTCAGTCAGCTTTTGCCTGCTTTATCTGATAGGAGAAGACGTGCTTTGAAATACAGACTCTCCTCCCCAAAAGCAATGAAGCTTCAAAAATGAAATGTGAGGAATTAAAAGCTTCTGGGATCTGAGACCTTGGATGCTTGCCCCTGTGATGTGACTGCTTGGCATTGTGGAGCCTCTGTGTGGCCTAGTGCACACCAGGATGCACCAGGAGCATGGGACAGCAGCTCCAGAAAGCCCCCACACATGCTGATGGCTTTTCTGCTTTGCTACAGTGCTGGTCCCAGAACCCCACACATCAGGTGTCAAACTGAAGGGCAGGGATGGGAATGACAAAGCTGCCTTGTGTCCTCTTCACTTACACATCTGCTTAGTGTGTCTCCCAGCCTCCAGGAGCTAACCTTAATGCCCTGCCAACGTGACAATGGAGTCTGTGTGGGCAGGTGACACTAGACCTTCTGAGGACCATGAATGCTCGTCGTGCATCTTCACCACAATAATTACTGGCACAGAGAAGAGGCACTAATTCTCTGGACCATCCCTCTCTGAGCAATTTTGAGGAAGTCAGAAGGGGGATATATTCATGTGCCAATAGCTGAGTTATATGTGCCAGGAACCATGGCCCTACCCCAACCCCACCGCATGCTGTGGTCCATCCTGATCATGGATGTCCCTTCTTACTTCAGCTTTCTTTCTCCTTTGGGCTGGGAGAAGAAGGTGTTTAAAAGAAATTCACATGGAGGAAAAAATGAGCAATGTTTTTCTTTGGCTTATTTTTAATAACAGTAAAATTGAGTAGTGGCTGTGTCGATATGAAATATCAGAATACCAGCTTGGTATCTGCTTTATTAAATAGCTTGTGTGTGGGCAGAGTATATGTAATTTTTAGTGTTTTTTAATAATTCTCTTTTTATTAAATTTTTCAAGTACAACAAGATGTGTTATGACGTTACCATTTTCAAATAATGATAGGCTGTTTCCCTTGGGAATTAGTGGTTTACAAAGTCCTTGAGCTAATACTTGTTACATTTTCATAATTACCCCCCTGTCCCATATTCTTTGACATTCCTACTTTCTATTACCTTTAGACGGAGTCTTAGATATACAAGTAATATAGGGTGGAACCCATAATAACAGTGAATAAACTGAGCTAACTCTTATCTTAGCTACAGCTGTATGCACCATTGAAACCGAGTCTCCAAGATGCACTTAACTTAATATTGGACCATATGTTTAGTGAGCATAGGAAAAGGTTTTTTGCTTAAGTTAAAGACAAACCAATAAACTAGCAAGAAAAATAAAAATGCTTCATGAGTAGTATACCACAGTAGCAGTATACTACAGTATACTGTAGTGTTGATATCACAAATATCACTCAATTTGGCTGTGGCTGTATCAACCCCTCTTAGAGCCCATTGCATGGATTTGAGACAAAGAGATTTTTCTTAAGATCAAGCTTTCCATGACCTAGTTAAATAACTCCTGAAACTGAACCTTAGTGCATCTTCTGCATATAGTGCTCTGCGTCTTCTGACTTAGAAATGGATTTAAATCTCAGCACTTTTGTTCAAGACCATAGTCTCAATGAGGGGAAATTTACATCTATTTTGATCTTCAGCCACTCTGGCAGGTTTACACTTATGGCAGTAGCTATAAGTAGGCAAAGGAGGACACATTGGCCAAACCTATAGAGAGCAACACCAAGAAATCCATCCTCACACAATCCCTGCACAATCCCTGCCAGGGTTAGAGATAAGGGCTTTTCTGAAATCTCTCAAGAAATTTCTGGTTCTAGAAGATCCCATTTTCTCTAGCTAGTCACCGACTCCCTCTTATCCACCTTAACAGTGGTTTAATTATTTAGTTTATTTGAAACCCATTTAGCAGAAAATTTCATTCTTCTGTAGTCTCTTCAGAAAAACTCTTCTTTGCTGCTTCAGTTCTGAGGCACCAATTTACTCCAAGTCAGATCACAAGATACAAACACCTGCAAACTTCTCACTCTTACCATGACAAGGCTGTGGCCTATTCTGCTTGATAGAAATTGCACACAGAGAAACAAGGCTACGCAACTGTATGATTCTATGACTCTGTGATTCCATAAGGCCACTCAAAGTCAATTTATTTCAATTGTGTTCTCATGTTTTCCATAAAATGGTAATATGACGGTTTTATTCTTCATAATGTATCTTTTATAAAGCTATAAGTGTTGTAGGCTAGGGAAATACTATTCTTTGAGTTACGTTTAGCTAATTCTGTATTAGATTTATTGTATATCTTCTTGTCTATTTCACAGAGAGATGTTTGGACTACTTGAAGAGGACATAGTCCATAGGTAAGAGAACACACTCACTTGAATACACTCAAATATATAAACATGTTGTGGCTGACAACAGTCATTCTGCAGAATATTATGAAACTGAGGAATTTTTCTTTCATAAATGTCAGTACAATAAATTCTTGGTAGAAAAAACAATATGATAAATTACAGTTCATCGGTCATCATTATTTCAGACAGTTGCCACCACCTTAAAATCTACTGTGTTGCTTAGAAAGCAAGCAGGAAATTTTCCTTACGAACAGTGCATGTTCAGAGATATAACACTTTCTGTTGAAAATATTTCCTGAGACAGCGAGATGGAAAAAAAAAGAAATCTGAAGTCAGTGCAACCTCTTTATACAGAACTAGATGGAAGATTCCCTTTCTGCAGCTTGGAAGAGAGCCATAGACCCACAGACCCCCCTACCACTTCTCCGGTGGGTGCAGTTGCCTGCCCTATGACTACAAGTGAAGTTGTTCTGATTGTCCCTGGCATCTTCTGAAGAGCGGTGGTGTTCAAGTGTATCCAACAGTGGACAAGCTTCAATGTGACAAACTTATCTGGAAAGCCGAGGACACTGATTTTAAACTTTGGACCAAACTGATATCCTGCTTCTTGAAGTAAAACCTGTACTGCAGAAATTTTTCCATGTGGCGCTTAGTACAGTGAGGCATATGAAGGGAAAGCTCTCAGCCATCTTCCTAACAAACCCAGCTGTGCTGCCTGCACTGGACGGAGATGGTATTTCTTCGGAGACCACATTCGAGGGTGCAGGAGCCCTTTCTTCACATCAGCAGTTCTCCCTTTTCCATTCTGTTGTTGAATACAGCCCTTACCCCTGCAGTTTCAGCATATCCAGCCTCTTCTAGCCATGGCTATAAAGGGTTTACTCACTGAAACACCCCCAGCACCTGAGGAAGTTGAAGATACCATTGGTATGAGAGTAAATGTTCCCAAGCACACAGTGGAGCATAGTGTGCAGGAGGCAGAGTAGTCTGAGTGGCTCTTGTAGCTCTATCTGTGCCCAGCAAATATGTCTGTACACCAGGGAACTAGAGTTACCAAGGTTAACTGAGATGCCTTGGTGGTTAAGGCATTCATTTCAGAGCTGGAAAGTGATGCAGAGTGAGTGCCAAACCAATCGGAAACATGCCATGCCCATGTTGAAAACTTGAGCTTTCATTTCCAAATGTATTCCTAATACTGTGGGAAAATAAATAAATAAAAAATAAATAAAAAAAAAAAACAGAAATCATGTAAATGTTGAGTTTTCCTTACTTTTCTCCTTACCCTTGAGCTTCAGCTTTTGAAGTAATCCAGTAGTTTATTTACACACCCCTGGTCAAATGCAGGAGCTTTACTATGCCGTACAGTTCCTTGTGCTGAGGCGAAACATATATATATATATATATTTTTTCTTACTGCTTTATTTAACATTGGTGGTGCTCAAACTGCATTTTTTTTTTTTACAGCCAAATGAGCTCAGCAGACCCTTAAAAGACAACCTGTAATAATAGAATAAACATAATGCTGCTCAGTTCCAGGATTTCATTGCTGCTGAACTGAAATAAGCAATTGCTTCTGAGCAACAGAGGAAGACAAAATTGCAGAGGACATGACTCTAAAAACAGTAATAAACAAAGTTGTGATAATGAACCAATATCTGCATTGACCTGGCATAGTTCACAGGGGTCTGAGAACTTTCTAAGGACATTGCCAGTGTTGCAAAGTCTGGACACTACAGTTTTTAAGTAAAATTAGCTCAGGATTATATCTCCCAAAGTCAGAACAGTCTCAGATATATGAAAAACATCTCAAAAAATGCATAGCTATTGGCTTATTAGAAAAAGCTGTAATTCAAACCAGAGGCAATATAAGCTAATATCATCAACTCTGAAAGCGCAATTCAGGAGACTACAGAAAGTAAATTGCAAGAAGGATTCCTGAGAGTGTATTTTAGTTCTTGCTTTTCAGTTGAGAGCAAAGATTATTATTATTACTGTATTGGCATTTGTGAGGAAATCATGCAACAAGGACAGATTATTGCATGGGGAGATAAGGGAGACAATGTCTTGAAAAGTGTAGTGATGACAAATCCAGATTACAAGGAATTAATCAAAATCTTGGAGATTGGCAGAAAATGAACACATTACTGACATTTTCTTTTCAATTAGAGCTGTTAAATTTTCATTTATTATTTTCAGCTCATAGGTCAGATTTTCTTGCCATTTATGAGAAGCTATATCTGGACCAATATAAACAGAGTCAGTTAATAGCAAATATTTTGTCATATTTCTGTTGAATTTAGAATTTCATTTCTGGTGCAGATAAGGGGGCAGTAATATAAGTTGCATACTTGGAACATAGACTGGGTCCTGCATGGTAATATAGAGACTAACTGAATCGTGGGTGAGCAAAACACTAAGGGAACTGCAACAGAGTCCACAGACTGCCAATTATCCATCTAACCTAATATTTAAAAGGAATAGACCATAAAATATTGTCTAAGATAGTGAAATATTGGGAGACCCTGTATATCTGACCCAAGAGCTCATGCTTTCTTTAGCTGACTTTGAGCTGCAGTTCCAATTGCATGTGCCATTATGACAGAGGGATTCAAAGCAGTTGGAATTATCTCAGATTTTTTGAAGTTGTAATTCAGAATTTAGTTGTAGTTGTCTCCTCCCTCCCTCCCTCCCTCCCTCCCTCCCTCCCTCCCTTCCTTCCTTCCTTCCTTCCTTCCTTCCTTCCTTCCTTCCTTCCTTCCTTCCTTCCTTCCTTCCTTCCTTCCTTCCTTCCTTTTAGTGTTAGGCATGCATTCCTCAGGTCTATATGAATGGATCTCTGCACTTAGCCATCTGTTCATGTCATGCAAGGCAGAGACAATTGGCATAGTAGGCTTATTGCCTGATACTACATAATGCCAGGAAGAGATGCAGCCTTAGCTCCTGGAAGCATCATAACCAAATTTTAAGAAACTTTAAGACTTTCTTAAGTCTTTTGTCAGGGTTAGGTATTCTGGGTGCAATGATAAGGGCCAAATAGCTGCTTGCTGCCTGTAGGATGGGCTTATGAGGGTCACCTTGGTGTCATGTACGGGAAGGTAAAAGTGTTAACTAGGGACCTCTCCAATAACACCATCATCATCAAAATAAAACGTCAAGTCAAAAACACACACACAAAAAAAGAGTTAGGATTATAGATACATATTGCTCTGCCGAGTTTTAGTGAGGTAAACCATAGTAGCCTCAGAGGAGCCATGTGCCAAAATCTCTGGCAACATCTTCACATTTCACTCCTGGAAATCTTATTTAGAGCAACAGAGAATATAGGTAGCTGATGTTGGCATGTTTCCCTTGCCTGTTCTGCAGCTGTGTCCTGTGGTATGCACGCACACACACCCCCCACACTACATCAAGGCACAGGAATATTCTGTATGCCCTTGTTCACTCCTGCAGTGTAGTTGGGGAAGTGGAAAAGTCAGTGTTTATTACACTACAATATTTTCACTCTTCAGAAAAATGTTCTGTACTCCAAGTGTATATCTCAGTGACATATTACACTCTACCACAGTAAGATATTGTTTTGCCAGCGATTCAAAGGAAGGAAATGGAAACTCAGGTTGTTACTTTGATTTTTTTTCTTTTTGCCTGTCTAAACCTATTCACCAGGAGTCTTGCACAAAAAGTGGTTTCTCTGTGTTAATTGAATCACAAGAAAGAACAAAACATATATATTCTATGCAATAGTTGTACTCAGTGACTGAGATACAGAAATAGCACATCACAGATCCATTGGGAGCAGGCTTTTCATCAGGTGTTAGGCTTTGGTGAATTTGCTTTGTCTGTGTTTAAAGGATTGGGTCTATTTGGACGTGGCACATCATTAATGATGAAAAGAAAATTGTTCATGTACTTAGTGTCAATTTTTCAATTACCTGATTATATGCATTTTCTGACTCATTTATAATAAGATTAAAAGATCATCTGGTTGATGTATATACCAGATAATATACCAATATACCAATAATGATAATATACCATATATTATATACAAAGGCCTAGACTTTGTTCTACTCTTATTTTTAAGGAGAAATGAAAGCAAATGCAAAGATGAAATACAGCCAGGTTCTCTCTGACATGTATTTCCAATTTGCCATGCCAGGAATTACTATACAAATTGCTTTGCAGCAATGCTTTACAATCGACTTCATGCCATGCAGTCCCTTTGATATTGGTAATGTTGTGCAGGGCAAGCCAAGAAAGAATTTAGCTGTTCTGGGGAGGAGACATGAGTCTGGTCATGAGTCTGGTCATGAGTCTGGTCCTGAAACTGGTTGTGAGATTTTAAGGCTATTGTATATAAATTTTCTGTATAAGCATCAAAATTAGTGTTTGTAGATATAACAGATGGTTAATTAGCCTACATTTATAGAAGAAATTTTACTTCAAAATATATCATAAATTCTTCTCAGCTGTCTGACACAATAAACTGTTATTTTATTCTTGTATTTTTATGACAGGGAATTTATGTATGTTTGTCTCTCTACTGATTTTAAGAGATTTTCTCATTTGCGTGCAAACCAAGAAAGACTAGATGACTGAAGAATTGAGTCTCTCAGCTCTGGACTGCCTTCCCAAACCTAGGCTGTCTGGACAGCAATTGAAAATTAGCACTGCTTAGTGCTTCACACAGTTTCACAGGAAACTTTTAATTACAGCACACTGCCCAATGGGTAGAAGGCGAGATGGGTAATTTACACTGTCGGGCCAGGAGATTGAGGAGGAAATGCCACTTCTGCTTGTCAGAACTGAGACCCACACTGCATTTGTTGTGCTCCTTCCTGTCAGTCTTGGACAGAAGATGTTTTTTCTGTATGACCTTTTCAGGTGATTTCCACTCTACCCTCTCCATTTATATCACAAATATTCCTGACAGCACACTGGGCCTTGAATTAGAAATAACCAAAGGGAATCGGTTTTGACATAACATGTAGTATCTGAATAATATCTGAGAAATTTATAGGCTTTACCAAACCAGCCATTGTGAGATGAGAGGTTTCTACTCCTGTCAACGACCAGCAGAATTAGACAGGTGTCTTGATGCTGTGGTCAGAAGACCATGCAACTTTAAAGCATCCCAACAAAGCTGTATGTGATCACAGAGTGTGAGCTGACATGGAGAAGGGTTAAAGAGATAAATAAAAAGCCATCTAGGCAATGTAAAACCAACTGCTTTATTGAATTACTACTTTTTAAGGGTGTCATCACTTCCCTCTTTTACAGAATGTTGTTATAGGTTAAAATGACTGGAAGATGTTCTTGGCTAGCTCAAAGCCATGGAGGAAGGAGCTGGAGGAAGCAGTTCAAAGGAAAAGAGATAAGTAAGTTTTAACTGGAATGTTTTGTAGATCTGTCACCAAACTGCATTCCAGTGCTCTCCAAGGACCAGGCCTTTGTGGACTCCTCTGCCTGCATATTAGTTCTTTGCAAAACTGCCTCCTATCTTTCTGGGACTAAATTGAACCCCTGTTGTTATGTGGGGAATGCTGCTCACAGTTTCTTATAGGAGAAAAATGCATCACTGAGTTAAGCACTCACTGAAGCTAATAGCTATTCTTTGTATTTTCTTCCATCCACAAAAATATTTTGGATTTTGAAAGAAAATCATAACTGCTTTTGAAAACACAGCATATTATAATGGGATTATGTCTTTACACAAATATTCTAGCTGAAGATCAGAATTTCCACATGAGGCATATCCTAAATAGTACTACTAGACGATCAACACATTGTATTCTAAAACTGAAAATATGTTTTTGTTCTGCTGGTAGTTTCACAATACCCGGTGGTTTCACAAATGTCACCTAGCACAGTCTTACTATGCAAGAGGCCAGAAAGGCAAGCAAGGGACTCTTCATTTGTTGTATGCCCTACTGACCATTGGACAGTTGCAACTATTGATCTTGTTCCACAGCAACAATTCAAATACTGTGATCTGTTTCAGAACCAGGACCAGGACTGTAGGTGATCAACATTTTTGAGTACTGGCGAAATGAAGGTGAAAATGATTTACATTGTTCTTGCTGACTTTTTATTACAGAAACAGATGTTGGAGTTTTACTGGCTGAAATAATCAGCCACAGAACCAGTAGGTCATCAGCCCTGCTTTCCCCACCAAGTGCCACAACTGTAAAGCAAAATGTACATTCCAGAAATTACAAGTTTTATTGGATATGCCAAAAATAGCATCTAGAGACTAACTGTATAGATGGGGGAATGGAAAAAAAATATGATAGCTTTGCATGATGTTGCTTAGAACACTACGTTTTGTAAATCCACTGTCTCTTCATCCAAAACACTGAAAGTGTTTCTCCCTGAGGAAGGAAAATTGTAAAGGTAAGGAAGGGTGATGTTTTATAATAGAATAACAGAGGTGGCGTAGTGCATAGCGATACTTGCTACATTCAAGACACTTAACAATTCTAGACTCTCATGAAGTACTAACTGATTGTATTGCCTCGTCTTGCAGAAATTTAAATGCAGAAATATGGAAGACAAGTTAAAGATGAGCTAAGGAAACAAAAGTAGAAATTAAAATTATCTGGACCCTTTGTCTGTGCTTGGATTATGTATATTTCCATGTGGCAAATTCCTACCTGTGAGGTACAAACAAAAAAAAATATATATATAGCCCATTGGTTGAAACTGCATGGGATTTATTTCTACATTTCAGAAAGTGTTGACGTGGTTGACAGCTAAGGTACCCACTGAGACAGCAGGGGAGCAGTGAATGAAAGACAAACTACAACAGAGAAACAGAAAGGTTAAGTGAGTGCCTTTGCAGCTGCCTACTTTGGAGAAGTAGGAGAAGCTGATGGTAATTAAAAAGCACTATACCTAAAAGATAATGTATGGCTTGTAAATGCAGTTGAAGGTAGGAAATAAGTCAGTCAAAATAAATTCAGAGGAAATTTTCTAATGTGACTACAGGTCCTGATGTCTTACTGACAGTTAAGGGATTTAGATTCATAAATACCTGAAAATCATTTTATTTTATTTATTTCATTTTACATTAATCTAATTTAATTTAATTTTTTATAAATAGAAAAATGGTAGCAGAATTCTCTGAATTTTTCTGTAAGTCCAGTTCTGCACCATTCTGAAAGTTTTACCCAGAAACTTCATGAGCTTGCAACTGACAGTTCAGATGAAGTTGAAACATGTACTTAACATATGTACAACGCAAATTGGAATGAACAGGAGGATGTAAGAAATTTACTCATAATGACTGTCTTTACTTGGAGGAAATGAGCAGTTTTTTGCAAGAGGCACTGAGCCAGAAGAAATAGCTTGGTAATGAAAGGTTATGGGTCCTCTTCAGAAAGGAGAGAGGTCAAACTATTTCCCAGTTATTGTTCTGCTAATTTCCTGGTCATGCAAGAAACTGTGTTTGTTGAGACAAAGCAGTTTATGTGCAGGTGTATGGTAGAGTTCATAACCACATTTCTACCCCTGTGGGCATGAGCTGTGAAAGCTTTTTATGTCTGTCTTGGGTAAGAAAAATCTGCACCATATTCCCTTTGGGAGTTCAAAACCCAGACTGAATAGCATCTTCCAAATCATCCCTTACAAAATCCCCTCAGATGAAACCTCAAGAGCTTCAGTTAATATCTTGCAATTAAAAACCTGGCCCTGCTGTGCTTAAAGCACTTGTTGCATTTGTGAGCACAATCGTTTTTAGAGCTGGCAGACTGCACCTGCCAGAGCTGAGACTGAATGGCAGTTCACAGTCATCCAACAGAGTATAATTACAAACGGCTACGACAATGCTTGTATCAGGGGCTAAGTGCAAGGTAACCAGTTCAAGTGGCTGGTGAATCTTCTGGACTTAATCACCAACCACAGCATGTCACTGACAGGGTGGAAATAAACTTTTACACCCAAAGATGGTGTTTTTGTTTCTTGTGTACTTTCTTGGTAATTTCTGCCATCCAGATTTGTTTGGCTGTCCCTGCTGCACTTGCTACAGAAATGAGATAGGGGAAAAAGAAAGATCTCCTGTTGTAGTAAACCTGCCGTAAACAATCACCAGAGGACCTTTAACAAAAGACCCTACAGAGCAGTGTGGTACATCATCTTTTTTTTTTTCAACACTGCTCCTCCATCATGGGCTGTGGTGCCATGAAACAACCACAGCTTATGCTCAGACAAGCTGCCCGTGGGATAGGAGTATCATAATGCATTGGTGTTACTATCACGGCAACAGCAGTACACTACATCTCTCTATTGCCACTAATGGTTATGGTACTTCTCAGAGAAACATAGCTTAGGAAGCCTTTAAGGAGAAGGTGAAATATATCTTTGCTTACCATAGAGGTAAATCCCTCACACGTGAATAGACAGAAATGTAATTTATGAGCACAGTGAATCCAAAGAGATCTGACAGGTTGGCTTGTTTTCTGAAAAGAGCAGTTGTTGCACACTGAGCATGAACCATCACCTCCTTCTTGCAGTTGATGTGACTCTCTGCAAACAGCAGTTGGCAGTGGCATATAAAGATGATACATGAGGGGTATAGGTTTCTGCAGAGTTATGTTTTATCTGAAGTCTGGATTATTTAAGAAAAAAGATTTAGCATTTTTATTCAACAGTTTAAGAGGTTCCTGTACAGTGTTGTGTGTTACACATTTGTTTGTGTGCTAATGCCTCTATCTGGTAGTGAGTCACAAACACAATGTTAAAACTCTAGGTAGAGGATCCTTCAATGTACTTCCCTAGCATCTATTTAATGTAACTTGTGCTGGTTTTATTATTTTTTTTCCTCCCAAGAAACTTTGAGCTCATTTCCAGCAGATCCTGCAGGGGGTGAAAGGGTCATGGTAGAGCGATGTATGCAGGTGAGGTCTCTGCTCTGGTGGAGTTCCTTCACGCCCACAGGGAGAGCAAGGGGCTGTCAAAGCGGAGTGGGAAACAGGGCTAGCTTGCCAAAGTGGTCTGTAATGGAAGTTACACATGTTAATGGCAATTTGTAGTAACTTAGCAAAGCTTAGGAAGCCTAATGAGTGAAATGCCTCCTTCATTTTCTCTTCTGGGTTCTTAAAAAATAAAAATAAAAATAAAAAAATCTACATAAATGTCTGCTCTGAGTATTCAGCTGTCCCCATGTGGCAGCTAGAAGCCCAGACATGTTAACTTAGAGGCAGACCCATGTGCGATGATGTGATTTCAGCACACTCTGAAGGTGTCTTTCTTTAAAAAAAAATGCATGCTGTACCATGGCTTTATATGGTTTACACGGCTACATCAGAAGTACTGGGAAATACCACCTGAGGTGATCCTACAAAGTCCTGTTTTAGTTCCTGAATTGAATTATATGCAGGTTTTTGTTACTAACATAAAGCTACAGATGTTAGCATGACTAAAATGGCAGCCTACAGAAGTAAGAGTTTGCCCCAGCAGCATAGTACAGCTATGAATCAGGTGAAAACAGCCTTGGGGCCACCCTGGAAAACAGTCTCATATGTATCAAGCTACCCCCTTGAAAGCGTAGCCTCAGGAGCGGTGAGGTTTCACCCTTTGAAGAGGGGCAGGATGATGCATGCCCAGGTGTACCTAATGCTCTGAGTGCTCCCTTGGGTAGTCTGGCACAGGCAGGGATGAGAGGAGAGGGCTGAGCTCATGGTGATCACAGTTCCTTCTCCATAGTATTCAGTGCCTGATAAACCATCCCTCTCTTATATGTGGTAGGTCCATCAAGCACACTAGAATGAAGTTTATGTAATAAAATGAAAAAAAAATAATGTAGCTCTAAATAAATAAAAAGTATTTTTTTCTTTACATACTGTGAAGTACTGGTCCTGTGTTTGCTTGTAGAAAAGTGCATAATGTTATACTGTAACTAGAGAACACTATTTGAAACTGAAACCTAACTTTTAGTTATACAGGAATGTGTATTTTTGGACAGGACTGGGAATACTTGTTGTAGTATTTACAATTGGTGAAAGGACCTAAATGTAGAACTAACAAGTAACTTTTATTTAAAACAAACTTTTTTCATAAGAAAGTCAACATAACCAGACATTTCCACCAAAAAGTTTCTTAGACTGGGAATTGTCTCCTCCTTTGAGGTTTTCTGAGCCCAGGGTGGAATCTGTGGTCAGCTGAAATCAAAGATCTGAGTTTAGGGCTTTCCACATCCTGGCTGAGTACATTGTCAACCAGATACCTTACCTGCTTGAGGAACAGTATTCTGAAAAGTCTTCCCACAAGGATAATTGAGAGTGAAACGAATGTAAAAGACAGTTCTTGTTTTTCATTCTTGTTAGAGAGATTTTTGATAAACTTCACCTAGGATCCTGAAGTGTCTAGCGGTCCTCTTGCACTGATGCCCAACCAATCTTTTTGTTATGAATACTTCACTGTAGCCTTATCATTAAGAAGCTTTGGAGTTCATACTGAATATTTATTGAATGTACCTAACCTGACAAGTCTTTAAAGAAGACTGACCTTGTGACAGAAATACTATTGTTAATTTGTTGGTCTTCACATTTTTTTAAAAGATCTTTCTGCACTCTCTTTTAGACTTTGATACAACATAATAACTTTAATCAAATGAAAGTATACGTAGTGGCCTGTCACTGGAGAAATAGGATCCTGGGGCAGATACTTCTAACTTTTCTCACCCATTTTTGTCTGAAGTACATTTGCAAAGGCTTTGGCAAACTCCACAGTGTGTATGCTCTGCAAAGGTAGAACTCACTTGCCTCTAAGAATTTGCAGCAGAAAGAGATCATATCGGGCCAGCTACAATCTCTTTGTCTTTCTAACGTTTAACTCAAGGAAGCAGAAGGGGAAAATAGCAGTAACACTACATGGCCATCTACTGATAGAAAACTGTATAGCTTCTAAAAGGTGTGCAACTGGAAGGAAGGGTGCACAGATTTCAGTACTTGGTTAACATATATTGTCTAAAGATGCCATCCTTCACAGGGGTAAATTGCAAGAAGAGCCAACAACATTTAATGAACAACTCTACATTTAAAAGCAGGAGTAGAAAATGGATCAGTAGATTACTAGTTAGGGTTTTTTCGCCTAAGAAAAATTTACTGGTAGATCTACAACAGCATAAATCCTCCTGTGGATAATCTGTTTTTGATGTATGTGTGTATGCACAAATTTCACTGCTCTTACTTTATGCAAGTAATTATACCTTCAAGTCCCCAGTGAGAACACTCCAGTGTCCCTTCTTCCCCTTCTCCCAGCTTTGGAAATGAAGATTGCAGACACCTCCTGACCATGCAGCAGTTACACATCATGCAAAGTAAAACGTAAATCAGTCTTCTAAGTAGTGAATCACTGATTCTCTGCAGGAAAAAAAGACCTTTACCTAAATCTATAATTTTCCATTTTGTAAAAACAGCTGAGAAATGTATTTGGTAGGCACACACTGCATTGGTAGAAGTGATATTACAAACACCTAAGTAAATGGATATTGTGAGAAACAAAACCATGCTCCTATTTAAGGGGTTACCCATTAGGCTTGTTTGTGACTCATCCCTTCTGAACCCCTTCAGCACTGCTGTGATATAAATGTCAGCAAAGTCATTATCTTGGGGACTGTCAGGCCAATTCACTTCTGACAGCTCTGTGAATGCATTTTTCTCTCCAAGGATATGTAGAAACCAATTAACTGTTCTTCCATGAGCTGTTTTGCAGAATAGATCTTGCACATAAGGATCAAGTCTGATATTGGCTGTGGCCATTTCAGACAAGGTGAAGTACCATCTTGGAAGGAGCTTACACCAGTCAGCCCAACGGTTTTGAGATCAACCTTGTTTGCTACCAAGGGGAGGAAGGGGACTGTCAGGAACGAGGTCCCTTCTTTGCTTCCTATTCTACATGAATATAAAAACTATCTGAAGAGAAGGTGAGATCACAGAAGCAGGAAGAATTTAAATGCTAAACAGAAAACAAAAAAAAGCAAATTTTGACAGAGGTGAGAATAAGCTGCTACAGATTGAGACAGGGATGCAGTACCTTTCAGCAAGAATTAACTTGCTGGTTTTAGACTAGAAAAAGAAAGTTTAACTTTCCCACTTGGAGTGACATGATAAACTCAATTTGATCCTGTTTAAGAATTACACGCTAATGGGTGAGTGCTTATGTGTATACATTAAAGTTTGTATCCTGTGTACATATATGTGCATGTACACCTTGCTGGCATGACAACACAGACACTGCCTGATGTACTAATACACAGCAAAAGTCACCTTGTCTGTCTCTTCTGCTACTGCTGTGTACAGACTTGTCCCTCAAGATACTCCAATTTAGACACATAACTATTTTGGGGAGAGTGTGGACATAAATGCACCTGCACATACACACACACACACATAGTTTTTTTTGTGTGCAAAGAAAGCATACTGGCAGTTAGGTCACCATTTGTGGCTAGAGGAAGGAGGAGGAAAAGACGGATAGAAGGGTTCACAGTCTGACAGCTTTCATTCAGCTGACCCAGCTGCATTCACCCTCTCCATGACTGAGAGGGAGATAAGGGCAAAATTAGTCCTTTCTTGTCCAACAAGTGCTGCCTGAGTTATCTCATTTTCTGACATGACTCCTTCACAGATGGAAATACATACTGATATTTATTGTACCAGAATGGTTACTTGTCAGATTGGAAGCTGGAAAACACATTGGCGATAGAGGGTAACAGTCTTTGGTATCCAGCCCTGAGTTGTGCCAGTAAAATGATTGAACTAGACAGCTACATTTGATGACTGTTACTTGTTAAGAAATACATGTAGCAGGTTGGTCAGCCATGGAATGAATACATGCAGTACAGGTGGATTACATAATGTGACACAGGAGGGATGAAGTGCATTGTGTTCTGGTTTTGGTCCCACACTGTCTTTTCACTTTTTCTGTAGCTGAAGTTATCCCATTTAACCACAGTCTCCTGTGCCATTCTTTGAGAAGCACTCAATAGCTGTGTAGCCAGAGGTTGCAGCTACCAAGTCGCTTCAATCCAACACAAATCCATGCTAAATGTGGGAGAAGTGATGCAGCTTCCCCATCACTCATGCTTGGGCCGGTGCAGGCACATGTGAGACCATAGGTCAGCAGCATCCATTACAGCGACCACAGGGTTATGATCTGAGGAAGAGTGGCGTGTGGCTCAGTTGTCCCTAAAAGTCTGGCTGGGGGTGTCAGAGCCAGTGGGCACTTAGAAGGGACGTATGAAGTCAGCTGCCTGGAGCGCTTAGGGATAGAAGTCAGTATCTCCAGGGCAAAGCTGTGTAAGGATGTATGTTCCTCCATTTCTTCTGCCTTTTCCATAAAAGTTGTACTGAAATACACTGAAATAAATGGGCAGCCCTAGGCTTTAAACATGCTGTGTTTTTGTAGAAGGTAGGGCTAACACTCAGCTCTGGCTTGTGACCATCAAAAAATGTTGACAATATGGATGTGTGAGTCCAATTCCACATATAAGGGCAGGAATCTAGCCATTGAGGTTTAGCTGTGGGTGCTAGGTAATGTACAAGTGTGAAGCAAAGCACCCCTGCTTGGAGATTGCAATTTGCCATGGGAAACATGCAGGGCTGCATGATGCTCTCTCAGCAGCTTGAACGTTATAACTGGGATGTGTGTCTCAGTTTTTACCAAAATCTGTGAAATGGGAGTAATCATCACTTGTTTGGAAGACAGCAACAATTGTTCAAAGGATTTCTTTAATTTTTGACAGTATTTTGCAATGCTGAAAATGCTTTCATGCTTTCTCTCTTTAAAAACAAAGATATTGCCAGGAAAATAATCTTTTTCATCTGTTTTTATCCTTAAATTTGTACTTTTATTTATTTATTTATTTCTGAGGATTTTTTTCCTACCTACATGAGCTAGAAATGTCTGAACTTTAAATAAAAAATGCACTGAGATTTTTACAATAGATTTTGATTTATGGCAGGCCTGGCTTTAAAGGGAAAAACAAAACAAAACCAACAAAAACAAAGAACAAAAAACAAATATCAAGGAATCTGCATTAAAAATGAGATATTTTCCAATGTAATAGAGTGTGTCATCTTTTAACCTGTCTTTCTGTTTTTCTATACCTTTACCTGCAATTTTTCACACACGCTTATCTCCCATCTGCAAACTTAACTGTTTTGAAGAAGTGTACTGTTTTATGAAGGGGAAAGAAATAATGGGAAATAAGAAAAATATAGGAAAAAAAAAATCAGAATCAGGATTTAGAATCAGGATTTAACAAAGGAGTTGATAAAAAGAAACCCCTGTCCTAGCAAATAGTGTTAGAATATAGCTAGAATATATTTTCAAAATTCCACTTGATTTCCCTGTTTTGTTTTGTGTTGCTTTGCTTTATTTTGTGGGGAAAGTAAGTTCCACTGTAGATTTTAAACTTCTGACCTCTGATCATTATTAGTAAGAAGCTTACCGATTACTATAAATGTAATCACAATGCTTTTAATATTATGCAGAAAACTATGCATGGCAGAACTTGTGCGTCTTATCTACTCCTATAAATGTGTTGTGCTGAAAGCAGATTTCCCTTCCCTTCCCTTCCCTTCCCTTCCCTTCCCTTCCCTTCCCTTCCCTTCCCTTCCCTTCCCTTCCCTTCCCTTCCCTTCCCTTCCCTTCCCTTCCCTTCCCTTCCCTTCCCTTCCCTTCCCTTCCCTTCCCTTCCCTTCCCTTCCCTTCCCTTCCCTTCCCTTCCCTTCCCTTCCCTTCCCTTCCCTTCCCTTCCCTTCCCTTCCCTTCCCTTCCCTTCCCTTCCCTTCCCTTCCCTTCCCTTCCCTTCCCTTCCCTTCCCTTCCCTTCCCTTCCCTTCCCTTCCCTTCCCTTCCCTTCCCTTCCCTTCCCTTCCCTTCCCTTCCCTTCCCTTCCCTTCCCTTCCCTTCCCCTTTGCCTTTCCCCTTTGTCTTTCCCCTTGCCTTGCCTTGCCCTCTCTTTTTTCTTTTTTTTTCTTTCTTTTTCTTTTTCTTTTTCTTTTTCTTTTTCTTTTTCTTTTTTTCTTTTTCTTTTTCTTTTTCTTTTTCTTTTTCTTTTTCTTTTTCTTTTTCTTTTTCTTTTTCTTTTTCTTTTTCTTTTTCTTTTTCTTTTTCTTTTTCTTTTTCTTTTTCTTTTTTTTCTTTTTCTTTTTCTTTTTCTTTTTCTTTTTCTTTTTCTTTTTCTTTTTTTTCTTTTTCTTTCTTTTTCTTTTTTCTTTTCCTTTTCCTTTTTCTTTTCATTTTTCTTTTTTTCTTTTTGTAAAGATAAACAACACCTAAGGGATCTTTTAAGAAATAAGTTCAGAATGTTTAACAACAATATTTCTTAACAACAGATGTGGAGAAGGCAGAAGTACTTAACAACTACTTTGCCTCAGTCTTCATTGGTGGTCAAACTTTCCACATCTTTCAAGTCTCCGAACCTCTAGGCAAGGTCTGGGGAAGCAGAGTCTCTCCCACTGTAAGTGAAGAGCAAGTTCAGAACATCCTGATGCAACTTAACCAGTCTATTGGGCCTGATGACATGCATCCCAAGGTCCTGAGGGAAGTGGCTGATGTAGTCACCAAGCCATTCTCAATATTTGAAAAATCACGGCAGTCAGACAAAGTCACTGCTGACTGGAAAAAGGGAAGCATCACTACCATTTTTAAAAAGGGTAGAAAGGAAGACCCGAGGAACTACAGAACAGTGAACACCACCTCTGTACCAGGCAAGATCATGGAACGGATCCTCCTGGAGGCAATGTCAAGGTACATGTAGGACAAGCAGGTGATCCGGGTCAGTAATTACAGCTTCACCAAGGACAAATCCTGCCTGACCAAGCTGGTAGCCTTCTATGATGGAGTAACTGCATCAGTCAACAAGGGAAGACTAACTGTTGTCATCTACTTGGACTTCTGTAAGGCTTTTGACATGGTCCCACATGACATCCTAATCTCTAAATTGGAGATATGGATTTGAAGAGTGGATAAGGAATTGGCTCAATGGCCACAGTGGTGCAGTTGATACCAAAGAAGGAAGGGATGCCATCCAAAGGGACCTACACAAGCTTGAGAAGTGGGCCCAGATGAACCTAATGAGGTTCAACAGGGCCAAGTGCAAGGTGATGCACCTGGGCAGGGACAATCCCAGGCACAGACTGGGAGAAGAACTCATTGAGAGCAGCCCTGCGGAGAGAGACTTGGGGGTTCTGGTGGATAAAAAGCTCAACATGAGCCAGCAGTGTGCGCTTGCAGCCCAGAAGTCCAACTGCAACCTGGGCTGCATCAACAGAGGGGTGGCCAGCTGGTGGAGGGAGGTGATTGTGCCCTTCTGCTCTGCCCTCATGAGGCCCCACATGGAGTGCTGTATTCAGGTTTGGGGTCCCCAGCACAAGAAAGATGTGGGGCTGTTAGAGCGGGTCCAGAGGAGGGCCACAAAGATGATCAAGGGGCTGGAGCACCTCTTATGAAGAAAGGCTGAGTGAGCTGCGGATGTTCAGCCTGGAAAAGAGAAGGCTCTTGGTAGACTTCATTGCAGCCTTCCAGTACTTAAAGGGGTCTTATAAAAAGGATGGAGAAGGACTCTTTACTTGGGTAGATAATGACAGGACAAGTGGGAATGGTCCTAAACTAAAAGAGGGTAGATTTAGATTATATATAAGGAAGAAATTCTTCACTGTAAGGGTGGTGAGGCACAGGAACAGGTTGCCCAGAGAAGCTGTGGATGCCCCATCCCTGGGGGCATCTGTCCTTTATAAGTGATCTAGGTGTTGGCTTAGAGTTGGATTCCATTCATAGTTGGCTATCAGTTGCTTGCTTTCCAAGCCTTTTCATTCTGCATTGCTAGTTTCTGCTGTTAAGCTCTGGTCCAGGTAGCTCTGACAGGCCTTGCAGTGTTATTTTCAGTTTTACAGTTGGATGCATGATTGGTGCAATGTGGCTTGTAGGTAATGGTATAAAACTATTTCTGGAAATAATAAAAAAATTGTAAACGACTTGTCTTGGCTGTCCTGTCTAACAATGAAGAGATTTCTTCCAAAATTACAAAGAGAAGGTTTTACCTGAAATCTGGCTGACTTGAGGTGAACTCAATAGTTGTGTAGCCAGAGGCAAAACCACTGCTAGAAACTCTTGTTTAAGTAGTGCCCTGTACCCCTACTACCCTTCTGTTAAGCCTCAACAAAATTGAAATCTCAAAGAAAATATTAATCAGTCATCTCTTAACAGTCAGGAATAAAACTCACACACAAACCTAAAGCTGCTAAATCTCCTGGTGCTCAGGTTGGCTGGATTCGAGCAAGGATAAACCAATGCTCAGTCCCTGGGAACAGGAAGGATCTCAGGGCATCATCAATGGGTAATTATCAGTTTTTAACTGACAGTTCACTTGTGCAGAGGCACCAGATGCCATGACACTTCTCAAGAAAGGTCTCCTGCAATATTAAGTAAGACTTATGTTTTTATTTTTAAGGAAAGAAATGTCAGTGCAAAAACTCTTATATGTGAATCTTTGTTATCTTTGAAAAAGAAAAAAATGAGATGTGGAACACTTTGAATTGAACGTTTGATAGTACAGTATTACAAAATTAAACTGCTAAATGCAGGCTGTTGGCACAAGCTTGTAGATGCCCCACAGCTTGCCAGACACCTGAAACCACAGGTACTGCCAAAATTCCCAGATTGTAAAGATGGAGAGTCATTTTAACTAACCAGCAATCGATAATGATGATAGTGTTGCACACTGGACAATCATAGCTAGTCTTACCTAAAGAACCATATGAATGGCTATAACAAAAATAATATTGCCATTCACCCCTGGCTGGGTAGTAGTGGGCTGAAACTCTCTACAGCCAGAAATTACTCTCAAGACCCATCCCCTGGCTGTCCCCTTCAAAGTGCCTGGTTGGTCACTCTGGAACAAGATGCTACAATACAGGAGGGGGTCAAATCTGCTAAAGATTTCCAAGGAATAATGGTGAACACCTGGCATCTGCAAGTTATTTTTTTTTTAGTCAAACAGAAATACATAACAGCTAGTGGCTAATTCTGACTATGTGTTAGGTAAGGACTGCTAGAGAGGAGTTTTCATAATCATATACTCACCAAAGATTTTGGAGAACAACATGTATGTTTCAATCACCATGCTTTTAACATTAAAGGTAATAGATGTTATTATTACATTTTATAATTGGTAAGATCATTTTTAAAAGCATTAAAAATATCAGAGTTATGGTTTGATAGTTATTGTGAGTGAAAGTACTTTTTTAATAGAAAACATAGTTCTGACATATTGGCTTTCCTCTGGGTCATGGCACAAAAACTTCAGGTTGTTACAGTACCACCTAAACTTTGGATTGCTAGCATTTCTGCATCTGAAGCACCTTCATGAATTTCAGTATTGTATGCACCCACAAGGGAAGGAGAGGCACTTTGTGATGTATGGTACAATTACTTCCTATACATTGGAATATATCTTATTAGAGAAAGGAAATTATCTGCCAGTTCCATAACTTGCTATTTCTCAGAATTTAAGATATTAGAGGTTTTCATATAAAAAGAATATCACCACCTTCACTGAACACAAAACTATTTTCTTTCTCCCAAAGATTGATGTTGGACTGACTATATTTTAAGTTAGTTTTACCATACAATATGGATACCTCTCACTGATTTTGATTTATATTTTCAATATTGTGTTTTAGAAAATGAATATGCTCATTGCTCTTATTATTTTGCCAGATGAGCTTTTCCAATATGTGGTCTATACATGTGCAATAAATGTACATCCAGTCTGTGTCGCGTTATATGTTGGAGCATATATTTTATTTTTCTTAAATAAATAAAAAATAGATATTTTTTTCTTTCCATAAAATGATCAACTACCCTTTTATAAAAACCACTGGTGCTACATTTGGTTAGTTACACAGTGTCAGATATCACACCTGGGGAAGGAGACCAGATGCTTCCTAATCTTGAAAATAATTGATAAAGCCTCAGATAACTGGGGTTCACATTACATCTTAAATCTTAGATCTGCTTCATACATGAATATTCAAAACATCCTCCATGTTGTTTTTGTTTTGCCTTGCTTTTGAATTTAGTTGTGTGTGTGTTGGGCTGAGTAAGTTGAAACAGCTTTTGTCTGTTAAGTGTACTAATACAAATTACACAGTGAAAGGGCAAAAAGACATAAAAAGTGTTTTTTGTTGTTGTCTTATGGAGCTGCTGTAGTTGAGGGGAGGAAGATCTAAACAGGGATGGTTCAAAAGTGAACTACTAATCTGTTCATGTTAAGTGTCACGTAATTCAGTAAAATAGAGGGTTTCTTTATATAACATGTATCATAGACATGTACAGCTAGGATTGTAGCTTCCCTCAGGAGTATTGCTATTTTTGCATGTTGTTTGAACTGAAATGCATTTAGCAGAGAAAATTAAAAATTGGTATAGGATCAATGCTAATCGTACTAGTGCAAATCTACTTTTAATGCATACAGTTAATCCAGAAGTCTATAGAAAGTTGATTTGTATTTCACTTAAAAATGTGAATTTGTGTAATAGTAAAGAAATGCAATTTAGAGTAGAAATAGATTTAATATCCAGTTTTTCAAAAGCTGTAAATACCAGTGACTTTTGTTGTAACAGAGCAAACTTTCAACCGCTAAGGATGATTAACTTTGTCTTATTTTTGCATGCAGTTAATATGTTCTGTGCAAAATGCCTGCATCAGAGAGCTTGCTGCTCACTGCAAGTATGTTTCCAAGGCATCTCGTGATGTTTCTATGTTACGAAAGAAGGATGCTGTGAGAAGACAAGAAACAAAAGTAAAAATAATCTTCCTTCCTTTCTATTCTCTACAGTGTTCATAATCATTTCAAATAATAATTCTTATTTGAAGACGCGTTTCAGATTGTGTCTGTGGAGTGATGCTAAAAAGAGGCTGATATAGCAGCAGAAAAATTCCAGGCACAGTAAAATTCATCCAAACGTAATTTAGTAACTGCACGTAGAGGTAAATCAAGCCACGCTTCAGCTGTCATGTAACAACACAATGGTTTATAATTTATGGAGCTCATCCTAGCAGTTTGTACTTGCATTTTTAGCTTTTGGCAGACTTATTTCCCAAGAAAATTTAAAAATATGGCTAGGGATTACAAAATTGAATCCCAGCCAAGCCTAGATGACAAACAGCATCAGCATTTTGGCATTGTGAAAGGAAATTGTTCTAATGAGATTCCTTGAAGATTAATTTGTGCCTTCATGAAGTGGGTTTTGCATCTAGTTCTTACACTGAAACACATCAGGCAGCAGGCAAATCTCTCTATTTCTTTCCCAGTCTTTGAACAGAGATTACAGCATTTCCCTGCGATTCTTTCCCAGCAATAAAAATTCTGACAGCTACTGAGCAGGAACAGGAGGGACTGGTAAGAATAGAAATTAATTCGTCCAAAATGTAAAATGTTCAAACAGCACATCTCTATATTCCAAATGCAGAGTAACAGAATTGCTGTAGAACAAGGAAAGAGAAGAGGATAATGCACAGCTGATGGCCATGAATACTCACTTGTGGTGAAATACACTCAGATAAAGCTGATTTAAAAGTGAGACAATGCACAGGAAGGAATGGGAAAGCTTTGTTTCAGAGTGCCTTCTGAGGGACCCTGCTACACTCTACTCTTCCTCCTAAGCCTGGATGTCTACTGCCCTTGAACGTGAAATCACTCATATAGATATTTTTAAATGACTACCTTCTATGTTAACTGATTATACTATTAAAGGTACTTACTACACTTAAATATTTCCTTGCTTTCTTCTTAAGACTACATATCTGACCAACAGAGATTGGCTTTTAGTCTGAAGTTTAGCCTCAACATAGTCAGTATTGGTAGGAGTGCATGCTCTGTTCATGTCTGGTTTACAGATGGGAAATATTTCCACTTCTGCAATGAGATAAGAATGACATAATAGTTTCCACATTTTACCTTTAAATTTTGATTTCCCCAAATTCGTAAAACTCTAGGCACTTTCTTAACACAAGACTTGTGAAGCATTTGCACACTAGTGTATCTTTTATACCCACTCACCTATCAACTTTCAACCTTTCAAAGGCATCAGGCTTTTGGAAAATTCAGCGTGCATGGGTTTTGGTTTTTGTTTTTCAAAGAAAGTAGATGAATAATTTCAGAGCATTTGGTATGCTGAAATTAAAAGATAATGTCAGGTATGGGAGAGCTAATATACATCACCAGAAACAATCTTTTCATTTTTCTGCTTTTCTACAACAGGTTTTTAGACAAGTTCTGTCTACCAGCAAATATATTAAGTCTCTGCTGTAACTTCCAGTGAATACATTCACATCCTAAATTTCCAGAACTATTTACTCGCACTTTAAACAGTCATAAACTATTGGCATGTTGTGAAAGAGCTGTTTGGTCCCTATCAACCTAAAAGCAAGCAATCAGGCAATTTTTCCCTAATGTGCAGAAGTATCTAATAGCTGTAAAATGCTTTAAGATGCTTTCAGTTGCAGAATATGGTAAAAACCATGTGGTGGAGACATGACTCAATATAGTTATATACTCCAGGCTGACAAACTGGAGTCTCTCCTCTCATCTAAAACTCTAATGCCCAAAAGTGGGTGAAGATGTTTCTTACACACACTTTAACATCAAATTGTGAGTTATCTGTTACATAGCTTGCATTTTGAAGTATAGCATCCAGGCAGTTACTTGTAAGTAAATACCTCTTTTCAAGTCCCATGAATATGAGGCAGAGTGCTGTCTCACAAAGTTCAATTTAAGTGTCTTCAATTGCAAAATAAGGTACTGTCAAAAAATGAACCACTTGAGTATAATACACTTCTTACACAGATGCCTTGAAAATAATGAAACAGGCAAAGCACAACAACCCTTTTGTCTTTGCAGGAGCAAACCACTGCTGCAAGCATTTTGCAGTTCCTGTATTTAGGGACATCAGTGGTGACTGGATAAAAACGTCTGCCATGGCTAAGGCTGTTTTCTTGACTGAAATAGGCAGTGATTTTGTGAACATAGATAGTCTTCATTCTAATTTGGAAAACTCTTGGAAAATGACATTTAACTTGCTATCATTGTCAAATAACTTTAACTGTATATAGTAACAGGTGGTGATATTGCACACTCCTGCAGATCTTCAAAGCAGACACTTTGTGCTTCTCTAGGCTTTCAATTTTCTTTCAAAGGAAGTTTCAGGAGAAGTTGTCTAGACAGCAGCAGAACTTGTCTCTTTGGCAAGCTGCTGTCCTTCAGACATGTCACAACAGTTTCTGAGGGATTTTTTCTGCATTAAATGTAGCAGAGTGGATAACAAGTACTGCCATGATTACGTGCTCAAATAAACTCATCATTGCAAGAGTACATATTCATTTTAGATGGAAGTTATTGCTACAGCCAATTTCACAAGCCTTTCCCATGCACAGGCGTGGCAGCAACAATACCAGGCAATGATGTTCGCAGAGCCCCGCTGTATTTGCATTTCCTTTAGCTAGACTTGAGTGGGTCTAGATTTTAAACATACTTAGACAGTCAGGAAGTATTATTTTTAATTTTTCTTTGGTAAGGAAGACTATTTTTGTACTTTTAAAATCTATAAATCAGCATGATTGTTTGGAGGTAAAAGCACTGCATAAAAGTAAATTGAAATGGCAAGTGATATGGGAAAACAAACAAATTCAGGATAATGAGTGACCCAGGTCAAAACCTAGCAGCTCTGTGCTGGCCCAGTATTTGCTCTCCAGGGGATGGGACAAGTGCAGGAAGGGGAGTGAGGAAGGAGGAAAAGCTGGGCAGCTGAGGGGAGCATGAAAGCACTTTTATTTGTTCAAGCCAAGTTCCAAAATAAGTCTATTTCTTTTCCCACCATCCTTATTTCGCACCTTTGATCTCTCTGGCACTCGTGATATAGCAGCAACTTTGGAAAAGGGAAGAGATCCTCTGGTCAGAGGTCTCCTTAGAGCAAGGATGGAAACCTGTTTGGGAATTAAAGACCCATGTTTAATACCAACACCTGACAAACAGAACATCTTTGACATAAAATATCTGTGAATATACTGGACACACCTTTGCTAAACCTTCTGTAATATATTTAAAGAAAAGTTTTCAGAAGTGTTATTTCTTCTAATCCAACTTATTTACCTTGGTTGAAAGGGTAAATGACAAAGCAATTTATTTCAACAGGTGAAATTTCAAATGTAGAGATGCAGGCCTGAGTTTACAGAAGTTTCTATTTTTATTGCAATTCTTTGCTACTTTAGGACTGAAAAAAAATAACATAAAAAAAGGTCAAAGAAAACACTATTACTGCTTTGTGCATGGTGTTTGTTAAAGCAAGTTTTCCAGACAGGTTTTTACACAGACAGCAAGATTTAATCAAAAATTATGTTGTTGTTTAGTGGCTTTGCAAAGAGTTTATTGCTTCTGCTTTCTCACTCATATGACCAAAAGAATGTGATACAGATGTTCTTTAACATAAGGGATGAGTGGTCACAGTAACTTAGTGTCAAATTAAAATTTCATGCATTTTTCTTAGAGCACTTCCAAGAGGAGGCAGAAAATCTGCAACCATTAAAATGTATGTCTGAGATCACAAATAATATCTTCTCTTGCAGTACTTAAGCACTACTGAGTGCTCTTCAAATGTTCAGAAAATAATTCTGAGTCTACTTTAAAGTGCTACAGACAATGTGCTTTAATCTTACAGGGCATCCAGTAGGTTACACAGCTCTGAAAGGAAACTTGCCGTAGATTCCAGATTGTTCATCTTCAAGTTTTCTAGTACTTCAAAAGCACAGCAGCCATTGCAGTAAAGCACAAATTGATACATTTTTTTTCCTTTATTGTCGTTGTTTTGAATTAGTTCTTCTAACCATTTGAATATTTTAACTCTCCATTGTAACACTGGAAAGTTTTCAGTTTTTATTACTAAGACATTCTTAGTTTTCAGTTTAAAAATAACTACTTTTCAATTAACATGTTATAGAAAATGAAAACTTCGTGGATGTTTGGATTCGCCATAGTATGGTGACTAAAAAGTCATATAACAAGAGGAACTGTACTGCAGATCTCAAGGAAAATATTAGTAAACATATTTCAGATTTCTTTCCTAGCAGATTATTTTTTATTTATTTATTTATTTTTTAGTGACCATTGATGTTCTCCAAGCAGACTAAAAAGTTAATATCAAAATGATGACTGTTATCAAATGAGTCATAGTTTTTTCCTATCTGTAATTTGACGGGAGAAAAAGGTAGGCCTGTTCCACCATTATTTCTAAGGCAGTTAGCAATGCCTGGTCAGGAGATAAATTCTAGAAAAACTGTGAAATGCCCTAACAGATGTCAGCAGTGCAAAGAGCATAGACATTAACTCTAGAAAAAGGGCTAAAAACAAAGTATGTAAGTGTACTGACTCTCTTATTGCTGCTGGAATTTTGCACAAGTCTTGCCAGAAAAGGTTACTTGTAGAAGTCTGTTTTTCTCTAAGCTGACTGTATTTGTAAGTCTTTTCAGACACTTTAAGGATTAATCTCTTAAGACTAGAGACAGCTGTTAAGTATGGGAGCTTTGGACTACACAAGGAAACAATACAGTCCTAGGAGACAAAACTTTGCTAGGGGATAAAACTTATTCTAAAAATTTGTGCTGTAAGTTTAAATACTTGGAAACATTTTACTAACATTACATTTAATTAATTTAATTAGCATTAAATGCTGGAGCAACTGAAACAACAACAACAAAGACATTGCAAGTGAAAGAATTAAAATCCTGCAGTGAAGGCAGGAAACTTCTTAGTGTGTGCATTGAAAAAGACAGCTGTTACATGATGGGGAGTGAAGCAGAGTCAGGAGAGAAGACTGTGTGTACCAGTTGTAAGTGAAAGATGGTAACTGAGCCAAGCAGATCTAAGAATATGAAAAGCAGGAAGCTTCTGAAATAAACACTGCCTCTGCTGCATTTCTAGCAGGTTAAAAGAATATCGAGACTCATTAGGAAAACAAGAGAGAAACTGTTGTTCCTTTCCTCACCGCAGAGCATTGTGAGGGCACGTGGGGCAGGTTTCTTTTCTCCGTAAACAGAGCTGGGCTTCAGCTAGAAAAGGAAGTCAGAGCTGAAGTAAACAGCGCAAAATAAAACGAACAAGTTCAGTGTGTTGGAGGCTTGTCAAGCAAACAGATCATCTGGCTGCTCTCCTTGACAGAAAGGGCTCGGAGTGTCAGAGCAGAGAAAAGCAGAAGCTGCAGCAGAAGTTTTGTTGCACCTACAGCTGCCCGCTTCCTATGAGCGTGACACAGAGCACGTGCGGCCGTGCGCTCCTGCAGGCAGCAGCAATAACCACAGCACAGTGGCAGCAGCTGCTCAAGCCCCCTGCTTGTTAGGAGGAGTGCACCAAGAGCACACACAACACACAATCCTTGGCAGCGCAGCAGGCACAGCACGGCAGGGCTCTCCCTGGAGTGCCTGCGGGTGTGTTGTCAACGCGTGGCTGTCCGAACCATGGCGGCCAGAACAGCCTCTGCACCATGAGGAAAGCATAGTGTAGCTTGGCATTAGCGTGCCGTGACCAAACTGGTCAGGCCTGAGATTCACAGATTTCTGACACGCTTGGTTTTCCATCCAGCAGGGTTCACAAATATTATTTAACCAAGTGTGCGCTGTCTAGAGTCCTGCACAAAGAAAACAGCTTAGATGTTTCCCTTCCTTGCTGCAGCAGCGAACGAGAAGCTAACAAGAACTTGCAAATGGGAATAAACCGTGGAAAATGGAACAAGGTTAAGGTGGGGCTACACCAAGCTGCGGCTTCTCGTCACCTGGGTTGCCACCACCACATGTCAAATGCTGGCTGCGCCCCTGGGTGGCGTAGGATTTGTCACCGGGGCAGGCACCGGGGCTCTGGCTCTGATGTCACACGCGGCAAGTCCTGGTTCGAGCCAGGGGCCTTTCCCCCAGGGATAAAGCGTAGCTGGAGGGGCTCACTGTGTCTGCTGGTGTTGCCAGCTGGGAAGCGGTGTTTCCCCTCTCCCAGGGGATGTTTTGATCAAAAAAGGGCTCCTCGCAGCAGCTGCCAAATTTTCTGAAAGGTAGCAGCGAGGCCCCTTCCATCCTGGTCCTCCAGGCCTCTCTTGCCATCAGCTCAGGTGAAAATACTGCGTATTAATGCAATTTATCTGTCTTGTGTGAGAAGGATACAGTAAATTCACTATAAATTCACTCAGCATAGTTGACTGCTGGAAAGGTGAATTGATTTTCCATTCTCTGTCTCTCAGAGCTTGTTTCCTTGAAAACGGACAAGTCTGGATGCAACCTTCGTAAGTAGTAAATCATAGAAGCTTTCCTTTCTTGCCATGGTGTTGGATCAGTTTTAGTGACCATTGCTCTTGTTTTTCCTTAAATTTTTAATATTCCTTATAAAAGTATGTAGCCTAATGTCACCCCAGGGATGCTGGGAATAGCCAGCAAGGTTAAGAGCTCAGATGTTCATTGAATAAGCTCATGTACCGTAGCTTAGGCTTCATGTTTGACCCAAAGTACCTTTTTATTACTTTTAATAGTCCATAAATTCTCCTGATTCTGAAACCTAGGTTCTTTAAGGTCTCTATTTCAGATGTTTTTTCTGTTTTCTTTAGCTTTGGGCCTTTAAATTTCCAAAGTGTTTAGACATTGTAGTCAGTGCAATAAAAGTCCAATTATCATTTCCTACTTGACATTGTACTTCCCCAGTCATATACAATCAGATTATGACACAAGATGTTTATGGTCTAGCTCAGATAGAACACAAATGTATTATAAGGAGTAGTAGACTTAAAAGATCCCAGGATGTACCAAGATGCATATCAAAGCATCTTCAATTAATTTTTTGAGTGTGAATAAGGTTGCCTGAGTAGAAGGCCTTTGTCTCAAGAAAACAGCCACAGTAGCAATAAACCTGAGGGTGGAAAAGGGTGGGATTTGGGGTTACAAATGTAGGCCAGTAAATCAACATCTAATTTCCACAAAACCGCTAGCAGCTCTACTGTTCATCCAAAGAGCCTGTGAAGCTGAATGTGGACAGACAAGGGACATCATCCAGGAAATGCACAGGGACACCACGACATGCCTGCTGCCCAGGGCTGGTTTAGGTTAAAGACTAAGGATGCTCAGTTTCTCAGACCCCATGACATCTCACCCGACTCAGCTGCCAAGCAGTCAAAATCCTGTCAGAGTAAGTGGTGTCTGTCAGTGCAAATGAAAAGCTGCATGGTGAGGAGCACTCTGAGCATTCTTAAAGCTTATTTTAGTTTTATTCCTCCTAAACTTTGCTCCTACACCCAGAAACCCTGTCAGCCACCTGCCACTACAGTCACATGCAATGCTGAGGGAGACAGGAGAGTCAGCTTACTTCTTACTGCTATGTGCCTGGTCCTGTTTCTTCAGAGCAGGGTACTCATTCTCATAGTTTGCAGTATATAGCCACCGAGCAAATTTGTTTTATAAATTTCGTCTCATTTTCTTTATTTATTTTTCTATATTTTTCCAATCAAGAAAACTATTTATTTTTCCACATGCTTTTATTCCTGGTATTTTGATGAAGTTCAACCTCTTACCAGTCTGCTAGCAAAGATGTGATATGTTGCCTTACTATAGGTGTTGCAATAAGAGAAAGGACAAATAAAGGGTTATGTTAAAATCCCGGTGAAATAAATTAGTTCGCTGTAATATCTAGGATGCTTGTGAGTTTTTTTCTGTGATGCATTAGTGGTTGAATCACAGCAAACAAGCATTTTTACAGAACAGTGTTCAAACAATCTGGTTTATTTAATAAGATGGGGGCATTCCTGCCAATACATTAATATAAATTAGAGTGTGTAAAATGAAATGTTGCCAGAATAGAATGCTCTATTCAAACCAGAATATTTACTGGAGACAAATCAGTTTTGACAAGCTCAAGTAGGCCTCATAGAAGTGTGTCTAGCAGTCTGCACTTCACGTTTTGTCTGGTCTTGGGATCCATATAAGGCAGACAGAAGAACTAAACACAAACCTCTTATGACTTATATGTAAGCATTTGGGGATTATAAAAACAACCCAAAGAAAACTTTTGTTCAGTTGAAGAGGAGAAGAGGGGTCCCAGGTGGCGGGTTTTGTGCTGCAGGCCACCTGCAGGCATGCTAACCCAATGCTGTCTCCCAAAAACAAGGCAGATTTTGTTCACATTGTAACCAAAAGAGAGAGGGAAAATTCATAACCTCCACAACTTTGGTAAAGTAAAGGTTCTCTTTCCCCATTAGCTTGCCCTAAAACCCAGACTGGCTCCGCTGAGGCCGATACAAGCGGGCCGGGTGCTCCGTGCTGCCTCAGGCAGAGCAGGCCCGAGTGGCCCTCGCTGGGTGCCAGCACCGGTGCCCTGCGTCCTCCTGCCCCTTGCTGCCAGGGCCTGTGTGCCCAGGCTCGGTGAGGCTGCCCACAGCCAGCAGTACCCTGGTCCCCATCCCACAGTGCATATGCACAAGTCGCTGCCTGGCATGCATACCGTGTCTCACCTTCAAGCCTGGCCTGAGGAAGTACAAAGGTCCAGGGGAAAGGGCTTCAAATGCTGCTAGAGCCCTGGGTTTTCATTCCACTGGAGAGTGTTTTTCCATCGGTTTCTACCTATTCACTTCTCAGCCTTTCCGCTCGATGTGCTGGTGGTTTCTGACTAGTTTAAATTCAAACCACAGCTGCTAGCAGTCTTCCTCCGTGAAGCTTGCCTGCGTACAGTTTCTGGGAAACCACAAGATTTCATTGAGTGGAGCACCACAAAAAAACATGATTTCTTGGACGTGTGCCTAGCATCTGCATTCATGGGAAGTTACCTGGAAGAATTTGGCAAAGCAGCATTCGTGTTGTAAGACATCTAGGGCAGAAAGCACAGCGAATGCATGAAACCTCTGCTTGACAAAACAGAATGAAGAACAGCACTGACACGTCCACTCTAATTTGAGGAGTCTGGGCCTTAAGCTCATATCCCACTGACCTGCCCTAATCAATCTCTGCCCAGGGAGCAAATGAGAGGAGAGCGGGACCTGGGGAAGAGCAGGGCTGAGAGAAAGGAGCATGAGAGAAGCTGTGAGAGCTGCTTTTAGTGTCAGATGCCAATGCACTGGCAAGAAGGGGGGCTGGGTTTACCAGCTACAATTTCTGGTCAGTCCAAGGAAGAGTCTGAGTAGAGTATGAGCACCAATTAATGTAGTTAGGATCAGGAAGCTATCAGGAATGTCTGGTAGGCTGTAATGAAAACACTTGTCAGACAGCAGGGGAACTGGGATCAGAACAAGAGGAGCTGGGGGTACAAAAAGAAAAACATCTCTTTTTCCTTTCACATTATCAAACAAAACAGATGAAAAGCACAGGATGGTTTGTTTTAACTTACTGCTTGTCTTAACAGCAGCTAGGTATTATGGTAACCTGCTTCTGCTTTTCTGTCTGCTGCCTGAATGCCTGCAAACTAGGAGTGTCCTGAGCCGTGCCATAACCTCTTACCCACAGGTGCCAGGTGGAGCACAGCTTACCGTAGTAACACAGGGAGTACAAGACTTTCACAAATGTATGTTTTATTGGCAATCTTTCTGTGTCCCTAAAGTGGCTTTTTACAGAAGTTCTGTCACCATTGTACAGATGAACAAGCTAGAGTGGTTGAGGGTAGCAGACAGAACAGGGAGCACAGAGTAGCTCTCCTTGCTTGCACAAGGATATGCCATGTTATCCAGCAATGTGCATCTCTAGTGCATCTCATACAGTGATTTATGAAGTGCCATCTGTGGTCAATCACATGTTGTGACTGACCACTGTGAGCAGACAAGCAAGTGTACATTAAACAAGCTACAAGTATGTGAGTACTTCTGCTGACCTTAGGATGGTTAGAGAAGCAGTCGTAGTCCACCTAACACTTTTGGAATATCTGTTATGTATACAACATTTGGGGGCTGTTGATTTCCAGATTACAGCTACCTACCACAAACTGTCTTATCAGTACACTCCCTAACAGGAGAAGACCAAGTGCTTCACAGTCCTCAGAGATATGCTTCTTCTGTTCTCCTGTTCTGGTGCAGAGACCTTGGACCACAAACCAAGGCCTCAAAGTACTGTCAGGATACATGAACAAGGCCTAAAAAAATCTTAAAAATCTTAAAAATGTCTATGTGAGTATCACAAAACAGAAAAACAGGCAAAACAACTGATAAACCCAGGGATTTCATACCTGTAACTTCCAAGAGGTGGCTCTGTCCAGGGGCATTTGCCAGACCAAGGGTCTGGGGATTCTTTTGTATGTTGCAGGTAGGCAATTGTAAAGACTGAAAAAAGACTGTCATGAGTCTGCCGCGGAGCTCAGAAAAAGGATAAAATCTCTGACCTGACCAGCTTTGTGGGGTCAGTTCTTTTACATGGTGCCACAGTCAAAAAACAAAACAAAACAAAAAAACTGATTTTAGTACTGTGTATATCCCAAAAGAGAGAATATATCACAAACCAATTTTCAAGTATCTCTGTTAAAGGAGTTTTATCAAATCTGAAAAAAAAATCAAGGCCATTCCCGTGACCTATCATTCTCAGACATATGGACTAGTGTAGCAAACAAATCAGTCCCTCAGAGGAGTGCTACAAAAGTAGTTGCTGCCAGATCCGCAGCACACAACTTCTGTTACTTCATCTTTTCTTAACATTTTCTAAATCCTCCAGACTTCATTGGGATACCCTCCACTTGTATATACAAAAGAGCTTCATGATACATTAGATCTGACTGAGAAAACTCAAGAGGATTGAACTTCAGATTCTTCCAGTATCTTGGACGGATCATTAAGACGAGAGGAAAGCCTGCAGACATCTCTCACCTCACCAAACACAATCTAAATATGAGGTACGTTAGGTGACTCAGAAGAAATGCGCATGGCAGTACATGGGGCAGTGTGGTTAATGTGACGCTTTACAAAATGGTAAGGAATTTTTATTTTGCAGGCAAATTGAGTCAGTGAGTTTTAATATTGAGCTGTCTGATAAACAGAAAAATGACTTCAATGTATTTTTTTTTAAGTAATATTGGAAAAAAATATTTGGAAGCTAGCATTAACTATATTCTCTGAATCAAACACAGTAGAAGTGTCCACCAGATTACAATATGTGTCCACCAGATTACAATATGTGCACAATGCAGGAGACTTAAAGGATGCAGCTGGTATCCAAACGTTGCTCAGATATCTTCCTCTAGACATTTTTGTCAAGTGAGAAAGTGCTGGTTTTGTCCACCAAGTTACTGATACTGATTATCACTTGCTTTCTGAAAAGCTGCAGAACAAACAGCTGAGCCCTAAATTGGAGCAAAAGATGAAACCAAAATCTGTGTTCAACTCTATTTGCTTCATGGATCTGCTGCTCAAGTCCAAAACATGCAGCATGTTTGGGTCATGGTATTCCCCTAGAGAGGTTCCCTGATAGTTGCCTGAGTAGTTTAGAAGTTTACAAGGTGAAATATAAAAAGTGCTCTCAACTATTAGCCTACAGATGCGTGCTAGCTTGCTTGAAGGTGACATCCCTAGGGTGTTGGGTGATGGAATGGAAACATTGATCTGATTTTTTCCGAGAGGGTAGAAACTTTCATTCCTCTTACAGAGAAAGGAAGTGATCAAGAAAAATTAAAACTAAAAATAAATACAAAATAAAAAAAATGACTAAGAAAATCCTAAAACATACTTTAATTGCCTTTTCTTTTCTTTTCGCCTTGAAGAAGGTTTTTAGATCAGACTGAGCTTTAGCTTTAAAAAAAATCACTACAGTGGAAATAGACATACCAGAGTAGGTCTGCAAGCTCTATGAACCGAGAAGAAAGGGGAAGAACATTTTCTGTTGTAAATGAGCAAAAAAAAGTATACCTGGAAGAACAATAATACATCACCTTAGAAAAAGGCCATCTCTTAGTAGAACTGCCATTTGAAACATCAGAGTTTTCTGCCTGAGGGCTTATTTTCAAATTAGTATGAAAAATTCTATCAAACTGGTAAAATAGAATCAGGGATAAGAATGCCACTTACAAATTATGACTAACTGACATTTGGTCTTATGGCCTTACAAACTGGGAAGTGAGACATGGAAAGTTTAGTTTTTTTTTGTTTTGTTTTGTTTTGTTTTGTTTTTTTACTTAAGACACCACTCCCTTTTCTCTTTTCATTTCTGTTTTCTTTTAAGGCAGATCAGCCAGACTATCACAAAATCTGACTGCCTGGGCTGCAACAGGTTTTTTAGCATTTGCAGAAGATCACTCTATGAACTGAGCTTGTAGCTTTGCAGTGATATTACTTTGCATTTTGTGTTACAAATATATAAATATATAATTTAGTGAAAAGAGAACAAAAATGCATTCACACCTGAACAATAACAAAAATAAAAGCCCCAACAAATTTCCCACCATAAATTGCGATGTAACAGCAAGTATCTGGGAATGACCAACTCATCTGTTTGATACAGAAAAGACTGAAAAGCAAAGGGAAGGAAATATTTTGCAAATTCTGCCTTAGAGGAGGAAATTGATTTTGGGGAGTGACTATGGCCTAGGCATATTCACAATTGCCTATTCTGTAACTGTTTTCCCTTCATTCCTCCTTCCCAGGTGCATAACTATAAATCTGGCTTTGTTACAGTTAATTCATTTGAATAGATCCTCATAAATAAAAAACCTACGTCATTATTTATTGTTATTTCACAAGTCATTATCACAGTCACAGGTCTGGTCAACAGTGATTTTAAAGTTTGAAGTAATTGATGAAAGTGTTATGTATTTTTCTGCATGTAAGTTTTTTTTACAAAACAGAACTTTTTAAGATGTAAGATAGTAGACATACCTTGCATTATACTTGTATCCAAGTTGAGAATATAATGTAGCAGTAATTTATGCATTGTATGAAAATAGATTTCTGAAAATAGAAACTATTTCTGAAGACTGGTAATCTTTACAAGTAGCATCGTCAGGTTTGTTTATTGAGACACTCAGGCTAACGCCCTGTTAGTTTCACACTGCTCGCCTTTACTGGTGTACTCCACCACATCAAATTTATGCAGGCTTGCTGCTGCTGTGCTGCTTTTGCTTCCTGTATATGGGCACAGTAGTTCTCTTCCATCCATCTGGGATTTTCTAATATTCAGGCTTGTGTTCCAGCTTTAAATACTGATCCTTAACAATGTTAATAGCCTTTCAATATTAAGGAACTGGGAAATATTTCATTGTGATATAGGTATATTACCCCATTTTATTTTTTATCTCTACTGTTTTTTCTGCATCTTGTTCTGTGCCTACTGATATGGTCCCTTAGAATAATTCATATTGGCCATGGCCTACTCACTGTCTTGAAAGACCTCTGGATGGAAATGAAAATACTTATATGGTTATAAGAAAAGTGAGCAGATAGGAATAATTTTTTAGACCTGTGATGGAGCACAGCTGTGTATTACATCATGGGATGGGGATGTCTGTGTGCATGGTCCTGATGGTGAGCAAGCAGAAGAGCCTATGTAGTCCTGTGCAGCCAGCCCTCCCCAGATTTTTGATGAGTGAACAAAATCAGCCAAATCCTCCATTTCACTTACTCCTATTAAAATCTCTATTTACTTTCTCTAGTGCAGAACTGAACTTCATAAGCATCTGCTGCATTAGGATTGTGTCAAATGGTTGCATTTGCAAGAGACAATTAAATGAAAGTTACTAAGAATGTAGTGACTTGTCTTGCCTTCAGATTATATCTGTTTTACCTTTAAAAGAGAGAGTTAATTCATCTTTCCAAGTAACTGGTAGAAGGCTAAGAAGTACAATTGGTAGGGAAAACATTTTTTAAAAAGAATAGGAGACGTACAACATATCTTGAAGCAAAAGGGAGCAGGAAATGACTAACCAGAAAATACCCTGCATTTAAATACAAACTAAGTCTTGGCACTTCCTTCACCTTTTTCTATTTTGTCCTTCATCTTCTGGGATAACAAGAAAGATATTTATGTATAATGTTACATACTTAAAGTAAAAACGGAGATGGCATTGCATATTAGGCTGGCCTTGAAGCCCACTAGTTAAAGGCTGCTGCAAATCATGGTAGAATTCACACATCAGTATTTGAAGAGGGAAACCATTCTGAAGCTGGGGCTGTCTGCGTGTATATCCATTCATCCCGTCTCTTACAAAAATCTTATATTTTAGGTCGATTCAGGCATAAAATTTCCTTCGGATGAACGCTTGCCCTCCCAGACTGGCTTCGTCCTAGTTTCCAGATGTAGTTCCATGATAGACTATTTCAAGATTCTTCCTCACTGCAAAGCAGTTGAAAATAGCTCTTTCCGCAGAATAATAGCAACACTATGGTTGACTTCAGACCACATCTAGACTTCTATTTTGAGCCTGAAAGTCTCATGGTACTTTAATATACTTTGTTATACATCCTGCTCTGCATCCACTACTAGTTTAGTCCATAGGAGTACTACTCAACTAGGCAAAAACTGTATTAACCTGATCAGTGAAACAAAAGTGAACTACTGAAGGATTGGTTAATATATTTTTGCAAAGCATTGGGATTTTTTGATCAAAATCATCAAGTTTTACTGCAATCACAGGATAAGCATTCACGTAAAATGGGGTGATTATGTTTAATAAACTGCTTAGAACTTGAAAAATTTTTTATGTGTTTTTATTGGGGAACCCTTCAGAATGTTCTTCTACAAAGTAGATGTTGTTCTTCAGTATGTAAAGGTAGCTCTCATTTTTACCAAAGAGAATTATGAAAAATTCAAGTCAGGAATTCAAGTCTAACTGAGGCCACATCGGTTAATCATAAATGGAAAAAGTGGGCAAAGCACTTCAGCTTCAATTTCCTTGACTGTGCCAGCACAGATGGATTTTGCAGTCTGTTTGTGTAGCCACCTTGTGCAGTAAATAATTCTTGTGTGTATGTGTGTGCAGTATGATCATTAGGACCTGGTCAACACAGAAAACAGAATTGCATAGGGGATCTAATGAGGTCTGCAGAGGTTTAACTTCTGATATGGAAAACAAAAAGGAATTCAGCTCTGCTCTTTAAATCCAAATAGGAGAACCATCTAGCTCATTAAGAAAGTCCAACTGATATGGTAATGAAGGTGATGCATTTGGGTCCACCGAGCTATGTGTATGATCAATTTTCAGAGCACAGTATGCAGGTAATCACTAGTTTATATAACTGTATATAAAATAAAATCAAAATGATTAAATAATAAAGTTTGTGTATAGGAGCAAAACCCAGTACATATAACATTAACATATCTGAATGTGTCAAATTATCTTTAATACAAGTGGAAACTATTTTGAAACATCCTCTGAATGGCTTTAATTAATGTTTAGCTGCTCTTAATTACATTTTGAAAAAAAATTCTTTTCAATGAATGTAGCAAGTCTGGCAGTGAGGGTAGTGCACATTACACAGCACTATCATGAGGTTATAAGTATGTAAAACACTGAACATGCAGAAAACATTTTTGATTTCTTTCATGTAAGACTTAAAAATTGTCCATTCTTAGTTAAATCCAAAACAAATACTTACTGGAAACCAGGAGGTGAGCTTTGACAAATGATCATTTCATTTTTTGACTCCAAAACAAGCCATAAATATGGGTACACTTTAATTATACAACCAGTCAACACTAATTTTAGGTTCCCTGTGTGGACTTAGAATAAAATAAAATAAAATAAAATAAAATAAAATAAAATAAAATAAAATAAAATAAAATAAAATTAAATTAAATTAAAATAAAATAAAATAAAATAAAATAAAATAAAATAAAATAAAATAAAATAAAATAAAATAAAATAAAATAAAATAAAATAAAATAAAATAAATTATGTTGATGTGCACATACTTAAATACCTGGACTTATGTGTTGCCCTGGTTTAGGCCAGGATGGAGTTGATTTTCTTTACAATAGCTGGTATGATGCTCTGTTTTGGATTTGTGACAAAAATAGTGGTGATAATACACTGTTTCAGTTGTTCCTTCTCTGTTTGTCACACTGCCCTGCCAGTGAGGAGGCTGGAGGTGCACCAGAAGCTAGGGGGCAACACAGACAGGACAACTGGCCCTGATGGACCAAAGGGATGTCCCATGGGGTGTGATGCCATGCACAGCAACAAAAGCTGAGCATTTGTCTTCCCAAGAGACTGCGATGTGTGCTGAGCTCTGCTTTCCTGGAAGTGGCTGAACACCTGCCTACTGATGGAAAGTAGCAAATGGATTCCTTGTTTGGCTTTGCTTGTGCACACAGCTTTTGCTTTACCTAGTGAACTGTCCTTATCCCCTCACAAGATTTTTTCACTTTTACGTTTTGATTCTCTCCCTACCCCACCTGGGGGGAAGTGGAGAAGCTGTGTGGGACTCAGCTGTCTGCCAGGGTTACACCACAGTACGTATGCAAAGAGATGCCATACTGCACTCTTACATTCTCACATCTGAGAAGACACGAGTTTTTATAACCTACAGCTCAACAGAAGAGATTAGATAAATTAGAGATTATAAAGTCCATATGCGAGGGTTTGTTTGTCATCTAACTTTTTTAAATTTCAAGATATTGTTGGCACATATATTTTAGTCTCTTTACTGTTGAATATAATAGAACAGCTGAGTTTGGAAGGGACTTGTGGAGGCCATCTGGTCCAACCCCCCTGTACAAGCAGGGACACCCAAAGCAGGTTACCCAGGACCATGTCCAGGTGGCTTCTGAAGATCACCAAGGAGGGAGACTACACAACTTCTCTGGGCAACCTGTGCCAGTGCTCCATCAACCGCACAGTAAAGAAGTGCTTCCTGATGTTCAGATAGAACCCTCTTGTGTTCTAGTTTGTGCCCACTGCGTCTTGTCTTGGCACTGGGCACCACTGAAGGATGCCTGGCTCCCTCCTTTTTGCACTTTCCCTTCAGGTATTTATAGATAGAGATGATGTCCCCCTGAGCCTTCTCTTCTCAAGGCTGAGCAATTCCAGCTCTCAGTCATTTATCATAGAAGAGGTGCTCCAGCCCCTTCATCACCATCATGGCACTTTCACTGGGCTCCCTGCAGTATCTCCATGCCTCTCTTGTAGGGGTGAGCCCAGAGCTGGACACAGTACCCCAGGTGTGGCCTCAGCTGTGCTGAGTAGAGGAGAAGGATAACCTGCCTTGACTTACTGGCAACACTTTGACTAATGCAGCCCAAAATGCCATTAGCCATCTGTGCTATAAGGGCACATTGCTGGCTCACATTTGTCTGGTCACAGAGACAAGGAGAGGACTACAAGTGCATTTCAGCAGGAAGTCCAGTTTGAACAACTGGAAAAATAAAACCAGTGCAATATCAAATCTCATTTAAACTTTTTAAGTACTAGACTGAAATACAAAGCATAGCAGCATGTAGATTCCAGGCATCTGGGGTCATGAGGAAATGTGCAAAGCCAAAGCTAAATTAACTGCTAATAGCCCTTAAAATGGCAACAGAATGCTAAACTGGAGTTTCCCTAAAATAATATGAGTAATATTGGAACTTTGAAGTGGTAAGAAAACTGCTGAAGCTGTATCTGGTATAGCCAGGGTTTGGGTAAAACACAGTGGAAATGACTCCTTGTTAAGGAGTTAAGGACTCTACGCCATGTGTGGAAATAACTCCTCAATAAGCATCATCAGACCCTTTCAACTTCTTTTCTCCTGTATGAGAACGCTTTTCTTTTCAAATTCATTTATCACAAAAACCTTGCCACATCTACTGAAGTAATTCAAGCATTTTCAGCACCAGTTGGAAGGAGCAGATGTAAACTGTTAATCTTCAGAGATCTTCCTACTGATGAGAAACTATTTGCATTTGCTCAGCCTCTGCAGCAGTTCATGCTTTTGAATCATTCTTGGCCAACTTAAGGGAAATCTGAAGTCTTTTAGCTAGATGAATTTGGCTCCATTTGGAGTCTATTTCTTAGAAGAGTACTTACAAAACTGTAACTGAATTGGATGCTGTCTCTGATTAGACGGAATCCTTAAAACCAAAGTACGTGCTAGCTCAGGGCTTTAATTAATCTGTGCAAGTTTCTCATGTGTAATGCTTGCTACTCAACCTGCTTCTTGCACAACCTTTTCATTAACAAAGTGTTTACCACACTGCTGCTTTCAGCATAACTGCACGTGGTCCAGACACATTTTTTGTTCCTTTGTTTCTCTTCTGTTTTAAACCCTGAGCTAGGCAGTAGCATGTCAGATCTCTCTGTGATTTTCTAGCAAAATAGCTGGAAATACTAATCCTAGGGGAAAGAAATAAATAAAATAAAAATAAATTAACTGTTGTAGAGAAGTAAAAAATTGATAGAGAAAGAAATGTACTACTCTTTCACGAATTTCTGATTACGTGAAATGTGCCATGACTTTACCTACATTAAGGAAATTATATGAAAAGATAAAATGAAAATCTTCAATAAAGAAAAATCTCATGTAGATTACTAACAGAGGAATTACTTGTGTTATAGGAGTCTACTGAACTCAAAAGACACGTGAAACTGTAAATTTTGAGGATGCAATTATAGTTTTACATTGAACATCTCCAAAGAGGACTAAAGGTTAATTCCAGTATGAGATTTCCTTGTAGACATGAAGTCAAGTGGAGATGTGACCGCAGTAGAACTGTGAACAAATATACAATATATTAAGCAACACAAATCAAGAAAGCAAAAATAGGATTGTGCTGAACTTCAAGACAGAGGTCCTCCATTTCCCATATAGCTTCACTATTTCCAAACAACTCGCTTTAGACCATCAGGTCAGAAATGTGATCATGATAAACTTAAATGTCCAATTCCCTTGTGGCACTGTAAAGTCTTCACACCTGTTTTACGTTAAATCTTGTAACAGTCCTTTCTCAGAGTCAGCCTTTGTACAGAAGGGGAAGAGATATGTATTTTCATACAAAGTAATAGAACATATCCCAAATAATCCATCTCTGTAAGAAAAGATCCCAAGTGATGATAAAGAACAGATACAGGCTATTGTCTCAGTATATCCAGAGACAACAGTGAAGAAATGGGTTGATAATTGCTAACAAGAAAAAATAAATTCCTCTCATGTGCTTCATGATTTAAGTGAAAATCTGTACCCCACAAAGGAATAGGATAAGTTATGGACCTTTTTCCATATGCATAAACTTCATGTATGCAGAAGAATTGAACACCAGTACACTTGAAGACCTGTGCTGTTCTGCATGCAATGACAAAGCATCAGTTATCTTTGCAATGAATTCCCTCAGCCTCTGACAAAATTTTAAGTTCCTCAAGACCAGAGGAAACTGCCACCACTTTTGTAGCTGAGAGGGTCAATACTAGCTGGACCACACTGTTTTTTGCAGTGACATTGCTCACCTGATATTTGAAGAGCATCTCACAAAATGTATCTTCCAGCAGAGTTCTCTGGTGTGCTATCAATCTTGCACTAGAGAACCCAAAGTAAGCCTGCCAGGTTTCATATAAGGAAAGAGTAGTAATGCAGCCTTCCAGGAGAGGCTGCAGACTGGTACCTTATATCTGTTTCTCTACCACCAGTCCAAATTCTGCCCCAGAACTTGTAAGATTTTGTTTTTCTGAATGGCTTTTCTACTATTTTTAGTCTTGTTTTAAGCTACTCTACTCTGAAAATGTAGTTTAAAGAAAATAATAATCTGCTCAGCAAATAGGCATACAAGATTTTATATCATATTGATATCAAATGATTTTCTTTTGAAGAATCCTGTTATCCTGTTTCAGATTAAACCATTTCTGCTCATCTCTGTCTCCTGAGATCGAAGTATAGTACGACTAACATCATCCTCAAACACTTAATTCAGTTTATGTCTGTCTTAAGAAGCATTGAAACCATAACCTGTTACTTCTTACTCTACTCCGTAGATGTGTTCCATTTCAATGGCTTCATTAGAAGACAACAACTGGAGACAAATCTTTAATTCAGTGATGTATGCTGCATGCTCAAAACCACCTGACTTATTAGCATTTAACTGAAATGATAACAAGGTCAAGATAACTCAACTTTAAGCAGTCTTTGCTCCTTGATATAAAATTCAAGCACAAGAAGCACTGTGTTGTCTTTACAAATTAGCACAAATTATGGACATGGAGGGCCTAAAACTGAAGAGGGTGTTAAACAATGGGCCACTGAAGTGTAATTATTTAATGTGACCTTAATTATTTTAAGCAGTTTACATTTCAGGGAGTAGAGTATATGGAGTAGTTTGGGTTGGAAGGGATCTTAAAAATCATCTCATTCCGACCCCCCTGCCACAGACAGAGATGCCACCCACTGGATCAGGTTGCCCAAAGACCCATCGAACCTGGCCGTGAACACCTCCAGGGACTTCCTGGTGCATTCACATCTTCTCTGAGCAACCTGCTCCAGTGCCTCACCACCCTCTGAGTGAAGAATTTCCTCTTAACCTATAATCTAAATCTCCCCTCTTTTAGTTTAAGATCATTCCCCCTTGTCCTAACATTGTCTACCCAAGAGCCCTTCTCCATCTTACCCCTTTAAGCATTGAACACATTTTTTCACATCAGGACTTAAGGCCAGATTGTCAGCAACTGTATATCTGTGGATGCTGATGAGACAAAGCCAATTAAAACCATATTAAGATCTTGCCATATTCAAGCTTATACTGGTTGTCATTGCAATGGGAAGTTTGAGAGCTGAATTCAAGTAAGGTGTTTTTTTTTCTTAGTGAAACAGTGTAGTAACTTGAAGATTATCCACACGGAGTGATTGCCTAAGAACTATACCAAGGACAGTTTAAAAAATGTCCCATTGTCCTTTCTAGAAAACAGGTATTAAGCATTTGCTTGTTCTGGAAGCAGACAATGTACTGTTTGGGCTAGAAAAATCCCTAAATAAATCAGAGCAATTTCTGTCCACAGAGATCATAGCATTTCTAGCTTGAACTTTGAAATTGTTTTTCAATAGGAAGGCACATGCCATTCAGCCAGTAGAAGGGCACACGTAATTCAGCCAAAAGCAAACAGAATAAAGTCCTTGAATGTCCAAGCAGATGACACCAGAAGCTTGACAATTATCATTTTACCACTCTTCTTGAAAAATTACTTTCCTTTTCACAAACCTGCATCCAGCTGTCATTGGAGACTCTCATATTTGTCCAAGTGCCTGCAGTGGTACTTTGGAGAACAGGGGAGTAAGTGTATTTGCAAAAATGGTAAAATCATCTCATTCTAGCTGTGTATTTCTTTCTAGCTATATGAGTTTTGCTTAAAACAAGCCAAACCAAAAGAAAAAAAGAAAAGAAAAAAGAAACAACCTTAATTCCTATCTAGACAAGAAGTCATTTATTGCCTGGAGTTTTCACAGTGATTTCTATCTTACACAGTGAGGAGAAAGATGCATGAGGAAAAATGAAGTTTTGAAAAACTAGCAGTAATTTTCATCACAGAAATTGATTAAAGCATTAAGCTGCCTTGTGATGCATTTCCCCTTCAGGACATTCCAGTAATGACTTTACAGGCAGACTTCAGGGGCCCAACTTGTGTTTCTGTCACCAGTATCCCCTTGCAGCACCTAGATCTGCCTGCAGAATACAAGGTGAAAAGAGCCAGTCTTCTGGCAGCCACTAATTACACAGATGTGAGTATAACATAACATTTTTTAATTCAATGCTGCAATTAACTTTCAGGACGTTGAACCCATGGCACCAGAAGACAGCAGATTAGAGTTATTAATACAAACTCTGCCACAAAACTTTGATAGGCAAACAGTAACCTTGGGGAAAAGCCATTCCCTCCATGTTCCATGGCAGGCTGTGAGCTTCATTTATGCAGGAAACAAGACTCGTTTAACAGACATATGAACCACCTTCCTTCTCTAGCTTCTTTGTACAGGTCTTTTGCTTGTACTGTGAAATTGCATGATGTTAATCAACAGCATTCAGCACAACACGTGGGCTGAATGTGTTAAGTCTGAGCTAGTAAAAATATGTAGCTGATAAAATGTGAGGCAGGACAGTCTCCGCCTATTATGAGTCATTCTCAACAACTGTTTTAATGAAAATTAAAAACTTGGTGGCTTTGCTTTTTCTTCTCCCCCCCCCCCCGGATTTTCACTTTTAGTTCACACAAAATAAAGTACCATTGTTCAGTTGATCACAGCATTTTACAGGGCTAGAACACTTGGTCTACAGGTTTATTGTTTAAACAGTTTAGGAGTGAAATGTTTTGACTCTTCAAACTCTTCTTTTGGGACCAGGTTGCTAACAGCAGAGGAAACTATCTGCAGATGACTTATTTGTGCAATGCCTCTGTCTTGCATCGTTCTGGTAAATCTAAAGCTGCCTTCTTTGGAAGGTGTTTACTTGAAAACCTTTATCTGTATTTACTTCTTTCCAGGATAATAAAAGTATGAGTATCTGGTTCAATATATTTTAAAATGTGATCTTATGATGCTCTAGGGCTACTTTTAATCTCTAAAATACCAATTTTCATTTTTACCCTACCTGTCACAATTATTATTATTTTTTGTTAATTATCACAGAGTATTTCATATTGGACTGAATCTGTCAAAGTTGCTAACAGCAAACTTAGCCAAAAAAATTCAAAAGTAAGACTGTATCACAAATACTTGCCACACTTTCTACCATCACAAGTACCCCTCATTAGGGTATAATCTTTGGCTGAAGCTATTTGAGCAATCTGAATGAAATATTTCTTTAACTCTGCAGGGAAGCTTGAAAGTGGCTTAAATTCTTAACTGTCTTTAATTCACAGGAAGAAACCACACATTTTAAAAATGTTTATTCACATGCCTCTTTTGAATACACCTGTGGTATATTCAATATACATCTTTTCCCTCATTCCTTCAAAAACATTTAAGCTTTGAGGTAATTTAGGACAAATATAAGAACACTTAAAAAATAAAAGCAAGAGATCAGTAAAAAAATGTAGGCAGGATAAACAGAAAAATATTCAGCCTTCCTTTCACTATGAATAGTTTCAACAGAATGCATTTCAAAAGCAAAATAAAGTCATTAAGTCCAAAATTAAGTGTATTTCTGAAGCAAAACTGACTTAAGCAATTATTTCACCTGAGTTTATATTTCAGGGATTGGGCCCACAGAAGCAGAGAAGAAAAAGCATCCAGGGACAGATCCAGATCCTACTACCCCTTACACTAAGTGAGATGAAGAGGGAATTAAAACAAACAAACAAACAAAAAAAAAAAAACAAAACCCTAGACTCAAGCCTCCAAAACCGTATGTTGTTGTGCTGGCTCCACGTGGGAAGATGGTCACTCTACAGCAGCATCTCCATTCACACCTGTCAGCCAGTACTGACGCTGCCAGTATTATCTTGCTGCACAATGGAACCTATACCCAGGAGTACTTTGGGGAATGTTAGCAATGGTGTCCTGTTGTCCCAGAGGGACCTTTCAAGTTTGAGGATTGTATTCCGGAGATGCAAGGCACTTGCTGGGAAGGCCTGAGATGAAAACTGTGAGTTCAGAAGACTGTCCTCTGCCCGTTCAAGAGATAAGAAAGGAAAGGCTAAGCCACACATCCCCTGTCAGATAATCCCAAAGGAACTCTGACTTGTAACGTGGCATTTTCTGATACACATGAAGATTGTTCCCTTAGAAAGCATTATTTTACCCTCTTATTTATAAGCTATATTGGAAGACTGCAATACTTTAAGTAAGATAATTTTACAGTTTTAAAGATAAGCTTTGGAAATAGGCAGCATAGGTTATAGTTCTTCAGGCTGAATGGAAAAAGCTAATCGGAGTCTTCATCATCGAGGTATTCCTCCGCATTACTTAATGTTCGGACCGTACCTGGAAAAAACACAAAGATCTCTTTTAGCTTGGGATAAAAATCAAAGCCTCAAAAAAAATAGATTTGCAATGCTTGCAAATCAGTATCTGAGAAAACTGATTGCTATATCATTCAGGGATGCTAGCACTATATGGATGCTGGGGCTGAAGATTTGGATTGCAAAGATAGGGCTAAGCCAGTCACATCTCCTATGTATATGACGTAGTCTGTCCTCAGTGACCCTCAGGAGCCATCTCCTGGCTTGTTAGGAGCTGTACAACAGAGATGGAACTCTCTAGTTGTCTTTTCTGTATACATTAACTTCAAATCAAAAAGGAAAGGAGGGCTGCGTTGGCAGAAGAGTCTATGTAATTTTCTTCCAAGTGCTTACATGGCTACCATTCTCCACTTAAAATCGAACACATTCAATCATTGTCTCCTCTTTCCTCACCTAGATTTTTTTCCTAAGCAAGCATTTCTTAGATCTACTTACTTTATGAGTTTATGCTTTTGAAAAAATGATAAGTGGAACACAGGAGTACTGAAGTATATTCCCCAGATGTGCAGCAGTACCCGGAGAACTACATCTATCTTTGGGACTACACAAAGATAAATAAACAGCAAAGGCTTTCTGTGATAAATAATTATTTTCCAACAGATTTTCAAATATACAGTAATATGTATCGTATATAATGTATATTATTCTGTACTACTGGGAGCAAAGAATCATAAGATCCTAGTCAGTCATAGTTTTGCAATAATATATTTAAATATTATTAGTATCGAGTGCAGACTTATGTAATGCACAGAAATTATAACCATGCTATACTAGACTTGTAGAATAAAAATTAGCAAATTTAAACTGACCTGCAGAATCATTTTGATAAAAGAAATTTAAGAAAGTTTTTTCTCTTTAGTAGGAAAAGCAAAGGAAGGAAAGAAACAAGAAACAGTAGAGCCCTGTGTTCAAGGGGCCATGCTTCAGGAAAGGACAAATCCTATTTTCTCAAAAGCAAAAGCAACACAATCTTTTTGCATTCCTATGGCACAATCTTAATAACTCTCATTTCTTAGAATATACTTCAACAGTCATGTGTACACACATGAATCTGTGTGTAAAATCATAAAACAAAATTGGACATTTAACTTGTGGAAGTTGAATGTAAGTAACCTTCCTTGGAGAAAACAAAATATTTTACAGATGTCTTGTGATATAAGCCATATCTAAATAAGAACAGATCAGAAAATGGGGACAGGAAGATCACTGAAATAGGACTGAACATCTGAAAAAGAAACATATTTTAACTGACAGATACTTGAAATACTGAAATGTATAATCAAGTCATAGAAAAAAAGGAATGAATACAAATGACCAAGAAAATACAGCAAACAAGAAAAGTATACAGACCAGTGGTATCACATCAATTGTAAATGACCAAATTTAAAGAGAAAAACAAGCAAGGAAGCTAATATTGAAACTGCAGTTAAAAAACTAACATCAGCTCTCATATCAAGGCAAACAAGAAAACTGTGTGAGAGTATCAGAGCCTGGCAACAGATGAAGTGAGTAAAGATGAAAAATTAGCTGTGAAACAAAATAATTCAGGAGTGAAGCAAATGCACCAAAAGTAGGTAAAGTTTCTAGAAGTTTCTCAAGTTTCATTTTTCACAAAATGAAACATTAATTATTTGGGACATTAGAACAGAAAATAGTCCCATACCAGGTGTCTAAACCAGACAAGAAAAAAATTAAGTAAGTCGTCCTAACAGGGATTAGATAACATTGGAGAAAAAAAAATATTGAAACAAAGGAAAGTCTGCCCCGGGTTACAACTGCTTTCTTCAGAGCCAAAATTGACAGAAATTGTTTGTCAACATTTTCTAGGAAATCCGGGTATTACCTCTATCAAAAAGCTGATCAGTATTTTTGCTGCAACTGATCATCATCCTTCAAAGCTACTGTCAGATGTTCCATCGTTTAACTCCCACAACTGCGTATTACCCCCAAGTAATTCCTTCTGTTCTCATGTTTTCCATGCTAGACCTTCAACAGTACAGTTGCTAGACTGCATATCCCACTGGTACAAGTTGTCACTGCCTGTATCTTTAAGACATTTCTCATCTTATGTGTAATTCACTTAGGGTTTCCACACAAATTTCAGCCTCCTGAAAGTCACAGGTGATGTTGCTTATGTGACACTGAGCAATTCAGTCTTTGTTCACCTTTTTAAAATGTCCTCTTTATCTCCTAGAAGCCTTTTGTACACAGACATTGTGCTGTTAGGAAAGATGAACACAAGTGGGAGGCAGTGAGACTATTTTGATAAATACCTGAAAGCATTATTTCTTTATTCCTCCACTGAATATCACTTAGAGAGACATAGGAGTAAAAAATTGTAAAAGGAACAAGACAAAAAAAAAGAGGAGTTTCTGCAGATGTTGACTTAGTTTAGAGGAACAGAGAAAACATACCGACACTGCTTCATTCTCACACCCTGTTCCTTGTGGTATACTGTTCCTAAAGGAAGTTTCCATCCTTGCTTTTCTTCTGAATAGCCCTTACTGTTTCCACAAACTCCTTTGCTTCTTGGTAAGTAGGATGGCATTTTGTGTGGAGTCAACCACACTGGATGTGATGAACCACAGGCCTATCACGCCTCTGCTGAACTAACCCCATTCAAATAAACCCTTCCAAACAAAACTCTTAGCCCATCTAGCTCCAGAGCAATTATTACGACTAACAACATGTTGATATTTGGCTGAAATAGTGCATCCTCCAAAGAGGAAAAAATTATCAGAAGAACAAAATTATAAATACCTGCACTCTGTTTCTTCTTAAGCAGTGAAGCACAAGCTGCGTTGGTTGCCATGTCTAAAGCCAGTTTCTTCTCATTGTTCTTCAGATCTGTTCTTGCCCCTTTATAACAGAAAATTTCCATTATGAATCACTGTCCCAGGTATGCCCTGAGCAATGGTATTAAGTAAGACATGAGTTTCAGTAGCATGGGTAAAACAGCTCAGAATAATGGACAAGGAGATCTCATCTGTGGACTGATCTGAAGCAGACTAAAAGGTACGGACGGGCTTCCAAAAGCTACAGCTGGCTGGGGAAATTGCTGGCTACTCTCCCTTTCCAAGAAGGAAATGGAACTGCTGTTCTGGGGTTAAGTGCCTAATTTTGTCCACATAGCAGGATGAAATTTAATTTAAGCATGTGAGGTGTCTACTTTCCAAACAGCTGCCAGAATTTTTTTGTAAGGCTTATAAAGTCATGGCAGGTAAGCTGGCTAGAGATTGTAACTGGGTTACAGGAAAAGAATTTAAATATACACATTAATAAAAATTCAGGAAGCTCGTCTGCCACACAGATTGTTGAAATCTTGGTGAAGATCTTTACCCTTTGCCAGCAGCATCTCTACAATATCTGCATAACCTTTCCATGCAGCAGCATGCAAAGCTGTGTCTCCCAATTTGTTCTGTGGAGTTAGAGGGAAAAGCAACAGGATTAAAACACAGCAAAAAAACCTTTCAGCCTGTACCGAGGACAAATAAAATCACATCTATAGTGTAAGGGTCCTACCTGTTGGTTTAACTCTAGGTTTGCTTGGGTAAACAGAACATCCACTATATCTGCAGAGAACAGGAAAAAAAAAAGTTTAGTGGAAACAAAATGGTCTTATTTACATTCACAGTACAGATTTTAGTAAGATTCAAGGAAAGAGAGATCCAATTAGCTAATGAAAATTTCTAACAGCCAGAACATGTTCAGGAATCAATCATCAGTCAGTCACTACAACAAAATATGCAACACTTTTTTTGGTCTGTCCTTCTTCCCTCTCCGCTTCTAACAGTTACAGTGATTAGAAAGCCCGCTTCAACAGCAACAACAAAACACATAGCATTTGATGGATCTGAACCTCCCTTATAGTTTTAACTTCTCTTAAGAATATATATATATATACAAAAAATCCTTGCTTTATTATTTAGCAATCTGTCTAACAAGCCAATCAAGAAAATCAGAGGACAGTTATTTCCAATGAATTTGCTCATACCTTTGTGGCCTCCATGGCATGCCCAGTACAGGGCTGTGTTTCCAGCTTTGTCTAAGCCATTGACCCCAACTCGGTTATCCAAACATTCTCTCAACCAGCTTAGATTGCCTGAAAAACAAATTCTGTTTTACTGATTTTTTTTTTCTTTTAAAAGCTAACAGAAACATTACTTAGTTTTTTCTGAAAACTGCCAGTCTTACCATGAACATACGAGGAGAAAAAGTTATTATCAGAAACAACTATAATTTGTAAAACATCCTGTCCAACTCATTGCAAACATCTCTTCCTCCGTTCTCAGGAGACCTTCAGGTCCCTATAAAGCTAAATGGAAGACAACAACTGTTTCTGCTGTGTATACAATCATGTCACATAGAGTGGCAATTTTACCAGGCTGTAAAACAGCTTCTGAAAGCTGCAGAACTTCAACAGATAACTATCTTGCCAGTTCAAGATATCAGATAAACAAAACAGACAGGATAACTTCATTCTAAATACATTATTTTAGCACAAAACAAACAGTCTTTTAACATTACACAACTAAAATCCAAATCACACTTACCTCGCTTGGCAGCTTCATGCAATGGATTATCAATAGATTCAGCTTGTTCGGCCACTGAAATGAAACAGACAGTACATTCTAACTACATCTGAAAGTGAAGAGATACTTGATTTCTGTACAGAAATAAAACTTGCTATTTGTTCTGCAAGAGACAGTAATACATATTTGATTCACGTCTGAAAGGGGACTTGTGACTGGTGGAGTAGTCAGATACGCTTCAATTTCCTATATATGGGAAAGCAATTCAGAAAAGAGCTTGTAAAAACTTCAAAGCACAGCATTAAATTGATCAGAGGTTGCAAGGCATTAGGTATCTGGTAATATTTTATCTCACTTGTTACTTGCCATTCCACAATTGTAATGTTCTTAAGTAACTGCATGCGACTAGGTTTTCAACCTACAGCTTGCCATTATAAGTGAATTATTTCCAAGGGGTCTCTGAAAGATAGCTAAGAAAACCCACTGTCAACAGGCTTACAACTTATTTTACAGAGGTTTTTATTTTCCCTGGAAAACTTACAGGAGAGCTGCAAATCATAACTGCTGAAGCAATGAATATAGCAGTGACCAGACTGAAGTTCAGGCTTATGTAGATCTTTGCTTCATCTCACAAGCTTTAGGTTTTACTCGAGAAGAGAAGCCAACAGTTCCTGGTCACTGTGCTGTTGCAACAGAAAAAAGAAACTGAACAGCACTGTGGAACAGCTGAAAGTGCGGCTGTGATTTGGCAACTCCTTTTTTTAGTAGTTTTTAGGTGAAAAAGCTTGTGACTACTATACGTACAGACAAGTACAATCTGAGACTAGTAGGCTCTCTATGTTCTTGCTCTACAGCTCGTTATCCTAGGCAGGGAGACTATAAGAGTATGTTTCTCAGATCAAACTGCTACTACAATCAGATGCAATGCAGAAATATAACATATTTCAATTATCAGAAACAGAAGTCTCAAGACTGTCATAACCTCGCTACACCATTTCTTACTTTGGTGTATATTCCTCCCATAATGACTTGTAATTTCAACATTTCATGTTTCTCTAACTGTGAATAAAATAAAAATATAACTGCTAGATTCCAGTATTTCATGTTCCAAAAGTTTGTGCCAGCAGTGAGCAGAATCCTAAAGCAGAGCGGGAGAAGCTGGTCCCACAGCGGACAGCCATCACACAGGCAGAATGCCCTAGTGATATTTAGTAGTGCTTGTAATGCACGGCAGAAAGCATTAACTTTCATAAAGCATAACACTCTCTTAGAAACCTAAAAATAATTTTATCCTTATAAAACTGTCAGAAGTTCAGTAATCAGTACTTTTAATGCAGATAACACTTGATTCGGGCTTCGTCAGCTTTTCCATTCAGTCTTTTCAGACATGTTCCTTCAAGCCCAGCAAGTGGAGTACAAGACCCCACCAGAGCCTCAGCAGTTTCATGTCTGTCTCCACCTTCCTCAAAAAGGTTGCAGAAGAACACGAGGAGATATCACTGTTTCAGTAGTTAAGACTAAACCTAGGCAGACCTAACTGTGATGACCAGTGGAAGCAAACTTATGAAGATTTTGTACTCTTTGTCTAAATTGGAAAACATGTTCCTAGCACTCTTCACTCGTAGGTTCTGCATAGGTTTCTGTTCTGCTTACACATTAAATTTTGCAAATGCATGCACACAGACACATCCCTCTGGCCTAAAATCAGAGCGGCTGAGATTGGAAGGGTCCTCTGAAGGTCATCTAGTCCCATGCCCCTACTCAGGTAAAGCCACCCGGAGCAGGCTGCCCAGGACCACGTCCAGACAGCTTTTGAAGACTGCCAAGGAAGAAGACCACACCACTTCTTCACAGGAGAGGTGCTCCAGTAACTCCATGCCTCTCTTGTATAGGGGAGCCGAGAACTACACACAGCACTCCAGATACAGGCTCACCAATGCTGATGAAAGCTAAATGCTGCTCAGATAATTTTTGCAGTGAAACACTGGAAGCAAATTTTCCAAATTGATAACTGCTGATTTTATATTAAATACAGCATGCTTCAATGTCCAAAAGAAATTTGAGTGCAGGTAAGCACCTTTAAACTATTCTTGTATATAACAGCAATCATCTCTGGCAGGAATAGAGCCAGTCTAGAAGTCACAAAGTTTTTCTGCAAGTGAAATTGTACACTATGGTCTCAATAACTGCACTGTAGTCTTCTACTCATATAATTCTACTAAGTACAGGTCAGGGTGGGGAACCATATAGCATTGCTACCATGTCTCCTGGTGAAGAAGGGACAACACAGAGCAACCACACAGTTACCAAAATACTAACAGTTCTGATGCAACCTGTCACGTGACACTGCTACTCTGCCTACACTTCCTGGGTGGACTCAGAAGAATTGTGCTGTGATTACAGTACTCATGGCTTTTCAAAATGATTTTAGTTGAATGTGAAAAAGCAATTTCTATTCTGTCGAAACAGGTATGTTTAATGTTGGTGCAATCAAGAAAACATTTTCTTCTGTAGCTGAATAGGTTTGTTAAAAACCAACAAATGTCAAACAAAACAGCCTTATTTCTTCTGCAGGGGAAAAAAAAAAGACAAAAAAGCAACAAAGGATATCTACAGAATTGCTCATCTGCTTTAGACTCCTGTCCACATACAGTATTTATTTAACATTCCAAATATTGATAATTTATCTCTGTAAGAAGCCACCCAGAAGCTCTGACAGCTTCTCAAGCTCCAAATTATGAAAGGATTTGCGTCCATCATTAGATTTACTAAAAAAAGAACCAAAAAACAAACAAACAACAACAACAACTTAAAAAACAACACCTCAAACCAAAACTAATATACGAACAGAAAGAATACAGCTAAGACACTGCTAATAAGATCTTAAAGGTTGGAATACATTCACTAAGGTTATAGAAAATGTAAGCCTATGAGTTGTGTGTACTCTGTAGAATCCTCCTTTATATCCATGCGTTCTTCCTGTCAAAACTAAGAACACCTCCTGCTGTTACATGCACACTTAGAAACAAATACTTGGCAAACTCACGGCATGTATACTGCTGATGAATAGTGGTAAGTGATATTGCAGAAGTATTCCAAAATACCCTGGTAGAGTACTGTTAAATGCCAATATTGTTAACAGTGTCTGAAAGTAAGTGTATCAGTAATTTTAATTTGGCCGTTTCCTTTGATTGTAAATGATCTTACTAAATGAAAATATTCTAGACATTACCATAGTTGCTTGGAATTAGTCCAGTTCTTCCTTTGCAAGTTCCTTTCCACCAGTTTGTATCACTCTGGAGAGAAAGGGGAAAAGAGATTAGGAGGGATATAATGCATCTCAGAAGTATATGGTCTGTATGGGATGTGTCAGACTCACCATATCTGAGATGTAAATGATATCTCCTTCTTCAAAGTACAGTTCATCTGGCTTAAAAAAATAATTAAAATAGAAGTAAGGGTAAACAAAAATCTGGGTGTGTGTAATTAAGTAAAATAAATACCTGTAAAAAGCAGAGTCTATTCAGCGTTTCTTTCAAAATGACAATAGTTCTAATTCTGTAGATACTAGACAACTGCCTGACAGTCTGATACTGCAGTTTGACTTGCCTGCAGCTAACTTTTTGGATCTGTCATCTTCCTGACTGCTACGGAAAGACTTTGGTCTTTCCAACTGAACACTGTGCAACAAAAGCAGTGAAATATATCTTGTGTTAACTTCTTCCCCTTTCTTGGCTGGTCCCAGTTCATCAACTCTCTCAGTTCTCAATTATCCTTGTTGCCTTTGGAAGAAAAGAAAAGTCATATTTAAGAACCAGTATCCATCAACACACTATTTCAATGAAAAGTAGTACAGCAAGTCTGATAGTCCAACCCTAGCAGAACTAAAGAAACGTTATTATAGAGAAGTTTTAAAATAAGCCCCTCCAAATCCTAAAATATGGGTATACTTACCGTTCTGGGTTCAAATGTATATAGGGCTCTGAACACTTTAACCTGCCCTAAAAAAATAATAAAAAAAAAATATCAATACCATGCTTTCTAAACACTGCGTACACATACAGCCCCCAAATCCAAGTAAATTCATTTCCTTAACCCTTAAAACTGCTTGCTGAATGAGTTTGTGGTATGAATTTAACAATGAAAGTGATGATGAAAATACTGAACTCAGCAGCATGATTCTGAAGGAAATGGGTCTACTGACCAGTCCTACACATCTTACCGTCTTCATGGCTAACCATGTAAATCAGCTTAAGTATTGCCACTGATTTCTGAGATAAAGTGTAGTTCCAGTCATTTACTCACCCATGCACTCATATATTTGTATTTTTTTAATAATGTCAAATTCTACAGAATTAAGGAAGGAATAAAGAAACAAAGCAATGACTGATGTCTGTCCTATGCTCCCATACTTGCAGTCATTATTAATCAGAAAAATAACACAATGGCACAGAAATCATTGCAGGACTTGAAGAAAAATGATACCTAGTCAGCGAGCCCTATTTATGTAATGTACAACTTATAAGGCATTCTGCTTACATGCTTAAAATAACCTATAGTGTTTACAATTCCACTGAGTAAGCAATGTTTATTTTAATAGGGCAGTTTTAAGAGACTCTTAGCAGCATCCAAGCCTGGAAAACGTAACTTTAGTACAGAGAGGCAGAAATTTAACTGCATTAACTGCAAAAGAAGCATCGCTATAAACATTTAAAAATATTCAATCTAGGTGCATTCTGAGCACACAAAGCAGAAGGTATAAGATGGGTTCAGGAGAAGAAACATGTACATTCCATAACTTTATTAACTGGACTGCTGAAATCTACTGAACTTGATGGAGAAATATACAAACTGTTTTGTTTACTTTTAAATATCACAATTATGTAAGTAAGCCACACTGTACTGCAGTTTCACATGTTGTACAGACTAACTTATAATCAAAGCAGTTCTTTGGTTTATTTAGACAATGTACTACTTAGAAAAGGCTATTTTATGTGTTCTGTCACTGATGAATGTACTGCCCAGGATTCACACTGTACAACAAAGTGTGGTTACACAGACTCTTGCATAGTATGTTAAGGCGTAAATTATGTGGAGAGAATTGAGCAACAAAAGAGTAAGTTTCCCTATCTCTTAAGAATAAGCCCTTATCCTTCTCTAAAGAAGAAGAGGCAAAAAATGTCTTGAGATACTTTCTTGTTAGAGGTACTCTTTCTTACCCCAGCATCTAATAGCCTACTGACAGGAGTTTTAGAGTTTAAGCATTTTACAGAGTTAACTTAAGGGCTCAGTCTAAATATATATATGCTGACAGGCTTGAGAAAGAGGGATGGTACTCAACTGTATAAGCTGCCATATTGATCAGTCTGCCATTTTGATCCATATCCCAAAGTCCTGGAGTAGCTCTTGAAAGACATCTTCAAATAGAATCACAGAATATCCCGAGTTGGAAGGGACCCATAAGGATCATCAAGTCCAACTCCTGGCACCGCACAGGTCTGCCCAAAAGTGCACAGTCCAATCTCTTCTTAAATTCAGACAGGCTTGGTGCAGTGACTACTTCACTGGGGAGCCTGTTCCAGTGTGCAACCACCCTCTTGGTGAAGAACCTCTTCCTGATATCCAGCCTAAACTTCCCCTGCCTCAGCTTAACACCGTTCCCGCGGGTCCTGTCACTGGTGATAACGGAGAATAGGTCACCTGCCTCTCCACTCCCCCTCGAGAGGAAGCTGTAGACTGCGATGAGGTCCCCCCTCAGCCTCCTCTTCTCCAGGCTGAACAGGCCCAGTGACCTCAGCCGCTCCTTGTCCGTCTTCCCCTCTAGGCCCTTCACCATCTTCGTCGCCCTCCTCTAGACACTCTCCAGCAGTTTCATGTCCTTTTTTGCACTGTGGTGCCCAGAACTGCACACAGTACTCGAGATGAGGCCGCACCAGTGCAGAGTAGAGCGGGACAATCACTTCCTGCGACCAACTAGCAATGCCTCTAGATGCTCTCAGGCAAGAGCCATGGCACAGTCTATGTTTATATAGGGACATCTATCAATGTGTAACTGCTAAGCGAAATATTTCTCTAGTCCTCTCTCTCAAACTTTTTTTGTGGCTAAGTATATGTAATGATATATCCATAAAATTGAACTGTTAACTTTCTTAATTACCAAATGCATGCAGACACTGAAAATACTATTTTTCTTCCAGTCTGTAGCTATATCCCATGCTTCTCCCAGATCTTTATTTTTTTTTTGAGTAATACCATTGGAATTCTCTCTCACACAGCAGCCATTACTTAGACATAAAGGGTTCAACACTTTACAGAGCCACGCTCCAGAAACTAAATACCTGTACTGAGGCAGCAGCTAAAAAGAATGAAACCTCTTCTCTGTTCATTACATGTATTGAAATGATGAAAAAAAACAACCAAACAATAACGTGTCATAGACACAAGAGTTTCAGAATGAAGTGTCCAAACTGTGGCTAGTAGTCAATAATTAAAAAAAAAAAAACATATGGAGAAAGAACGAGATGACAAACCAGGATGGGTGACATAAAGGGGTGGGTGGTACAGAGTACTACTGTTCCTTATCCCAGGCTTTCTTCCACAGATGACAGTAAAATGCACAAAAGGACTGCACACTATATACTTTGATGACTTTAACCATCACCCACTACTTTTCAAGGTTCTACTTAAGTAAAAGGAGAAACTGGAGACCAAAAGGGAAGAATAACAAATAATAAAGCAGAAATGATAAGTTGGCAGAAGACAGGGAAAAGCAAGAAATATAGATCTTTGTACAGTATGCATTTCCAGTAATAGTGTACTACACACGTACCCACAGTTTAACAGTTTTCTAAAACTGGAGAAGAACAATGGAAATACTCAAGCTGATAAAAGCACTGTTGAAAAGTTTTTTAAACTAAAGGCAATTTGCTTTCTGTGTATGTTTTATTCTATACAACAGAAATACAGAGTTACTTCCCCAAATGTTAACTCACGGCTTCACAGTACAGCACGTTCTAGAACATTTCCCTCTGATGAAGTACAGATCTGCATCTACAAAACAGTAAGTCTGGTAAACTTTAGTTTTACAGTACTTCATACAGAGTTAAACACTACTTATTGCTGGCATTCTCAAATTATCTTTTAAGTTTTTCTTGATAAACAGACATTAAGCCTGTTTATATTGCTGCATTTAAGAGCAAAGAACAATATGATTTTAGCACTTCACAGTCTGGGAGATTTAAAATAACAAAATATAGGGACTCGAGGGGCATATTAAATCAGTACCCCTGTTCTGGAAATACCAATAACCTGTTTTTTACTAGGCACACGAGTAGCCACAATCACTTGAATACAAGTACTTTTATCTAGCAATGCACATCCCCAGGCTTGCGTACAAAATTACATCTTTCCCTGGCTGGTGTCCTCTGGAATAAGCACAAAATTAGAACATGCCAGAGGACCTGCTGTGCTCCTCTTTACAACCTGCTGTGCTCCTCTTTACTACCCTCCTTTCACCACTAACCACTTTGTAAGATTCCTGTAGGATGGAGATATAAGTTATTAGCACTGATGTGAATTTGCCGGTCAACTGGCTGCACCTCCTAAACAGGTATTTCTAGAACAAAATAACCAAAATACAAAAGACACGTGTAATTTTTTATTTTTTTGAGGTTTCAAGGTGTCAGGCAAACATTAACAACTTCGTTATCAGCAAAATTAACAAAGGCAGTATCACTTCTAAAAATAAAAAAAAAATAGAAGCACAGTGCAGAGATATGTCCCACAGTAACTGCAGGGACAAATCTGAACAGTCCTTTTCAGTTCCGTACTTCAGCCACAAGTCTGCCTTTTCCCTTTTCACAGGATTTTTATTAAACATCTGCAATACAACTATCTGACAAAAAAGGATAATTTATTACACATACTACACAGTCAAGTGAACTCAGCATACAAAACACCCATGTCACAATTTACCAAACCCTCACCCAGCAGCAGGACAAGGTGAGTCAACCTAAATTCCTCTGAATTCTTTCTGATAATTTCTCCTACAGAATGCTTTTATCAAGAAAGGAAACATGCAACTCAGACTCCTCTTAACAGTTTAGTAAGAAATAACACTCATGAAAGTAAAGAAACTGTGGTACTAAACAGTAACAACAGTTTAAAAAGGCAGCTTCTAACATATACTGAACTACACAAGACCTCTATCGGGTTTTCCAATGCAAAGTTTAAAAAAAAATTTTTTTTCAAAAGACCAGAAACTTTGTTTCCTAACAATTTTGATTTTAATAGCAGTATCATTAATAAAAGGTTGTTTTCAAAGAAGCGCTAAGTGTTCTTGCAACAAATTTAGTTGCAACAGATTTAGTTTCTCTCAGTAATGCTCCCCCCCCACTTCCCTTCTGTTCTTTTACCCCAGCTTCTGAATGCCGTCATAGACACCAGCATTAAAATTCCACTCAACTTGCACCTAAAGCATTTTCTGCTTTCCTCTTATTTGCTTTCACCTGTGAAAGAAAGAAAAGATTCTTGAATGGCATTACTTATTTAGCCATCTGAGTGAGGCCAAACTTCTAGCACCAAAGGGGAGGAAAAACAACTTCATTAGTCATTTTGTATTGCTTTTTCAGCAAACACAAACAAACAAAACTACCAATAACAAAAAACACACAATACAACAGCTTCCTGGATGTGAGAGCCATTTATTTTAGTTAAAATAATCATGATTATAAGCCAATCAAGGCTTGGCTCCAGTGAACCAATACAGGTCTTTTGCTAGAATTTTACATCCCGGTTCTCCTGCCAGAGACAGACACAATCAAATTTCACTGACTGATCCAAACAACTTTTCACAAATCAGATATTGGTCACAATGGAGCATCTTTTCATCGACTACATTTAGAGTGAGTAGCACTAGACTACCATAAAAATCAGAGTAATTAACTTTCTTTAGATAAAGACTCCCTGGGTATCACAATGCCCTGTCAGTGCCTGTAACAGAGGGAATGGAATACCCTCTGCACTACGGACTATAGCCTTCTACACACAAATTAGAAAACTTCAAGTCCATCAACTTCCGTAAGAGTTCAAGCTAATTCTTGGCTAACTGTCACCAGCCATTAGCTGGCAACCATCTTCCCCCTTGACCATCCTCCAAGGCTGCACAGACATAGCTGAGAATCAGGGAGAGTCTAGTAGCAATTTGATTGAAATCAACTGATTTCAATCCCCCCCTGTAACAAATTAACCAAAAAGAGAAAGTATGAATAAGCTCTGGGGTGGGGGGAAAAAGGGCAGGTTCAAGGGCCTATGTAAGTCTCAGAGTCTCCTCCCAGAACACAAATTGTGCATTTTGATACACATTCAGATGATTTTCTCTGAAGCATGAGAAATATCTTCTGCCTCACAGACTGCACGCTGTCAAAACCAGTGTGTGCTTTCTCAGTGTTGGTTTAAGACCCTACAAAGGAATTACACAACCTGGCAACAGCAGCAATTGGAAGCCACAATGCTTTTTGTCAAGAGCTGGCATTATGGGAAAACTACAGATCAGGATCATTTGTGATATGCTTGCACTTTGCTTTAACAAGGAAAGAAATGCTTGTGTTATGACAATGCATGTGTCTTTGGAAACATGCTGTTTTCTTAGAAGGACATTAAGGGCAGATGGAAACTTTCTTCCCCTGACTTTTCAGGAACAGGAAAATAAGGTACTGTTACACTCAGACGGTCAAGAAGGATTAAAGAGTGGGAATATGTTTTACAGAACTGCTGCTTGAAACCTGGCATTTTGCTCAAAGATTTTTGCATAGAGGCACAATGGAGTACAATACAGCATTTAAGGACCACCTTAAGACAGAAAAAAAAGTAGAGGTACCAATATTTAGATAGCTATCTTCCACTTTTAAATAGCGCTCTGTTAGAAAGGAGAAGTGAACAAGGGCACACAAATAGGAGAGGAGGGGGAAGGGGGGGCATTAAACCAGCAAAAAAGACAGGGACTCTGTTTAGGGATACACAGAAAAGAATCCAAAGGGCAGACTGGTACCAGCATAGATGACAAACTGGGGTAGCCCAGCAACAATCATTGACTGCACCCATCAATAATTGGAGCAGAAAGAACAAACAGCATTTGTTTACAGAAAATTAGAATTAAGAATATTCTCAGTGAAGATGTATGTGGACATATTCACTTTGCGCTTGATGCATACAATTTCACAGATTAATTTTGACCAGCAGTTTGATGGTTGAATCTTCCTCTTCTTAGCAGTTTAATTTTTGCATATACAGAGAATGCCTTCACTTGCAGGAAGCCTGTTTGTAGCCCCACCAAGCTGCTTGCCGTAAATGGAGGGTCTGGGGTCAGAAATGAAGATTTAGCATTCATGTTGGTGCTGTTTAATAGTTCTGCTGATGTTCGCCCCACAGCCTCCCACCTTCAAGCTCGAGGCTATGGCACAGCTCCCCACACTCACATGCCCACCTCTCCCTAGCTGACAGAAACCTTTCTGTGACTACAAAAGGGATCAGTTTGAACCAACTGGCTGCCGAGACCTTAGCGTACCACTCAGGGTATATTTTCTGCTCCTGTGACTCCTGTAACTGCCACAGCTCCTACTTCATCTCAGTAACAAGAAAAGTACTTGATTGTGGTTCAAACTAAATATTTATATTCAGAATTCTATTTTTAACTGTGAAAGCTACTAGTGGCTGCAAAGGCAACAGACCTACTTTAAAGGCAGTGAGCCGTTCTGTTACATATGTTTCCTTCTGCCTCCCTTCCTCTCAATTGGAATCATTTTAAATTGTAATTTCCTTGGGACAAAGACCTGTCTTTCTCTGTAAAATGTAAGTATTACGTGGACTCTATGCCAGGATCAACAAATCTTACCTTAACTGGAGAATAAGAAAGTAAGAAAGGTTTCTTTAAAATATTAATATAACATTTTCAGGTCCCGAAAAGCTGTTGCTGCACAAAGTGTAAGGCTCTAGTCCAAAAAGTGTAATCACAGAACACTGTTTAAGGAAAAAAACTAGCAGAAGTCAATACATCTTGTCAGGTTCAAAGGATTTATTAAGTTAATTCTGTTTACAAAAGTTACATCAGACACAGAATGTTTAAGAGGTTAATGAACTCTAAAAAGAATAATGTAGTTTGAGACATCAATAGAGCTTTTGAAAGATGGAGGAGAAACCCTACCCTTGCGTAGTGCTGACCTAGAAGAAAGCTTCAACTATTCTCAGCTCCCACTCCACTCTTTTGTATCTCCAGTGGCAAGTCTAAATAGAAAAACAGGCCTGAAAACAAGAATGGTACAAAAAGCCTCAGCAGAAAAGCAAAGTGAGGAGATAGCTTCTTTGAAAGCTAGATGTTTTAAAGGAAAAAGTCGCAAAACAATAAAAATTAGAAGCTTCCTAAAGCCACTAAAAACAACCACAGCCCCTTACTCAAAGGTTAACCACAGTCACCAAAATACTAGCTCATGAGCTGACAAATGTATCAGACAACTGACTAAAATCTATTGATGACAAAGCCCCTCTTCACAGAGAAATCCAACGCACTGTTCATGCAGCAGGATTATTAGAAGCGAAGAGTATTTTATCAGATAAAAATCTCTCATGTACAGAAAAAAACACATTTAATGCTGTAATTAGTATTCTTCCCTTAGCACGTCCTGTTTTGCACATTTTCAAAGCACTGTCTGGCCTTCCAGCTGTAATCTCCAACAGCCCTGTGATGAACACTCTCACTGTTTTAGAAATGAGTATTTCACTACATGTACTTCTCTACCACTGGCTGCATCTCCTTCCATCTCTGTCTAGTTTGCAGTGTTTTTTTTTTTTTTTGTTTTGTTTTTTAAACATTTCTTAGAGGACCGCAGCAGCCAAAGTCTTGTTTTCTATCTGTCTTGAATCGTAGCCATTCAGTGGCAAGGCAAGCAGGCTTGCTGTCCTCTGAGACAAGCTACAGACCAGGTTACAGTCTGGATACCTAATAATAATGAAGAAAAATGAACACAGCCTGATCAAATACACTGACATTCCACCATCTGCAGCCTAGAAGTTGGGAACAGATGTATCAGTTTGTAGCAAAAGCTACAGGAATTGTTTCAGGACATGCAGACCCTATATTTATGTCTTTAAGTTGCTACATTTTAATGCCTTTTACCCCAAGAGATCCAATGACAGTATTAAAAATGTAACTGGTATTATACACAGAGCAAACCCAGATATACAAAATATTTTGGAGTAAACTAGAAGACAGTCTCTTCCTGCCTTGGAATTAAATTAACACAATAGCTTCTGTAAGACTTTCTCTTTTCAAAAAGAAGACGTTTTTCAAAAAGACTTTCATTAATCGACCCTGAGAACGACTACTAAGAAAGTCTTATTCTCTTCCTCTTTCTTCTTCTGCCATTTATTTCTACCCATTTCCTTTTGCTGTGTCAAGCAATCATGTGGTAAACCAGATCAGCAAGTTCATTATAATGTAAGAATAACCTAACAAAAAAGTGTTCTGTAGTGTTGGAGCACCAATCCAGCTTGCCCTGTCACTAAACAGAATGGAAAAGGGATGTTGGAGGTGCAGAGAACCTCTCCTTTTGATGGCAGCCTGCATTTTATCAGATCAATCTTACCACAAAACTGCATCCCAGCAAACTCGTGAAGAATGCCCAACATTAGACATAAAACACCAGAGTTAGTGTTGTAGCTCTGGGAGGTTAAATAATTTATTTCCTTAAATTCCTTAAGAATCTTAACTTTAACCCATCTTTCTGCAAATTGACAAACTGAGTTACCCACTCTAGACGATTTTTTTCTTTGTACATATCTGGCTGTTAAAATAACACCACACCCTTTCAGAAGCCCACAGATTTCCTCATACAGGTTTTCAATGGCAGACCACAAGGGCCATACTTCTATTACTGCCTTATTTTCCCTATGGGTAAGTTCAGTTTTGAAAGATGCTTAGCAGATTAAAGGGCAGAGGAAATTCTTCCGAGGGTGGAACTCCGCATTCAGAGAGCTTTAACAGATTTTGCTTCTGCAGGTAGGTACGTAACAATGGATTAAGAGTTCTAAACCAGTTTTGCACTTCCTTTAAACAAATTCAAAACTTACAAGTTGTTAAAATATTTGGTCAGGTTGAGCACTGAGGTATTTTTGGAAAGCACTAAGATGTATTAAGAAGAAAAAGAAAGGTAAACCTAATGGCTTGAATTTTGGCAGACGAATGTACGTTGACCTAGAGGAAGATATCTTTACCCTGAGGTTTAAAACTACGCCACTTCTAATAACTTTTTCAACACGTTTTTAGGAAAAAAAAAATATGTATTTTTTGTGAGGTTGTGGAAACCAGCTCTTCACGAAAGGCGCCTGAAAGGGGCTCGGGACAAGAACTCCGCCTCAGCGCGCTGGCAGGGGTGTAAGGGCGGGCGGCAGGGCGCCGGAGGCTCCCCGGAAGGCTGCTCCCCTGCCTCGGCCGCGGGGCGAGCCCCGCACCGCCTCCGCCACGGCTTCCCGGCCAGCGGGGGCCTGACGGGGCCTTCTCGAAGCTTCCCCGGCGCGGCCACGCCGCCACCCCCGCGGCGCCCAGCCGAGGAAGAGGAAGGCAGCGGGCGGGCGGCACGGCCCCGCGCCCCCTCGGCGGGGCTCTGTCAGCCGGCACCCGGCTGCTCTGCGGGGCGGCGGGCGGGCCGCCGGGACCCTCGCTGCTTACCTGGCTTGGCCGGTTTCGGCGGCGGCGGCTTGGACATGGCTGCGGCCGGCGGGGCGAGCCCTCTCCGGGCTCCCGGCGGCGGCGGGGACGAGGAAGGGGAGAACGGGGAACAGAAGGAGGAAGGAGGGAGGGAGGCGCAGAGGTAGGGATGGGCGTGTGCAGCCACGGTGCCGTGCGCAGCGCCCCCTAGCGGCGGCCGCGTGGTGCCGTGCGCAGCCAACCCCTGCGCGCCGAGGCCCCGCCCGTCCTCGCTCTCCCCCCCCCTCGCCCCGGCGGCGGTTGGCGGCGGTCGGAGCGCGGGCGTGAGGTGCGGGGTGCCCCGTCCCCGGCGCGTGACGGGGGCTCGGTGCCCCGCGGGCCGGTTGCTGCCGTGCGGAAGCCCCGCGGGCGGGGCGGTTCGCGCTGGCCGCTCTGCCGGTGTCCGTAGGCGGCGGTTAACGTGTGGTGCTACGCCCGGGCGCCGGCGTGTGGTGAGCTGCGTGAGCCCTTCGGCAGCTCCGCGAAACGGGCGTGCGGGTTCGGTGCCCGGTCTGTGGTGGCCGAGGGGAAGCGCGGTGTGGCCGCTGGTTCCGGAGCGCCGTCACCGCGTGCCGTTAAAAACAGGGCGAGGGCAACGGCTTGGGGGAGCTGGAGTGAATCTGCGCTCTGCTTAAAGGTGCTGAGGCGAGGTGGGTAGGCTAGCGTAGGAGTTCCGCGTTGCAACACTGGAGACGAACGTGCCTTCGTAATTTGGGCTACACGTTATTCTGGGGGAGGAAGAGCTGACCATTTTTTTGTCATCATGGTGTTCCTTTCTCATGAGGTGGGATTAACTTTTGTGTAGACAGTGACGTAAATTTGGGTCCAAAGCTCGGCACCTGTGTCCAGATGTTAGTTTGTGGGTCAAAGGCTAATTCTCAACAGCACAAATCTTACTGATTTTCTTTAGTAGCATTGGGTTTTCATGGATCAAATTTTATCATATCCTGAGAACGGATAATCTGCTTACACTCTCTAAATAGATAGTCAATACCATAAACATATCATTGACCTTGAGAATTACTAGATTCTTAGAAAACCCTTGCACGCTGACTTGAAAAGCTTACCCAGTATGCAGCGTGATTGCAAAACTGTGTCTGTCATACTGGTGATGACTCTTGCACTAGTCAGTACATCCTCATTTTTTTTCTAACAGAGAGAACACACAAAGCAGCCATGCAAAGATCACAGTGCAGATCTGTGAAACAAATGCAAAAGGCTAAACTCTCAGATTCTGTGTATGTCTAAATCTTACTTTAACAGAAGTATTGTGTGGTTTTACTTTCATTTTGATGCCCTGTAATGGTCTTTTGTCTAGTATAGCACAGATAACTTGTTTGTCAGGGATGGTGTTACCTGCTCTGTCCTATCCGATTTTAAGAGTGACTGAGAGGACAGAGCAGGTGAAAAATGGGGTGATTGCGTGTGGTTAAGCACTTATTGATTTGTATGTGCTCTTGGAAAACAGTGTTTGACAAATGCTTGACAAAGTCTGTAGACTAGTGCTACTTCCAAGAGAAACACCTGTTCTGGAAGAAAGTTCTGGGTTAAGAGTTAGGGAAAGACAGGATTGTGTCTTTTGGCAGCTCTGACTCAGGAAGGTGTTCAGTCAGCCCTTGCTACCTGTCCTTCTGCAACACGATAGCTTTGCAGCTAATTGGATGGTAAACTAGAAGGAGTTCATTCAGCTGAAAACTAACATTCATCCTTTCCCTCCCCTTTTGCAGAACTGTTTTTCAGCTGGAGTAGTTTTCCACTGCAGTGCACCTTGGGCTCTGCAAACACCTGTTCCAGAAGAAAGGTTTTTGAAAAAGTTAGGGAAAGATAGAATTGTGTCTTTTGGCAGCTAACAGCTGACAGCCAGAGCCGTAGGATAGGTTTCTTGGCAGCAATAGGGGCGTAGGTGGACAAATGCGGCCTGTTTTGGAGTTTCAGTCTTTGATCTTGAATCCAGATTGTTCTGTGGTGGAGCAGATGAGGAAAACTTATGTGATCAGTGCTGTTAACTATGACGAGGGAGTGGTGAGTTCTTACACTGCCAAGACCAAGATTTGTAAGAGTCTTTGGACATATTCTGTTATGATCCTTAAAGAATTTTTGAAACATCTTTCTTTCCTCAGCACGTGTCACCAGGTTCTTTTCTAAGTTTTTTGTTTGTTTGTTTTGCCACCGCAGCATCCATTTATGTGGTCCTTTGGATAGAGTTAATGTTTGAGCTAGTGATTGTGCTTTTCTTCAAGGTACTTCTGTGGTAATCAATATTGGTAGAAATTAGTCTCTCAAAGTTCACCTCAAATTATTAAAATACTGCCAAAGGTAAAATGCACTGAAGTCTATGATACCTATAAATTAAGAGTTTTAACTGGGTTGCTATTTTTGACAGTGGAAAGGAAGAATTGATGAGAAAAGCTATGAAAATACTGGTTGTTGGCCTCGGAGGGTAAGTATTAGCGAATTAAATTTCCTGTACAGCTCAAGACTAGTCTTCCTTGCAGAATGAATTGCGGTATAATTTCTATTTCTGAATAGATAACTTGTGAAAATAGACTGCAAATATATCATATTATTGTATTTTTTATTGTGTATAACTCTTAAGAAATTTTTCCCGTCTCTGTTGGAGATCTCAGGTATCACCTCTCTCTAATTTCTTTGTTATCTTTGCTGGATTTACTGTCTGGATGGTAGCTGGATTTACTGTCTGGAAGCTGTTAGAACCTCATAGAAAATTTCAAGGGAATATTTAATGTGAATAAACTTTATGGGAGCGGGGGCAGTGTCGTTGTGGTTTACTCTATTTATATATGTATGTGTGTATAGGTGTGTATGTGTTTAAAAGACAGATTATATCTTGATGCAGTTTCTACTGTGTTTTCTAAATCAGAGTAACAAATGGAGGAAAAACAACACTGGCAGAAAAGCTTAAGGAGATGCTTCCCAACTGTGATATAATCTCTCAGGATGACTTCTTTAAGGTAACAGTATGGATGAAAAGACCTATTAGATAAAAGTGGGCTTGAGTAGATTTTAACATCATTTGTACTATTCCCAGTTCAGCTATCGATGGACTGTTAAAATTGACACTGCTTAAAATAATAACTGCAAGAAAGAGAAATAAAACCAGAACTGGGGTAACTGAACTTTCAGTGGCCAAAACCACTGAGTATACTTGGGAAAAAGAAATTGACTGTATTTTTGATCTCTTTCAAAGTAAGGAATGGGTGTACCTTGGATGCGTTTTTTGCAGATACTTTATGCTAATGGAGTTTATAACATTGTTGTATTTACCCTACATCCATGTGGTAATATGTAGTTAATTATTTCCCAAATCAAAAAAGAAAAAAATAAACATTTTGTATTAATATCAGAGTTGTTAAAGAGGTTGAACATGTTCTGATTTCTGAAGGGTAAAGTTCTATTGAACTTAAGAGCTATGTTTTGGAGAATCTGTTGTTCTAGATCAAATACAGTGTTTGTATGACATCAAAATCGTTGTATATGGCATTTTAATTTTGAACACAAATTTTATCAATTAGGATACAAAGCACCATTGAAAATACTGATTTTTCTTCTTTTCAGCCAGAGTCTGAAGTAGAAACAGATGAGCGTGGATTTAAGCTGTATGATGGTCAGTAACTTTGAAGCATTGTTTCTGAACATTTTACTGCAACTCCATTGTGCTGAGCTTCAACACTTTGTTCCCCTCCATCCTCTGAACCCATCCCTTCAGAGAAAGGCTGTAAATAAATGATTCTTTCAGAGTGATCCTTACCTCAGTTTCTCTCAGCTCACTGAGATAAGAATAGAAAACTAGATGAATTAGCAAATTGCTGAAGCTAGTGCTTGTCTTACCCTTTCCTCTTTTTAATTTTTTCTCAAGTTGCACCACCTGGTGCAGTAGCAAATGCTTCTGTTCAGTTGAAAGTCTCTTTACTTACAGCACTGGCATAAGCTAAGCCTCATCACTTTCTATGTAATGATGGATTTTTTTCACTGTGATCTCATTGGATATCTTCACCATTGAGTCTCTTGCATTGTTATATTCTAAAGAAGTTAAGCTTGGGTCTGATCTCATGTCAGATCTTACATTGAGACCAAATGTTTCCAACTTCATAGGTAATGCTGGCTCAGTGTGCCAATTCAGCTGTGTGAACTTCTAGATCCAGATCTACTTTATGCCAGTAATTTGGTTCAGGTCATATCTAGTTATGAACAGTTGATTATTAGCTACTCTATTTTGATACTCTATGATCACAAAATATATTGTTCTAAACATTGGCCAGAAACTTAATTTATGTCTGAAAACTGACTTTCATAGTTAATGCAGTCTCTGACCCATCTTCTAGGCTAAATGAAACTGGAATCTGAAACCGGAGGGATAAGTTGGACATTCTGGTTCATTCTGGGCTTAATGCTGCGCTTAAATATTCCTTTAAAATGTATTTGCTCTTACCTTATGCAAAGTCTGCCTTCTGTTCAGTACTTACCTGATATGTTCTTTCATCTCTACACAAAAACAGGTGCTACACTGTGCTGTTTTGCTTTGTATGCCATCCTCCTTTCAAACCAATCCATCCCTCCCAACCATCCAAATACGTGAAACCCAATGAAAACCCAAACCAAAAAAATATTTGAGCCCCCTCCCTTGGCCTATTTCAGTGACAGTTGACTGAAAGGTGGAGGTATTCGTTTTTTTTACAAGTTCTCTAGAATAAGAGAGCAGTCCCTGGAATTTCTTCCATGGAGAAAAAGGCTGTGAGGGAATTCACACACTTTTTGGTGTCACGGGATTCAGAGGGACCACACCAACCAGATATACTCCAATCCTAGGAAAAGCTTCTGTTTTAGGGTATCATCTGTTGCCAACACAGAACTGCCTACATGTGTGAGAGAGACTATGGAGGGGTAATACTGTTCCCTCTCATTTAGACTTATATGTAGATTATTTGTTTTTTACTGATTTAGGTTTATGGGCACTTGAGGGTTCTTTAAATTTTTTAATTCTTTGTTTTTAAGAGGTGCCTAACTTTTTCTTTTCATCTAGTACTTGATGCTCTCTATATGGATGAAATGGTGAAAAGTATTCACAATTGGATGAACAGCCGTACATGCTCAGCTGTTGTGACTGAAGAACCACAGAATACACGTGACAGTGTTAAAAATACAGAAGATGTTTATATTTTGATTGTTGAAGGCTTTCTGCTGTATAATTATGAGTAAGCAGTAGTATGTAAACTGGTATGTTAAGAACTGCCCTAAAAAGGAAGGGGGAACTAAATATATTTTTTTCTTAGGCCACTTAATGAACTCTGGAATAGAAGATATTTTTTGACGCTTCCTTATGAAGAGTGCAAAAGGAGAAGGAGGTAAGATTATTCAATTATTGCTCACAGAGGGTCATTGTATCCTCTAACCTGGAGTGGTTTGTTTTTACCAGCTTGTGCTTGCCAGATGTAAGCTTAACAGTTTGCAGATCACAGAGAACATGTTATCTGTTTTCTGTGATTCCCAGGCAAGATGCTGTGGGTATTTATCAAATATTAACAAATGTGGTCTTTTTTTGTTTGTTTGTTTGTATTTTAAAGCACTGAGATCACTGAGATATTAAAATGTTAAGTGTCTTACAAATTCCGAAAAGGAATTTGGCATCCAGATAAATTATTTAGATTACTGACTGCATATTGGAGTTAAAATTTCTCTTAAAATGAGAAAAAAAAAATAATAAAGTAGTCTTATCCTTGGGTGAAAATAGCTACATGATTAATGTTAAAGTAACAATATTTATGCATGGTTTTATTGTATAATTCATTTAAAAGTATATGATGTATTAGTTACACTGTGTATTTGATTTAGGTTATTGAGCCAGTGTCTGACTTGGCTCCAGATTTGCAGTGCTATTGTGTGCTTGGAGCAATACATGTGCATGAAGTCTGAAACTGCTGTCTGAGTAAAGCAATCCTGCGTTCAGCTGACTTTAGTTGACTCCACTTTAGGTTCTTGACTAAACTTGCCTTTAAAGGAGTTAGTGTCCGATTTTTTAGCCATTTAAAACTTGAAAGTCTATATACCCAAAAAAAAAGGGAAAAAAAAAAGTAATTTATTTTGGTAACATTTTCAATGCAGCTTAATTTATATATAATGTCTTCTTCAATTAAAACTCCTTTTCTGTTTAGATAGTATAATTTGATTGGCAGAAATAAGTAAGTTAGCAAGAGTTCTTATCACAGATTATATTATTACAACAAAAAACCCTCCTTTGCTCCAGCAGTTATGCAACCTCCTTGCCTATATGTATTTTGGATACATGCTCTTATTAAACCAGCTAACATTGGGTGTTGTGTGGGAAATGCAAAACTTGCATGGGAATGCAAATATATTTCTGTGTAGCACCAGAGTCTATCAGCCAGCAGATACACCGGGGTACTTTGATGGACACGTGTGGCCTATGTATCTGAAATACAAAAATGAATTGGAAGAACACGCAAGTAACATTGGTATGGTATCCTTAATTTTAAACTTATAAAATTATAAAGTGTGGCGCTTGTCTGTTTTGTTTGTTTGTTTTGTTTTGTTTGCTTGTGTGTTTTTTATAAGAGACAACATTTTCTTCAAATATTAGTGTGGCACTTGTACACAGTAGGTTTTGCCCTTTCTGTTGGTTTATATTTTAAGTCTTTACAGTTTTGTTTTATTATTTTTAATTATTTTTAAATAATGAAAATTATGAGGTTAAAAAGTAGAAATTTTTTGATCATCAATTAAGTCCATTTAACAAGCTAGTTTGCATGTTCATGCGTGCATAAACGTCTGTGGCTAAACAGGAAACTTCTGAGACAATAGCTGATGCCCTGGCTGAATTCTTCAAAATTAAAATCCTGGCTGAAGTCCCATTAAAAGATACAGGCTACTTCACAGATGCTTTTGTACATACCACAGTCACTAGCTTTGCATGGGGAATGTCAAAGCCTAGCTTGCTGGTATGGTGGTACTGTGAGTTTGTGTGACACTGACACTTCTACAGCTCTTGGGAGTGCCTGCTTCTGGAGTGGGTCACAGAGGAAAGAAACATCAGGTGGCTTTTCATGAGCATGCAGACTAGGGCACTGCTGTTTACTGTGCAGTGAGGGGGAGAACTACAATGCTCTTTCTTGACTTCCGCAAACCCTGACGTTGAGGAAGAATCTGAGATCTTGCCTTGCATAGGAACCTCTCTGCTGAATTATTCGATTGCTATACTGTCCTAATGTTATTACTGCTACTCTTTTGGAGATTTTTTTACCATAAATATTTGTAAACTAATTCCTAACTATGATACTTTTCCGTTATGTTATTTTTTAACATTCATATTCAATTTGGGAAAGAAAGAAAGGGAGGAACGGCTCTTGCTTCCTATTTTTTTCATCTCTTCTGATTGCATTCATAGGAATACTGAAAATGTTACCAACTGCTACTGTAGATAACTGGCACAGAACTCATGAAAACTTTTTCTTTCTTCTTAGTTTATTTGGATGGAACTAAACCCCAAGAAGAGCTTTTATCCTGTGTGTATAGTGATATAATACAGGAGTTAAAAAAGCTGAGGGAAGGAAGTAAGTGATTTTATTGGAAATTGGATATGCTTATAGAATTCCAAGTTAACAAGAAGCTTATTACTTTGTATGGAAACACTGCAAGGATTGTACAGATCTATATCTGACTATATTTTCATAACGCAAGGTGCTGCATCTGGGTCGGGGCAATCCTGGACATGAGTACAGACTGGAGGAAGAGCAGCCCTGCAGAGAAGGACTTAGGGGTTTTTGTGGGCGAAAAGCTCAACATGAGGCAGTAGTGTGCACTTGCAGCCCAGAAAGCCAGCCAAATCCTGGGATGCATCAAAAGTGGCCAGCAGGTGGAGGGAGGTGATTGTGCCCCTCTGCTCTGCCCTTGTGAGGCCCCACCTGGAGTGCTGCATCCAGGGCTGGGGCCCCCAGCACAAGAAGGATGTGGGGCTGTTAGAGCGGGTCCAGAGGAGGGCCATGAAGTTGATCAGAGGGCTGGAGCACCTCTCCTATGAAGAAAGGCTGAGAGAGCTGAGAGAGCTGGGGATGTTCAGCCTGGAAAAGAGAAGGCTCCAGGGAGACCTCACTGAGGCCTTTTAGTACTTAAATGGGGCTTATAAAAAAGATGGAGAGAGACTTTTACATGGGCAAGGTAGTGATGGGACAAGGGGGATTCGTTTTAAACTAAAAGAGGAGAAATTTAGATTAGAGATTAGATGTTAGGAGGAAATTCTTCACTCAGAGGGTGGTGAGGCACTGGCACAGGTTACCCAGAGAAGCTGTGGATGCCCCATCCCTGGAGGTGTTCGAGGCCTGGCTGGATGGGGCTTTGGGCAGCCTGCTCTGGTGGGTGGCATCCGTGTCGACACGAGGGTTAGAACTAGATGATCTTTAAGGTCCCTTCCAGCCCAAACCATTCTAGGATTATGTGATACATATACATGTGTTCCTATGTCTTTATGTATATTTGCCTGTTACTCTGCGTCATAATGAGGTATAGCTTTAAGCGCATTGTTGGGTTCTCTTGAATAATAGGTGAACCCACTGCTATCTGCTGATAGAGTAAAAAAAAAAAAAAAGGTGAGGCAAAACATCAGTGTAAGCAGACACGTTGTGGTAGTGGTAGGTTCGAATATACAGTGATGTCACATGCAAACAGAGAAATGACACCGCAAGTTAAACGTGTACTTATTTTTGTTTCAGATCAGCAAGTCTCATGGCATGATAATGTAGAAGGCCTGGGTTCTGTCTGATACTGATTTAAAACCCCAGGAATGTTGCTTGGCAAGCCAACCAACTGAGCAGATGTCCACACTTAAAGCCCATAACGATAGTTCATGCAACGCAAGTGGATTTGTAGCAAGTATTAGCTCTGTAAGCCTCAGATACTGAGTTAACTATCAACAGTGCATTATTCCTTAGGATTCCTTTCATCAGTCATGCCTTGGCTGATCTTTATATGTGATTGAATTTGTGTATTTTAAATAATATAAACACTTTTGTATACAGAACTAAACTATAATGATGCAGTTCTGTTGGATTAGTAAGATGATCTGAAAATGGATGAATGCAATTTGAAATGTTCGTATAGTACTTGGGAATGATGATTAAATATTAGAGGTAATCACTGATAAACGTGGTTAGAGGAACTAGCTGTAAGCTGTGGCAATGCTAACTTTAAGATTGTGTAAGCTGTTACTCTGCTCATTCAGTAACCGAATCTGTTACTGAATGCATTGTAACTGAGCTTAGATTTGCTCAATACCCGTGTGGTGTTTCTCAGGTAATTTCTATGTTACGTGTTTGGACCAGTTGAGAATGTATTATTTTAAAAAGAAAGATTGTTAGGAAAATGTGGGGGACTAACATCTCAGAATAGATACGCATCACTAACAAGTTAAATTACTTATATCATAGAAAGATCATGGATTAGAATGGTGAAAAGTACAAGATAATAAATCCATGCTTCGGGGAGGAGGAAGTAAGAAATATTTCTTACTAATATTCAGAACTCAGGATGAAGTTATGTATGTAATTATATATTATGTATACAATGAAAGCGTTCAGAAAGCAGGCATACTAAATGTATGTTAAAATTTTGTTACAGAATCTGTATATATATATCAAGATAAACTAGGAAACTAGCAGGTTTAATTGTCTTCAGTTGCTGGATAAGTAACGTATTAACCCGTACTTTTTGTATATGATCTCTTAAATTTTATTTAAGAACAAATAAAAACTAAAATTAAAAAAAAGCCTTTATTATTAAAAAATAATTTATTTTTAATTAAAAATAAAAAAGCCAGAATAAAAATCCAGCTGCAGAAGTGAAAAGCAAAGAATGGACTGTATTACTTACACTTCAACTGAACTGATCATGGTGATTGAAATATATTGCTTTATTAATAGTCCCAAAACCGTAAATAAGAAAAAGGCCTTAAACAGATCAGAGCAGTTAAATCTGTGTTCAAGATGAAGTACTTCTAAATGCTGTTTTGTATTGTTATTTTGCAATAAAAAAACCTTCAGATTATTTTTGCTCAAATGCATTGATGTTGTTGAACTTCCTATCCTTGCATGGAACTTACAGGCTTGTGGTCTCCCTTTGATAAACTTGTGAAGTATTTTCTTACGTGGAGAAATGCACAAGTGCAATTTTAGATGATATATTGACTGCAGAGTGTTTTGGGCTTACACAGCAAGGTTTGCGGGGGGGGGGGGGGGAGGCGGGGGGCTGCACAGGCGGCCTCTGTGAGCAGAGCCCAGCATCCGCCCCATGTCTGTTCAGAGCCGGCTGCAAAAGGGACCCGCTGCTGACCAAAGCCAAGCCAGTGAGCGGTTCTTTTTGGGCCTCTGGTAGAGCAGATTTAAGACGGGGAAAAAAAAAAAAAAACCCTGCTGTGCAACAGCAGATGGGAGAGAGGAGTGAGAAGCAGCCGTGCAGCCCCCAAGCTCAGTGCAGCAGGAGGGCAGGAGGTGCTCCAGGCACGCAGCAGCAGTTCCCCTGCGGGCTGTGCAGAGGCCCCTGGTGGAGCAGGCTGTCCCCCTGCAGCCCACGGGTCCCACACGGAGCAGATCTCCACGCTGCAGCCCGGGGAGGAGCCCCCGGTGGAGCAGGTGGAGGTGGCCTGGAGGAGGCTGCGGCCCATGGAGAGCCCCCGCAGGAGCAGGCCCCGGGCCGGAGCTGCAGCCCGTGGAGAGGAGCCCACGCAGGAGCAGGGGTCTGGGGGGAGCTGCCGCCCACCCGTGGGGGACCCGTGCTGGAGCAGTTTGCTCCTGGGGGATGGATGGACCCCGTGGTACGGAGCCGTGCGGGAGCAGTGCCTCAAGAGCACGGGGTGTCCTCCCGCAGGCAAACGCCGGGCCCCTCCCTGTAGTGCTGGGCGGCACCGCCCGCCGGCAGCACCACGCCTGCGCCAGCCGCGCCCCTCCTCTCCCCTCCCGTCACGGCGCCGCGCCCGCTCTCGCGATACTCCCCCTGGGCCGGCGCTCGGCGCGGGGCCGCCCCTCGCCGGAAGCGAGCGCCCGTGCGCGACCGTTGCGGGCGGCCGGCGGGGGGGGGATGTCGGCCGCGTGCGCCGTGTCCCGCAAAGCGCAGCCGGCGCTGCCGCCGCCGCCGCCGCCGCCCCGGGGCGAGAGGGACCCGCCCGCCAAGGCCATGCGCAGGGGGCTGCGGCGGGGCCACGAGGAGGAGCGCGAGCAGCTGCCGTGGCCGGCGGAGGGCGCGGGCGGCGGGGGCGGCGAGCGGCAGGCCGAGCGGGCGGCCGAGCGCGGCGACGAGCGGCGGCGGCGGCAGCCGCACGAGCCCAGGGCGCTGGCGGCGGCGGCCCGGGCGGAGGAGGAGGCGGAGGAGGAGCGCATGGAGCGGGAGCACTTCCGCAGGATCATCAACGCCTTCCGATACTACGGGTAACCGGCACCGCGGGGGTGCTGCGGGCGGACCCCCCACCCCACCGACCGGCCCGGCCCTCGCGTCCGTGGGTGCGCGCAGAGCCGTCCCGGGGGCTTTGTCGGCGACGGGGCTTAACGCTTAAACAAACACAGGGCAAAACGCCTGGAGCGAGGGTGCGGAAGGTCGCCTCGCCTCAGATAAAACGCCGAAACGCTTTGTGAAGTGTTCGGAAGGGCCCTGCCCTCAAAGAGGCGAAAGGGGTGCTTTCCTCACTGGAGAAATTTCCGAAAGATGTGTTAATTCGTACGGCAGATGAGCCCTCGTAATAGGGCTAGTGGATGCCATTTTCTAATAAGCTTAGCTCTCTAAACGTTTGATCAGTCAAAAAAAGAAAAAAAGGTTCATTGGGTCTTTAGGAATGAGATAAGAGTCAGAAATAACCAACTTCAGTGAAGGGGTAACAACTCGTTCCAATGACAGAAAAGGGGTGGGACTGGCTGGAAAAGTCCACTCGTCTTTAGTATTTTGGTAAACCCTTTTATGTTACTTTAGGCTTTAGAAGTAGATTTAGGACGTGGCTATGCTGCATAGTGTATACTCCTGCTGACAGACCCTGTCACCTGAGTCATTATTATGCACTGAACTGCTTTTTGTCGATGTCAGACAAGCATATCCAGAACTTTTAAGTGACAGGTTTTTCGGGTACGTGACATTTTAAGTATTTTTTTTGCTTATTATTTCTGTATCATGGATTTTTGTGTTTTCCAGGATTTATGTTTGAGCAGGAGGTTGGACTGGATGACACCTTGGATTTTTCCTCTGTACAGAATTCTCTAATAACAGAGAGCTGTCATTACTGATGTCAGTGATGTAACTGTATCTTCTGGCCTCAGAAAGCAAGAACGTCCCTGTCAACCTCATGCTCAAGTTATGATTCTGGGTTGCTTTTGAATCCTTCAACTTCAGTAGGAAACTGTAATGAAAGGATATGACTCAAATTCTACTGTAGGAATTGAATAAATTCTGCTTCAGAGAAATAAATCTGACTTTAAGTGGAATTACGTATATTGGTAGTTAAAAATTATTTGTGTGGAAGCACCCGTATGAACAAGGCAACAACACGTTTTCAGTTCAGTCCAGATTAAGGTCAGCAGACATACGGACCTAAATTAATCCCTTGTAGTTCTTCTGATTTCAGTGAATTATTCATTCTGCTAACAGGTGTCAACTCATCATTAAAAGGATGGAGGATGATTCGAAGGACATTACTGACAAAGCATCCAACAGATGTTGATAATGAGACATTGTGTTTTATGTAGAGGATCGGTTTATTTTTCTTACTGATCTTTTCTACTTTATTTTTAAGTGTCACTTAAACCCTGTGTATATATTAAAATGAACACTTTCAGTAGTATGAATGTAATGTTGGAAACGTTAACTGGTCAAATTTCCAGTCCGAGGTTGCAACTAAAATCATAGCAGCTACACCTGTTGTGGGCAGCTGAGCCCCACACAGGGGCTTGCTCACTCTCCCACAGCGTAATGGGGAAGAGAGAGGAAGGGGTAAAAGAGAGAAAACTCATGGGTTGAGATGCAGACAGTTAATAGGTAAAGCAAAAGCTGTGTAACCATGCAAAGCAAAATAAACAATGCATTCATGACTTCGCATGACCAGAGAGATGTTTACCCATTTCCAGGAAAGCGGAGCTTTGTCACGTGTAATAGCTACTGGGGAAGGCAGGTGCTATAACTGTGAATACCTCCCTTTCCTCCTCCTTTTACCCAACTTTCATTGCTGACCATAGCATCGTATGGTAGGGGATATCCCTTTGGCCAGTCTGGGCCAGCTGTCCTGGTCGTGTACCCTCTAGCCTCCTCGCTGGTGAGGCAGTATGAGAAAGAAAGCCATGATGCAATAAAGCAACAGCTAAAATATCTGTGTGTTATCAACACTGTTTTGGTGACAAATCCAAGATACAGCACTATATGAGCTGCTGTAGGGAAAATTAACCCAGTCAAAAGCAATTCGGTACCTTGCTGTCTCTGATTGCTAGTTCTCAACTCTACAGCAGTACGATGACACGAAAGTTTGAGAAACTGCAAGGTGGCTTAACTCAATAAAATGATTTGCTCCTGCCAAAAGGGGCGATCTCCCTTGACCTGGCATCACAGCCTCTCCCTCCCAGAGTTGCTATGACCCTGTGCTTAGCCAGCTTGACTTACTAAACTGTCAGAAATAAAATAGAGCTATCTTATAGAGCTCTCTTCACAGTTAGCAAGTCAAACCAGCTTTATGGCAGGCCTGATGAGTGCCAGAACTGTCACATGGTGTTAAACTTAAATTGTTCAGGTGAGGAGAAGGAAGAAAAAGGAAAGGGAAGAAAAAAATAATAATAGTAAATCCTCTTTCTCTTGGCAGCAGCTTAACCTTTTTTTGTGAAATTGTTACTTTGGGAAAAGGAAGAGTTATGTTTAGCTCATATTAGTTACATCAAATTCACAGTACTCATACTTGTGGGAATATGTTGTTAAGGTAGTTTAGTATCTTAGCTGGCGTACCAGAACTGCATCGATGTCTAGCCTTCACTTTTTTGGCTCCTTCAGAAGCAATTGATTTTGAGGATACCTATTCCTACTCTGTAACCAGCTCTTTTTATTCCAAAGGTTACCACATAATTCAGCTGCTTCAATCAATTTAAATTGGATTTAGGAAACATTATGGCTATTTTTGGTTGTTCATTAACTTTTGTTAATCCATATATTAAGGTAGTGATCACCTGTGCTAGCAAGGGTGATGGGATGGTAAGAATAAAATAATAGTCATCCTAAACTGTAAGAGGTTAAAATGATAATGATGTAGAACTAGTGCTTAAAACAAACATTTTGCCTAAAAATTTCCTGAAAACTTGTTCTCTAGTAAGCAGTTCATTGTCTGAAAATTTTCTAAGTTTAAATAAATTGATAACTCTAACCGGTGTAGCTTAGAATGAATTACGTGCTTTTGTGCATTTATTTCTGATGATTTCTAAAGACCTTAAACTTTTTGCTTTTTAGAACGAATATGCATGAACGAGTGAACAGAACAGAGAGGCAGTTTAAATCTCTCCCAGCTAACCAACAGTGTCTTCTTCCTCAATTCCTTCCTCACCTTGACAAGATTCGGAAGTGCATCGATCATAATCAAGAAATACTACATACCATTGTGAATGACTGCGTTCATATGTTTGAAAACAAAGAATATGGAGAAGACGTATGTTAAAATGGACTTTTTCATACTACAAAATTAAATTCTGTACGCCTTGGGATTTTCTACATTTGTTTATCATGCCTTTAGATCTCCAGCTTTCTTAACTTTTGCCCTCTTTGCTTTCTCCTCTATGAATTCCTGATTGCTTACATTTTCTTACTCTTATCCTAAACATCTTGCAGAGCTGATGTTAAGAAAACAATGTTGTTAGTATTTGTAGTTCCTCTTACAAAAACTAATTGTGAATCTGGCAAATGACAGTAATCACTGATTTTTATTTTTTTTTTAAGAAAAACAAAACAAACCCTTTTTTTGCTCCAGGGTTCTAGCTCTACCCTAGTTACATTTTAAAGTTAATATTTCAGTTAACTATGTACAGCATAAATGGCATTCTCTGTTTTTCTGTAGGTTCTTTTATGTTATGGTATCCTAAATCAGTTATAGTTTTAGTTAGGCCAAATATTCTGAATGTTATCACCTGTAAAACTTTTTCGCTATTTATCTGCTTTTTCAGTGTGGCATCTATGTCAAAAAAAAAATTGCATTCAGGGTTAAAGGAGTGGCAGAGATGGAAACTGAAGTCCTTTTTGGTATCTACAGGCAAGGTACAGTAATGGGCAGCTCTAGTCTGAGCTTCTCAGTGCTGCCTCATTAGTACCTAAAGAGATCATCATCTCAGGATAAGCAGTTCAGCCTCTGCGCTGGCTAAACCCTGGTCCTTTCATGAATAAGGACTACGAGCTGTGCTCTGCTATGCCATACTATTTATTGCTTTTGTGATGTGGAAGAACCTACTCTCTTGGGTGCCTCACTGAGACCACCAAACTCAATTCATTTAGTGTTCTAGTCTGGATGTAAGCACTGGTCTCAGAAGTGAAAGACTTCTTTGTCAGCTAAAACTCTCAACAGCCGTTACAGCATGACATTTGTCTGTTTATGATTTACTTTATATTCTTCAAGGCTAAGGATATTTGATGCATTTTTCCATTAACTTTTTTTCCCCCCACTTTAATCAGGGAAGAGGGAAGATTACACCAGCTTCAACGTTTGACATGGATAAATTGAAATCCACCTTGAAACAATTTGTGAGAGACTGGAGCGAAGAGGGAAAGCCTGAGAGAGATTCCTGCTACCAGCCAATCATTAGTGAAATTGTAAAGAACTTTCCGAAAGAAAGATGGTAATAGTGTTTAAGATTTTTTTTTTTTTTTTTTAATGTGGCACTGTTGCACAAATCTAATAAAGTTTTTATGCAGTAATGAAAAGTTTGAATTTAAAGGTATAGAAATTGCTGTGAATGTGGAATTTACTGTTTAATCAAGAGAGTTTGTTCTTAATAGAACATATTGAAAAGAGCAAGATCTTAAACTTCACAAATAGTAAGCCAGGATTTTTTTTTTCCTGTAGCTTGATACAACTGATTGTATTCTGTTCACTTTTTTTCAAGTAATAGACTTTAGAAGGTCATGAAGTTAATTCAGTTGTGCTCAGTGAGGTCGTGTTTGCAGGTTAGTAGATTCTCAGTGTGCATGCTGCAGATCACAGAATCATAGAATCATAGAATATCCTGAGTTGGAAGGGACCCATAAGGATCATCAAGTCCAACTCCTGGCTCCACAGAGGTCTACCCAAAATTTCAGACCATGTGACTAAGGGCACAGTCCAAAAGCTGCTTAAATTCAGACAGGCTTGATAAAGGGAAAGACACTTGTGACAGCAGCAAGTATGAGAATTGCACTTTGTCCTGGACGATGAAAGGAGGGAAGAAGTCTTGTAACCTCCTATATAGTTTTGTTACAGTTATGTATTTCTAGCATTAGTTTCAAACAGAAGTTACAAGTTTTATAAAAACTGCTGCACTTGTGTGGGCACCTTTGTAACTGTGTTGGCATGTTTAAAAAAAAAAAACAGAAAGCAATGCACACTGCCTAAATAGTAATGTGTGGTTTCTTTTACATAAATTTAAGTAGAAGTGTGCTGGTGGAAGCTAGGAAGAAACAGCTGCTGTAAGAATTGCGTAGTTAATGATTCTGCCATTTAGCCAGAAAGTACGTTTCAGTTTAAACTTGTAATGGTAAAATTTGTTAACTTTGTATTTATAAAATATAATAGGCCAGAACTAAGCTTTTGATTTAGCTGGCTGTTAATTGTGGATGTTCTTTCTCAGTGGTTACTAATAATGCACTTGTACCAAGTTACGTACTTTACACTAGCTATCGTTTAGTTTTCACTTAGTGATAGCAGAACATGGAGTGGAATCTGGTAGGATCAAATGGCAACACCAGGCAGATTGCTTGGTTTCTCTTTTGCTTTTGGATAACTTATCTCAAGGTGGATGTATCATTTCAGATATTTCATGTGAACTTCCTGTAATTGTGTTGGCACTTGGTAATGAAAGAAGATTTGCCTGGATGTATCTTGCAGTGAAAAAGATGGAGAACAAATACTTTAGAGAGACTGTCCCTACAGTCAATCTCTTATTTTTTTAATGGCTTCATTGGACTTGTATTTTCTGCTTCTGGTCAACATCATTTGTATTGGTTCCTTATGCTAGAGTTATACAAAAAGGGAATATAAATTTTTGAAACTGTCCAAATATAATTTGCTCCATGCAAGTAGGTGTTGTGTAGTTGCTATTCTCTGCAAGTCTCACCTGCTTCAGTTCTGTTGATAGGCAATGGAAGTGGTAAGGTGCTTTATATGCATGCTCTTCTGGGACGTGGAAGAGATGCAAGCAGTGGTTGAAAGCAGCTGTGAATTTGAACACTCTTTTGAGTAGGAATTACTGTTATCTTTTGTTTCAGTCCAGTCTTCTGACAAGACTGTCATCTAAAACTAAAATCAGAAGGTAAAAGCTGTTTCTGCCTTTTGTTCCTCTTCAGAAGTAATTCCTTCTTTCTGCTTAGTACAGAAAATGTTACTAGCATCAACAAGGCAGTTCTAAGTGAAGTTCCATTAGATAAAACTCTTCCTGAAGAAGCAGTAGATTTCCTGCATTAATTACGTTGGAATTTCATCGTACGTTTCAGCTCGCAGAATTATCTGCCTTTTAATGAACCCATCTGAATTTCTTAGACTTGAATGAACTATGATCACTGTTTTCTGTAGGAGAAAATAGTAAAACATTTTTATTTCTTGATGGAATGTGATTGTTAAAGTGTTTTTATGGGGAAACATAAAGTTGAAAATCTAAGTAAGCATCCTCCTTTTTGGCATCGCCTTTTTTTTTTTCTGCTGTTAACATTTCTACGTATCTGAAAGGACATTATGATCCAATTTCTTGTCAGAAAGGAACCAAAGAAATGGTTAACCTTTAAATTAGTAGATAAATTTCCATGGCTTAGGTATTTTCTCCAAGCTTCTATTCATTAACTTGGCCTCTGAAACCAGCTGTAACTTGAAATTTAAATGTATTTTCTAGTTCAGCAATTTACTTTATTTTCAAGATACTGTCAGGACAGCTCAGAAGTGTGGCCAGGGTTTAGTTTCCTGTTAATTTGGGGAAATTAATTTAATTTTAATTCTTAGTCCTAAGGGCTTTTTGCATGCACTCTGAAACAATTTAGTGACTTTAAAGCTACTGCTTTATACAATTTTATTTAACATAAAATACATCTGTCCACCTAGGGTTTTTAATCCAGATCTGTGATTTAGCTGAAACTTTGCTTTAAACATTGGATTTAAGAGCAAGTGTTATCTTCAGTGTTACTCCAGTCCACTGATGCATGTAAATCCACTGAAGTCTGTGGAAGTGTGTAAGTCTAAACTAACAACTTTGAAGAAGAGTTGCTTTTCAAGTGATTTTACTTTTTAGCAAACTTCATTATTCAGTATGTTATCTGAAAAGGAGTTGTATTTAAAAAAAACACTCTGAAATTAGACTACAGTAAAAGAATGAAAAATACTGAGAACAGGATGTGTTCACTGTCTAAATTTACAAATATTGCAGATAAGACACCAGTGAAGAATAAGTCTGAATCCCACAGTGTGATTCTTTGCCAATGTTTCCATCGACCTTGTCTCTACAGGCTGTATATTTCTGATCCCTTCTTATCATTAGATAACATTCAATTTCAGTGTTTCTTATGAAAAAGGTTTGTGTTTGCACATGCTAATTTTTTTTGTTGCTTAACCTCAGTTTACTGCTTCAACACCACCTTTTTGTTTTGTTAAAGTGCAATTGACCTCTTTTTAACATATATAGTTTTCCCCTTAAAAATGATACCAAGTTTAAATCTTCATTAATAGCATTGAACTTTTAAAAACTGATGATATATCACACTGCAAAATGCAGTACAATAATCACATGAGAGATTGTAGTTGTTTCCGGTATTTGTCCTCTATCTGAGAGGTTGCTGCAGGATCAATAGTTGATCCAAGCAGTCCAATGTTAGAGCTCTTCCTCATCTGTCAGCCCCTCATTCCAGTAGGTTAGCAGTAGTTCTCTCTTAGTACCCCACAGGTTTTTAAGCGTGTTAGGTACCCATTTTATGTTTCTGACCAATACCACACTTGTGTCTTAGAAAGCCTGCTACTGCTTGCTAGTTCAAGGCTAGTTTGACTGTGGATCACTGTTGGTTGTTACTGTCAGTTGTCACAGTCTGGGGTTATGTCTTTTTATGATCTTTGCTGTTGCTGCAATTGCATATCTACCATAGGACGACAGGTTTTTCTTGCTTTTTTAGTCGTCTTACGACTATTCAGCCGTTAAGGAAATTGTTTCCATGCAGTTAAATATTTAGTTTTAATGGTTTAAAAATAGTATGGGGCATTGGAGTGTTCCTACTACCACTGGAAGTAATTCCATTTAAATCTTGCTAAACAAAAGGTATTTGAGCACTTTTTTTTATATCAGAACACTATCGAAGCTCACTATTCTTTAAACATGAGTTTGACGTATACCTAATTTACTGGATGATAGATCAAAAAAATGTTCTTGAACTGTTTTGGAATACTAATGTCAATGCTCTTGGACTCAGATTTTATGTTTATTTTTTTGTGTTCTGTGTACTGAAATGAGGTTGGTGGCCAGCATCAGTCACTAGCAATTGATGCAAAGACTACAGGTAGAAATTAAATTAGACTTCACTCCCTTAATAAAAGTGCAAAGGAAAGTGCAATTAAAATCAACTATTTTCTAGAGAAGGAATTTGGGAAACTAGTTCAGAAATGCAAAAACTTTATATTATTTAAAAAAGGAAAAAAGGTACAGGTAAATTGCTTGGAATTAAAAATCAGCTTACTTGTCTGTTTGGGGCAATATCTTTGGATGAATATTTTTTTTTTGGATGAATAAATAAATGTTGAATTGTAAGTTGTAATTACGCCTGTACAACACTTTTCATTAGGTTGTTTTAAGAAAAAATGCCTTTTTTGATTAATGGAATATATTCTCGGAAGTGGCATAAGACTTCATAGCTAGCTTATGGTTAGCTTTAGGTTTTTCACCTAGGAGAGAGGTAAGGAGAATTGTTACTTCACAGAAGTACTCTAAAATAATAGCAAAGTCTTGGCTTCCTGTTTCTCGATAATTAGAAAACAAAATATCTGTATGTATACTGGAATGAAAATCAGGAATGAAAGGATATGTGATTTTTCAGTTTGGAAGGATTCACTGGTTACATGATTAAGCTGTACACCAAAAGGCACTGTTAAAACTGCTTTGTTAGTTTGTGCGGCCTTTAGACAAGGATAGTACTTTCTCCTGTGTTAGGGTCATCACATTCATGTACTGCTTTTTAGAATTTACTTACCTCCCAGACTCATCTTCATGATTACGCAGCATACAAGGTCTTTTGAACCCTTTCTGGCATCCTGAATTTTTAAATAGTAAGAGGCTTTGTATTTTGCTTTCTTCATCGTATTCTTTGAAATGTTTATTGTGGCTTCCTTCACATAGTTGCATATATACGTACATGTATGTTTGTCTTTGAAGGTAACATGCAAAAGAGAAGGTGAACTAGCGTTTTTGGTGTATGAAATTAAAAACTCTTTTTTCAGGACTGAAACTGGAAAATGATTTTTAGATGGCGTACCTTTTCAGCTTTGTGTGAGAGTGTTTTTGCTTCAGTAGTGCAGGTTTGATTGCGTTGTGATGCAAATATACCAATTAGAATATGTGTGTACTGCATTTCTGCCTGGAGGAGGAAAAGGTTTTAGATTCTTAGTTCTTCTATTTATTAGCTATTGGACTTGGAAGATGGGTGTGGGTTTTCTAAATCTCTTGGTAACCATAAGTGCTGGACATCTTCCAGTATTCTTCAGATGATGTCTAGTTACAGGAAATGAAGAGGTAGAGAGCTGTGTTGTACTTTGGTTTAGGAAATCCTCTGTCACTGGATTGGAGTTGGTGAACAGCATTCACCAGTTAGTGAACTGTATTGACTGGAGTGGAGTTGGTGAAGGGCACATTTAACACCCTTAGTTGCTGAGAAGGTAGCTACTTGTAAGTTTGCAGTCTGATTTGCTCATCAGATCATGGAAGTTTTGCTGACGTCAAAATGCTTGTTGATTTTTCAATGCAATGTTAAGAAGATTTCCATAATATTTAGCAGCTATCAGCGGGCACCACAGAAGAAGAAATGGTGATATATAATCATGTTCTTCCTTCCTGCAATTCACTTAGGCGATTGTTTTAGTTTGATAACTAAAAGTTTTCAAAAGAAGTATTTTGTTTTGTAATTATGCACTTTATTCAATAAGGGTTGCTTATGTTCTTTTGTGTCATTTTCTATGAGTTATTTTGAGTGTAAATTAACTGATCTGACATGAACTAGCTCCATTTGCCTTTAAGAAGTAAAATCATACGGGAAATATAATATCTAAATATATGGGAAAAATGTTTGACTGAGCCTCTGTAAGTTTTATTAAGAAGTATCAGATAAAGATTTAACTGTTGTTTTTGTTCTGTTGCAGGGATTTCTCCAAAGTCAATATCCTGGTACCTGGTGCTGGGCTAGGTAGATTGGCGTGGGAAATAGCTAGGCTCGGTTATGCTTGCCAAGGAAACGAATGGAGCCTCTTTATGCTCTTTTCTTCTAACTTTGTACTCAACAGGTACATAGCTTATGTTTTACTTTCTGGTCAAAACTTACAGGTGTGAATGAGTGAGGCAAAATTATAAATGAGAAAGTTGAATAAATAAAACTCAAAAGAATAGGTTTGTAATTCATAACACAGGATGCAAGCAACCATTTTTTAGAACGTCTTGATGAAAATAATCAGTGGGATAATTGGGTGAAGAGAAATGTATCTGAGTTAAATGGGTAAGTCATTAAGATTACATCAGGGAGCATGGGTTTTAAGTTATGAAACTTAAAATCTCTGGATTCTACCAGAGATTTCCTGTGTAATCTTGAGTGTTACGGTTTTTATTTCACGTCTGTTTCTGAAAGAAAAAGCACACCTATCTCACAGGTTTCAAATAGGGACTAACTATGCATAATATTTAGTGGTGGTGTTTAGTAGCAGAGGAAACCTCTTACAATGTCACGTTCCATACTGAGATCATAGACACTGTTTCTAAATGAAAAACTACTATGCAAATACAGCTTTGTAAGCAAGTTCTGTTGCTGGACAACAGCTAAAATGTTACAGTTAATAGTTGTACAATTATACTAATGCTATAAATTTGAATTAACAAATTTCATTACGTAGGCTTAATCTGAAGTACATTTTAGTATTTGTTTTTCTGTCACTTGCAATGGAAATTACTTATAAGGAGCTTTTTAGAGAAGAAACAAGGCACTGAATGCAACTGTTCCTCTAAGATTGAGGGTGGGAAGTCTGGATATATGAAAGAGGACTGGGTTTTGTTGTATTGCTGGTGAGTTTGTAGCCAGTTCAGAGACGAAGTATACAGTTTGCTGATTCTTCAGTCTGAATCTCTTCTCTGATGAAAACACCTGAACTTGTATTCTATATTGTCATGATATTTGGAGCCCTGTTTGTAGACAGTGATTGTCCTCCACAGACTGTGATGATACCAAATTTGTTATAGCTTACTCTTCAAAGAAAAAGCGGGGGGGGGAAGGGGTGGCGGCAAACACTTTTTCTTGTCTGTTGCACATCTGGTTAAAACAGTGGTAGTCACTGCAATGAAAATAGCTAGTTGCTAAGAATATATTTACTCTTTTTTTTCTTACATTATTCTCAAATGACCGTCATCTACAATTGTATGTTACAGCTGAGCTGATTTAATACCTTGCAGCTACTGAAAGAAATTCATGTCATCCTCCTCCTCCCTAGCTTTACAGCCCTTTTGGCTCTTAGCTCTATAGAGTGTTTGAAGCAATACAAAGTGATATAAAATTATTTATTTACCATGCTTAGGAGCACCAGTGAGCTGTCATATTGGTTCAAACCTATGACATGTTTTTCATCTACCTTAAATATGGCATCTTCATATGTGGAATTCTTCTGAAAGTATATTTAGTTTGCAATAGTAATAATTCTTAGCATCTGACACTTTTATGTGATATTTACTATTTATATAAAATACATACCATTTTGCTAAATATGTGTCTTAGACTTGCTAACAGTATTAGTTTTTATATAGTCAAACTGAGTTTTGCTCAGCCTCTGTAATCTTCACCTTTGCTGGGTGAGTTACCGGTTACAAGTTTTCTTATTAGCATGAAAGAGAATACAGATAACTGCTAAGCTGACTAAATTCCAGTCATTTCAGTTGATTCCTTTCTGCCAGATGCGATCAGGGTCTTTGCATTAACTAGCTGATCAGATGTCTGCTAGGAAGTTTTTAGGGACATTGGAGAACTTGGATCTAGTCTTAATTGTCTGTTCCTAGTTAGCCTTCTGAAATGGATGCGTTTGCCTTCCTGAAACTAGAAGAAACAGCAATGGTCAATATGAGCTGAACATAATAGTTAAGGATGGATAAGAAGGATCTTGAAAAATTTGCAGATTAGCCTTTAACTACAGTCTAAATTTAATTAAGTTTTGTTTTCAGTCGATAAAATTGAGGATTTTGCTATTGTATGCTTACAGTTTGAATCTGCATTCTTCCTCTGTCTGACCTTAGTTTATTTTTGGGAAAACAAAATACTGTCTTGAATATCAAGCCAGCTTCTACAGTGGACTTCTAGATATGATACAGCAGCTTAAGTCTTCTGTATGAAGAGTGATAACAGCTGATTTTTAACATATATACAAAACTTAATTCTCTGAAGTTGTGAGATTTTCTCACTGTGGATGAGATTTCACAGCATTGTACACAGAAAGTGCATCAATGCCTAACAGTGGTCACTGTGAATATTTGAAATAAATTGTATCTATTGCATGTCCATGAATGCCTTAGAATGAAAACAGTTCAAGATTTTATTTTGAAGTCAGTGGTTGAAAGTAAGATTGGACCTAGCCATCTTTTGCAGAGCAGTATTTTTAGACTGAATGTTGCACAATAGAAATTACCCGCCCCTACTTGGAAAGAAAGAAAATGCATCATAGTCTTAGTTAAAGCTGTTAACTTCAGTAACACCTTGTGTTGAAAGGATGGAATTTTAAAGGACTGCAGTACTTAGCTGAAGTGCAAAGGAGAGTTTTCAAGCATGACTATGGACAGGGATTTGTCTCTTATATTAAATTGATACTTCCTTATGAAACTATTGGGAAGTCTGCATGAAAATACGTAGTGCTGAAAAAAAAATACCGGGAGGTGTGTTTTCCCTTATAGCTCAGGAACATTTTCCTTTCCGATTTACTCATACCTCATCTTTACCTTGCTTTTTGGAAATTTTCATTGTTACGTAAAAATATTCTGAGGTTAACACAAATTGACTGTGAGCCCATGGAGAATGCTGAAATAGTTAATGCAGTTGGCCAACTTTTTTTTTTTTTGTCAACCAAACCAGAAATGTCTTTAAGAAAATGGTGCCCATGTTATCAGGGCTTTATGCCTAATTGTTTTCTTTGATTGACGGCATAAATCTGATATTTATATATCTGTTATGTATGGAAACAGTTAATGAGCTCTGTATACTGCTGCTCATAACACAAGAGTTCTGTGGTTTTTTATTGATAAAATTAAATATGACATCATGGAGCAAGTAAGACCTTTTATTTCAAAGTCTTTGCCACAGATGTTTCCTATCTACCAGCCTAGAGTGCATTTTCTATAACATGGTAAGACTGCTTCCAATACAAAGATATTTGTGTGTTTTATGGGACAGATGTGTCCTTTGTTCTCTCTGAATATTTAGCTATGCATGTGTGACATGGCCTTCGTAAGTGAGCTTGACTGCAAAATTCAGTGATGCACAGGGAAAGAAAAATTCTTCATTTTTTAAATTAAATTCTGATTTTGCAGGACTGTGGGAAAAGTTTATTTCTATGCTTTTATGCTACTATCACTTTCAAAAATAGATATTCACTTAATTGGTCATGTCAACCCACAAATTCTGTTTTACACCATACTTAGCATATGCTTATAGCGTAACTGCAACACTCCAGAAACTACTAACTTAGTGACATCTAGCACAAAACTATTACACTTTGCAAAATAGGATTATTTTTTTTAAATTTAAACGCATGCTTTCAGTTAGCATCTGAAAAATGCTTTTTTCTTTTCAGAACCCATATGGCTATGGTTCAGAAAAGGCAGAAAAGCCAGATTAGAACCAGTGTTGCCAAGGAAATTGAAAACAAGCATGGTACTAATGTTGCTCTTTTTTAAACAGGAAAAAAAAGGCTTAGCTTTACTACATATACCAAATCACAAATTTAATTAATTCCAAGGAAAGAATCTTACTAGTTTTCAGTGGAAAAGATGATAAAAATGGCAAAAAGGAGAAAAGAAAAAGAGAACAAAAGGTAGTTACTGTGTCATGCCAACTGTGTGGCACCAACTTGTGGTTGTGTGTCAGACTGGTGTTTTGTTCAGTTCATAAATCGATGAACTGTCTGAAATGTTATGAACTAGGTAAGTGCTTTAGAAAACCTCTAGCTTTAGAGATGTGGTTTTTTCATCAGTAAAACAACAATGCATGTTGAAAGTTTGTCACCTGCATTTCTAGATAATACGTAAGTAATTCATTGAAACTGAATTGTTCTCGTTTCTATATTTTGCAGATGTTCTGAAGTTAACTCATGTAAGCTTTATCCCTGGATTCATCAGTTTAGCAATAACAGAAGATCTGCTGATCAGATACGTCCAATTTATTTCCCTGATGTTGATCCTCACAGTCTTCCTTCTGGTTCAAACTTCTCTATGACGGCAGGGGATTTTCAAGAAATTTACTCTGAGTGCAGTGAGTAAAAACATCCTTCAGACTGTCCATGTAGCTTTATCTTCAGAGTATTTGTTATGGGGCAGTTAAGAAATCATTATAAATAGAATAGAACTGTATCTACAAGCATTAAGGAAGAAGCGCTAGCTGTAGCAAGATTTTTTTTATTCCAAATCAGCTTTTTCTTTCTTTTTGATTATTAAAAAAAAAAAAAAGACATCCTAACATAACAGATGGTTGTTGCAGTCATCTCTTTCAGAAAAAGACAACATGGGAGTATTTAGGAAAAATTTACTTGATTTAGAAAAATGGTGTTTCAAAGAACAATATAATGAGTCCATTATATTCTTCAGTGTAAAACATATAAAGACGAGTATTTCGTATTGATTCGTTTTCTATTGTAAAAGCAAACAGATACTTATTGGATATACATATAAGCATTATGTATAAGTATATATACTTATAATACTTAATAGTATTTCAGAGAAATGTTATGGGGCTGATAAGGAGCAAAGATTGAAACTTACGTTAGTACAAATACCAATATTTTTTCTTGTGATACCAGGTTAGTTGTGCTGTCCTCATTGCAGCTATGAAGTAGTCTTCTGTGACTAACCTCTTGTTGGATTAAGCTGCAGATGACCTTATTTAATACTTCCTCTACCAGTTACATATTCAAGATTTAATCAAAGATAGCAATTACCCACTTCTTTAGTATATATATTAACACTTCCAGAGTTGGTAGAGTAAATAATAAGAAAACATGAAGTTAGCTTATATAGGAAGCTTAAATAGCTTTTACTATTCTTTTCCTTACACGATATTGGATTATCTCTTAGTATATCTGTTTTCTGGCTTCAGCTCTCCATCCTTTTTATTCCTATAGCAGTTTTTCACCAGAATAAAATAGTTTTTAATCAACCTTTTTTTTGCATAGGTAGCCTTCCAGGTATTTTCTTGCAGGTTGCCTTCCTTACAGTTGTCTGCTTTTGTGAAGATGTGGTCTTATATTAGAGTATCCATTGCTGTAAATAAATTGAGATTTTTATTTTTTTTAATATTTCAGAAGTTTGAAATTTACAAATTCAGGTGTGAGTTTAGAGACAGACAGGGAGACTGATGCTTTAAAAGGTAGTTCTTGAAAGATCCTGCTTGCTAAATTTTGCTAATAAATAATAAATGGAGAAATATGCGCATGTTTTAAAGCTATGTGATTTGTGGAAGTACAGCCTAGTGTACAGGCTAGTATTCTTCTAGATGTTGATATATCTAGAAAGGCCCAAAATCACTGGATATTTTTGCATTTGTATTTTAACAGTTTGGTAATGAGGTTAGGACAGGTGAGTGAGTAATAGGATGCTTGGGTTTTCATTTATATAAAACATGTTATAATGTTAAAACACTGTCAGACAAGGTCTGATTTTTGGGTGGTCCCTCGTTGGTCCCTTCTAACTTCGGATGTTATATGATTCTTATATTTTACAGTATATGAATGAATTACAAAATGCATAATTAATGAATATGTTTGTATGATATTCTAGAAGTTGCGTGTGTGTATATATGTATGTAGACTGCAGAAATCTAAGCTGAAATGTCTTTAGCATAGAACAAAACATTTCACACTTAGTTTCTTACAAACTAAAGTTTACTTGTAAACTGAATGAAAAGTGTTCAACTGTTACTATTAGTTAAAGGAATTCCTGAGTGTGTAAACAACATTAGTGTTAAATGAAGAATTTTTACAGAGGAAGAGACAATTTAATCTATACAATCTGTTCTTCTTGCACAGATACTTGGGACTGCATAGCAACTTGCTTTTTCATCGATACGGCACATAATGTTATCGATTATATTGATACTATATGGAAAATACTAAAGCCTGGAGGAATATGGATAAATGTAGGCAAGTGTGACCAACCTTTCTTCCTGCAACCCCTGACTTCTGTTTGCTCACATTTTGCTCACAAGTACTAGGCATCCAGTACTTGAAAGGAGTAGTGGAATGAACATGTCTGTATTGAAGACTCTGTGGAGCTAAAAACATACGGCTTCAAAATTATCTCAGATAAGATAATACTGTGTTCAGCATGTGTCCAAATGTTTGTTAGTTACAAACAAGTCAACACATGATGTTAAATAGAGAAGTAGTGTAGTGTACTGTATTCTTCTTGCTATTTTCCTAGGAAAATAAAACTTGTTCTGCCTGTAGAGATCCTTGAATATTTTTCTTAGTCAGTTGTCTAATCAATCCTCCGAAGTAGAAGGTTTGGGAATGAGATTTATGGATGCCTTAGTTTGAAAGAAGACAGACGTAAATTATTAGGTCTCCCATGGTGAGGGACTAGCAGACAAAACTCAGACATTTGTGTAGTATGACAGAGAGAGACATTTGTATAGTTTGTATGGTAGAAACTCGTCAGTCACTGATCAGTCATAGTGAGCGTAGCTCTTGAGTAGACCACAGCTGTCCTGCCTTCTCTTTTGTACAGACAGCAATGGTGCTAGAAGGGAAGAAAGTTTAGGATACAGAAAACACAGTTTGGTGGCATAGGAGACTTCATTCTTGAATAAGCAGTTGAACTATTTGGTTTTAATTTTGCCCTGATTCTGAAATATAAGAATTATACTTGAGTAATAGCAGCATGTTTGAATTTAGTGAGTCTAGGTATTAGCATTCCTCACGCTTTCAGTATGTGCTTTTGATTTTAAAGAAGTTTGACTTTTTATAGCGTTTTCATTGTATCTCTGTACTGTAGGTCCTCTACTTTACCACTTTGAAAACTTGGCAAATGAGCTTTCTATAGAATTAAGCTACGAGGATATAAAAAATGTTATACTGCAGTATGGATTCCATATAGAGGTAAGAAGATACAGTTTGGACTAAGCACTATTTGTAGAGACCGGTCAAACTCCTTCAATAATTTTTTACCTTAAAGTTAGTTCAAGCTAATGCCACAGACTAATAACTTTTAGGAGAGGTAAATGTGTGTAATTGTGTTGCAAATTTACATCCGTCATTTGTTGAAAAGTGTATATAGATGGACTTAAAAATCAGTGGGTAGTAAATATATAGCATTGTCTTTCATACTAAGAGAAACTTGTATAGTGCTTGAAGAGAGGGTGTTTTGAAAACTTGAGCTTTTTTTTTCCAGGTGGAAAAAGAATCTGTACTGTCAACTTACACTGTGAATGAACTCTCCATGATGAAATACTACTATGAATGTGTGTTGTTTGTGGTGAGAAAACCAGAATAGGAGTGGTTTAAATAGGTTAGTCAGAAAAAAAAATGGCTTGAATGCTAGAATCAAAAGGAAAATGGACTGAGTGATGTGATGTCTGGACACAACCTCAAATCAGTGGTGCCTTCTTATTCCTAATAAGATTTAGATAGTGTCTATTTTCTTAATATCTATGTTGCTATCCAGACATGTACTATGCCATGCATATTTATACTATAGTGAAAATGGAGGAGGAAATGTTTGCATACACTGTCTTTATGCTTTGGAATGAATTTAAAAACAAAAACGTTTTCTGGGGTATAAAACTTAATGTTCACCAGGATCAGGCTAGTTTTCCATATCTGCTGCCTCATTTTTCTCAGATCCATAGTGATTTCCTTTTTTCTGTGCCTGGAGGTACTTAATGTACTTTCTGTGTCACGTTTAGAAAAGTATTTTTAAACATACATTTAAAATTACAAAATCTGAAATGGTCGAAAAGTGATAATGATTCTGGACAGATATAATAACCAACAGAACTGTTACAGTGTTCTCTGTGAAACAAAAAATAGGAAGGAAGTAGACTATTGTTAAAAATTCTAATTTTTGCCTGTACCAGTGTTAACAGTTTTATTGACACACAGAATCGGTAGGCAGTTTGAAATACTCTTGTGAAAGTGGACAACCGAGTGAAGAAAAGCAGCATGTAACAGGAAAGCAGTATACTAACCTCAGTTCAGGAATAAACCAGTTCTGATTAGTCTCTTAGTGTTGAAATTGAAATATTGGATGATTTGCAGTCTTAAAAATTATTGATTTTTGAGTCACCCACTTCCTGCTTAAGCCAAAGTTTTAAAGGTGTAACTAACAGAAAGCTCTTCTCTTTTTTAAAGATAATAACAAAGCTGAGCTATCCATGCCATATATCTTAATTGTGACAGAAAAAAATCCTCCTTTCTCAAAGGAAAAAAAAGTTGCTAGTGAAAAATAATGTACTGTAACCTCATGGCTTCATTATCTGAGTCAGCATATGCAGAACAATTAGCAGACAATTTCCTTGTAGCTTTAGGCACTTTACCCATGCTACCCTGGCTTACTTCTTGGTTCCTTATCCTAACTTTTTTTCTGGCTAACGAGGCTTTGGTGGATATTTATCCTGGCTGAATCTTCATACAAGAAAAGCTGAATCTTCTGTCACTCAAGTTATATAAATAAGAAAACATTAATAATTACTGTACTGAGAGGAAGTGTCATGGTAGCCATTTGTTTTCCTAATGTAATGTATTGGTTAATTTCAGTACCAACCTTCATCCTTACTCAGAACTTTCTTTAAAATGTAAGAAGCTTGTAGTAAGGAATCAAGGCTGTTTTTAGTATTTGGACGTAATAGGACTGGACAATAACTTGTTTAAATGCTTTTCATTATTTCTAGTCCCTTTTTGCAGGGTGATGTCATAATCACTTTAATAGTTCCATTATTAACTAATGGATTTTTCCTGTTAAGGCCGGACATTTGTGCCTTCATTTCTAAGCCGAAAGTTTGCATGGAGGAAAAACACAACTTTTCTTTTTTTTTTTTTTAATACTTTCAACACTGCATATGAAAGAGAGTGACCTTGGATGTTCCAATACAATGCCTTTTTCTGCTCAGAATCCTTACTGAGAGCAAAGGCTTCTGGACTACAGAAGTTTTCAGTTAGAGCTTTACTTAAACAATCTATCTCTTCTTCCTACGCTGTACCACCAAGATTTAACTTCATTAATCGACCCTGCTCAAGAACGATATTTAAAGCTGAAACACAGCTATTACAAGTAGATTAAAAGAAAAACCCTTGAGCACCTTTAAAAGAAAGAAAGAAAAAGTCTTCAGTTACTTTCATTTTCTTATTGTACTATTTACTCTGTTTAATGAATGGACTTCAATTTCTGGTGATGCTTTACCTTCATTTTGACTTTTTTTTTTCCCTTAGATAAAATGTGATTAGTATTTTATTTGGTTTTCCTTGAATAAGTTCTTTGAAATCAGACAAAGTTAGATGAATGTTGATTATGCAGTTGTTGAGTAGCTACACCTGTAATATTGCCCAATTTCTGCCTCTTAACCAGTCTTTAGTTACACTTGAAGTGTGGTGTTTTTTACAACTAAGCAACTGAACTCTTGCATTCTGGCTGAAATGTCGGTATCCTTTGTTCTGTCGGTTTTGTTCTTTGCAACAGCACATTGTCGCAAGTGCCATTTTTTCATTGGTTTAGGAAATGTTTTTATTTACTTTTGTCATGTATATAGTGATGTGCTTTTATTTCTCGCTTGGAAAATGCCAATTTTCCCCCATTGTTTTCCTTCTATGTATAACAGCTGCATTAACAGTTGGAAGCCGAATAATGTTGTGAGTAAGTTGTATGAGTTAGTGTTTTACCTGCGGTCCTATTTATGAGTTTTTACAATTCATCATTTGTGTTTTATTGATGGGGATAATTGTGTGTTATTCAATGTGATCAAACTCTTCCTCAGTTGTGTACGCAGGGGAGAAAAACGCTTAAGCTGTTTGTCAGCAGGAGCCGAGACAATTTAGGTCACTATTAAACTGTACGTGGTATTGAGTGTAAAATAAAACGCTGCATAACCTTCAGCGTTATTAATTCTTTATGGGGAGTAAGTTTGACATGTTGAGTGTATTTTTATTCATATGAGGCTCAGGAGGGCAAGAAGGGCAAGCCTGGCGTCCTCCGCGTGGTGTTTGTGACGCGCCCAACGGCCGGACGGGACGTTGCGCTCTGAAGCACCGCGCGCTGGGGCCGTTGCCTCCCGGGGGGCGGGGCGCAGCAGCCGGGCGGAAGCGCCGCGCGAAGTCGCGGGGGCGGGGCCTGTGGAGCACCGCCCGCCCTTGGGCGTCACCGCGCGCTCCTCCTCGCGGCGCCGCCGGCGGGCAGCGAGGGGCGCGCGCATGCGCTCTGCGCGCGCGGCGGCGGCGGCGGGGGCGGCGGTGCGTGCGCGGCCGGGGGACGCGCGTGCCGCGGAGGCGGCGGCGCCGGTGCCGCCGATGGCCAAGCGCGGCGCGGAGCCGTTGGTGTGTCACGTGCCCTGCAAGCGCGTCCTGCGCGAGCCGCCGCCGCCGCCCCCGCCCCGCGCGGCCGAGAGGCGCCCCCGGGCCGAGGCGGCCGCTGCCGGCCCCGCCGCCGCCAAGCGGAAGCTGGAGGAGGCCGAGGCGCCGCCGGGAAAGCGGCACGGGCTGCGGGGCGGCGGGCCCCCCGCCGAGCAGGGCGGGGACGCGGCCGCGGCCACGGGGCGGCGGCGGCGGCGGGGGGCGGCGGAGGCGCAGGACGGGCGGACGGCGGAGGGAGGCGGCGGCCGGGGCAAGGAGGCGGCGGGCGACGAGGTAACGGGGCGGCGGCCTCTGGCGGCGGCCGGTGGTCGCAGCGCCTGGGTTTTAATTTTCTCCTCCGTTTCCCCCCGTTCTGCGAAGCGAAGGGGCGGGCGCCTCTCGCTGTTTTCGTGCTGGCTGTCCGGGGACGCCTGCGGGAGCGTGCTCCGCCTTCGGTCACACCCCCCCGGTAACCGGGGAGCCCCGGGGCTCGGCCTTCAGCAGCCGCAACCCGAGCTGCCGCCTGACGGCAACCGCCCCCTGAACGGCGTAGCCCGGGGAGCTGCCTGAAGACGAGGCTGGTCGGCGAGTACACCGCCGGGTGACAGAGTTTCTGGTGGCACAGCGCGCGTTCTTACCCCCGGCCTCGACACTGCTCTGCGCAGCGGGCTAGAAGATACTGAGAAAGTTCTAGTCGTGCAAAAGTAGAATGCTGAGGCTAAACACCATGCCTGTGTAGAGGGCTGACGCACGTAAACTCACCCCCCTCACTTTTGTTTGCCTTCCCAATACAAGAAAAGTACTTAATCCAGTAATTTTGCAGTAGCAGAAAGTCTGATCAGGTCGGGACTAATCCATCTCATCTAATCTAACCAGGACTTCAAACTAGCTTGACACCCTAGTTTTGAGGAGATTGGTCCTTTGACGGCATAATGCCTCTTTAAGATTTGTGGCTTTCTTTTGTTAGGCTCTTCCCCCCCTTCTTTTTTCTTTTTTTTTTTTAATTATTTTCTGGATTGTAGAACTAAGGCACGAAGGAATTGAGGAAAAAAAAGTCATGAAAATTAAACATCCCTTTTAGGCTGTTCCTTTTAAATACAAGCTCATCTTTTTGGAAAAGAAGACGACAAGCCTCTTCTGAAGCAAGCAAATTAAACTACTCGAACAAAGTTGTACAGGAGAGTTTTATTCCTTCACAGATATGATTATGAATTTTGCACTTAACCCTGGTTCAGGTTATTAGGTATAGTTATGTAAGCTGTAGGTGTGGTAGGAAGGCAGTAAGGAAGGCTGTGTGAGTTTCCACACAGTAAAAAGAAAGGGAATACTTGAATACTTACTTACTTAAGGGAATACTTACCTGAAGTAATTCTGTCAGACTCCTTTACTATACTCTTATATTTCTCCATGTAAAATATTTTTATAGGGCTGTGTTTTTAACTGTGTTTTTGCTTCCCTAAGTAAAGTATTGTTCGGAAAGGTCCCTCTCACACTCTCTCATGGTTAATAGCAGGCAAGCAGTGTTTCTTTAATCTTCTGCATGTCCAGCCTGTATATTTTGAAACTTTCACAAAGGTAAATACTTCTTACGATGATTTTTGCACCTTTCTGAAAACACAGCCGTAGGTTGGCATTATTCTTTGCTGTTTTCTGGTGTGTGTAATTTGTTACAGTAATTACCATGGTCAGGATACTGTTAATTTCACACTGCTTTTGTTAAAGGTGATTAGAGTTAAATTGGCCAGAGAAGAAATGCTATGTGAGTTATATTTGCACGGATACTTGCAAATATTTGCAACCAGATTTGGGAAATTAACTGCTTAAAAATTAAACAATTAAATCCATTAAAGCTGAGCTTTTATATCTCTGAGCTTGTTATCTACCTACCTAGCTAGATTTTTTTCTCAAAATGTGTTTTAAAAGATATTTAGGTGAACGGCAGTATTTAATGCTTTCTTTTGCATTTTATATATTAAGGTTGAACATTTGCTCCTGTCTCCTGTACTCCTTTGGCTTGTTCATTTTCACATTGAATCTTGCTGGAAAACAGAAATAAAATGAAATACTGCTGCTCTGGAGTCTTGAGTACTCATGAGATTAATCCCATATGTGGTCTGAGTCCAAAATGAGAGACTGCATATCTTTGTGGTTATGAGGTTTTGCGTTATGTCTTTGAAACAAAAATTCTGTCATTACCCAGTGCATACGAAACAGCTAGCCCAGAGGTATTCTGACTTCAAGTACTTGGCTCTCACAATGTGAGAGGTAACGCCTTATTAACTACTTAGATGTAAAGTTGAGAATTCAGATTCAACATGGGGAGAGCAACAGGTTCTGGAATGGCGTTGCTGGCGGTTGTTTTCAAGGAAGATTTTGGTTATTGTTTGTTGTTAATACTGTGCAGTATAAAAAGTTCAGTTTACAGTAATATATACGTGTGCAGCTACTTTTAGTTTGGTTTTCCTCCAGTTTCCCTATCTTGTTAACATGGCACATTTATTGGTTTTGGTCTCAATTCCAATTAATTGGAACTTCGGTTCTTTAATCTTCTGTGAAGACAATATGTTCTTCATTAGAAAATTAATGTGTTAGGAGAAGAACTCTACAGGCATACAATCATCCTGTTGCTATGATCTGTCTTCACGTTTCAAACCTGTTTTAATACTACAGGCCTTTAATAATGCAGGTTTTGATGGTAAAAACAGGCTACCTACTACAACAAGCTATAGTTCGTGATAGGTTTGTGTCGCAATGAATAGAAAAATGTTTCTTCAGATTGAAAGTATGATGAGTTTATGTATTATTTATTATTAAGGAAAAAAAAGTACATTCTAGTAGCTGAGAAGGGTTAGGGCCAATTCTTACTGGGATTTTTTTAACATTGCATTGTTTTCTTATTCAATTGCAGAATCAGCAGACAAAGCATGAACTTGTTCAAGAGCCATGCCAAAACAGTTATGCCAGTGTAGTCATTAAAACTGCTTTTTTTTGGTAACTGTTTGTGCTGAGATATTAAAGTAAAATGTTTAATAATTCCAATTGCATGCAAGGAAAAATGCAAACCAATATTATATAGAACTGCATTATTTTAGGTCTGTGGCTGCATTCATTGTTTCTATACACCAGGAGAAGGTACATGCTCAAGACCTAAAGAACAGCTTGAAAACTCCTCTTCACAGTTTTTACATTGGTCACTTCTATAGACACATGCACAGATTGGCCACACAGTCTATAAACTTTGTTCCTTGTTTAACTCATGGCATACAGTTATAAGCAAACTGTGCTTCCCAACTGAGATTTAAAAAAAAAAAAAAAAAGTGGTGTTGGAGCCTTACACCTTCTGAGTAGTATAGTAGATAAGTGTATATTCCTCACAGGTTTTTCTTGTGTGACTTAACAGTTCCTAAACTTTCTCATCCCTGGCCCCTAAAGAGATCTTTTGTTTGTTTGTTTGTTTGTTTTTCCCAGTGTATACTTGAGTACAAAATGTAGATACAGAAAAGAAGACATAGAATGAGGTAGAATAGTTAAATATGTTATTCTGAATACCAGCTTCTAAATGTGCGTGAAATTTCTATCCCATTGTGAGAAGAAAAAGCAGTGAACAAGTTCTCTGTATGAAGTACAATAACCGTGTGGGTTTTTCAGTGTCATTCTAAGCTAAGATTTCCAGTTGAACAAATGGATGGAGTTACAGAGGTGATTGCAAGAAGTGATACGGTAGTTCTTAGCAAGAATATCTGAAAGGACAAAATTATGACATTTTCTACAGTACTTCCCTTAAAAATAGCTAATATTTTTTTCTTATTATGTTTTTATTTTCTAATAACATGATACACGTTAATGTTTTGTTGCCTTTTTGTTTATTTGTCTGTTTTCAAAGCAAGAAGAAGAATTCTGTCAATATAACTCATTCCTGTATTGGAGAACACCGTTGCCTGCCGTTGATTTGTCTGATATTCAGAACCTAGATGGAGAGACTACACCTGCAGATAAAACTCCTTCAAGGACGGATACCATGGAGACTGAAATGGAGACCTGATCAGTTGTTTCATAGTTGTGCATCTACTTGCAGAAAGCTTGTTTCTGTCTGGATTCAGTATTTTCTGCGTGGGAGAAAAATCAAAGTGCTTCTGTCTTTTTGAAGAAACAGTGTTATGTTAGTCTGCAAAGGCAAGTCTGGGTTGTCTAAGTTGGTGGAATAATCACTGTTAGGTACTCACCGATAAGCTGGCTGGAGACCTGAGTCTACCTATCCTTTGTGAAGGAGGCTATGTTTGTCTAGTGAGAATGCCTGAAATCATGGCAGCCAGCTAAAGGACAGCTACAGAACATTAGAAATTCTGGGTGTGATTGTAAGAAAAAGTTGGGTAAGTTACATATGGAAGGGAAATGGAAAATCATTTTGCTTATCCTGGACAAAAAGTGTAACTATGGTACCCGAATGTGAAATACTTATCATGTGAATTTATCATAAAGCACACAAACTGTTGTGGTTTTTAGTGTGGGTTTTTTTCAATGTAATAGTTAAGCCAAAAAATAAAAGTCCACCAAAACCAGACAAAACATTCCCTTTTCTATGCAAACCAAAAATGAGTCTGTTGGGGATGAGAAAGGAAAAGGGGATCTCTTCTTCGGTAAGCTGTCAGTGTTCTGAACGTTGTTTCACATTCTTCTTGTGATCACTCAAAGCAGTGGCAGCTAACTTCCAAGTTTTTGGTCCATTCTTAAGTTAATGTTTTTCCCTATGCTTTGTGACATTATACTATTTGGTAACGTTGAAATGGCAGCTGCATGCAGAGATGTCATGAAAAGTTAATGCAATATAAAATTACCACATACACTTTATCAGATCTGACTGAGGTTTATTTTTTCCAGAGACTATGGATCTGCAAAAGACTTTTTTTACAGGAGTTCGATGAATTAGTGCTTTTTGTTGTGAAATATGAAGTTACTGCTTATCCTTTTGTTTAATTTATTTACAGGTTAAAAAACAATTAGAAATACCTGTCTTCAATAATAGATTGAAATTTAAAGTTGTATTGGCAGAGTGTCAGACTTTGCAAATGTGGTTTGTCTGTAGTTATAGCTGACGCCATATTTTTACTGGAGTCATCTTTGAATAAGAAAACTTCTGTTTTTTAATTTTATTTTTAATAATGTATTTGTTAAAATGTCAATAAAGTTTTGCCTGTGTGTATTTGAAAACTTTGGATCTGTTACTGCTTGAAGTTTCGGATTTTTTCTTAAGGTTGTTCCTGCTGTAGTTTTGTTCTGTTAGGACTTTTTACTTAAAATAGTCAACTTGACAGCCTTCTTCGTAAACATTTCAAAACTTTTTTTTTCAGTATTTGTACTGTAAAGTACCTACTTTTTTGTTGTTTATTGGTTTTGATTCTTAGGGTCTCTGAGTCAACAGAATAAAGGACGAGGCTTACTAACTCAAACATTGCATAGTACTTGTTCAGAAATGCTTCTAACTGCTATCAGATTAGCCAGATACATATTTAAAACACCATTTATATTGTGCACGTATTTTATTACTATATTTATCATAAAGTCCAAATACCTCAGCTTGTTCTTAAGAGACACTTTAAAAATGTCTTTATAAACAATCAGCCTCTGGCAAGAATGCAACCACTATTACATGTTTACTGTAACCAAGGAAATTAGTGAGGAAACAGGTTTATTCATTTGCTGATTTTTTTTTTTTTTTACCCTAGCTAATATACTGCCTTCCCATATTTGCAACACTTCTAATATTTCACAACATTCAGCGTTTCTTGGGATCCTCTATTTTGTGTTGTTATCTTGTATTTATGCAGATATACTGTAGTCATTTAGTTTATAATCTCCTTCCTTGAAGCTTCATAATATCTAGTGCATCCTAGCAGTAGGCTGCATTTTAGTGTTAAAATCCATCTCTCCTTTGCCTGGTATCTTTGAGATGGAAGAGATTTTATAAATGTTGTTAATATATTTCAGCACTTCTATAACAAAATAAGTCCTTTAAAAGTTAGGCTTGCGCTATGTTGTAGGCCATCTATTTACTTAATTTGCAATTATGCTGTAGGCAAGCACTTTCCTCTCAGCTTGTTCCAGTCCTGGGCTCTGGGTTATGGGGTGGAATGTTACAGGTACTTTCAGAGCTGATTCATTTTTTCCATTCATCTGTTAGCTAGCAGTGGCAAATTTAAAGGCCTTGGAAAAGCTTCTGAATGAGTCTGAGAGTGTGGGTTATATAAAAGACTGGGCAGAGTAAGAGGGAGTGATGTTAGATTACATAAGCTTTGCACTAGAGCTGTCGGAAGGCATAATCAAGAAATATTGCTCAATGTCTGGTGTCTTCAGATACTATATGTCACTGTGGGCTGCCAAAATACTGGCCTTAACTTCTGGCTACATTTTTCTAGAGAGCTGTTCAAGTGTTCTAAGTAAACTTAAAATGTTAATTTGCTTGTACTTTCATAGGCACTGAGAGGAAAGTGTTCTTGTAATTAACAAGCACAAAGAAATTCTAAGACAACTCAGGAGTAGCATAATATCTACCAACTGAAATTCTTCACATTATGAGTTCTTAAACATTCAGAAGAAAATTGTCTGTGTTCTCTCCAGGTAACTGGGAGTTTGCCTTTCTCTAAAATTTTCATCTCTAAACGGAAAAGAGCAACTGTCAGGAAGAAAATGTACAACGAAAACTCAGAGATCATGTAGAGGTCTTTGATAAGTTGGTAAGGGTTGCATGTGGAGCAGCACAATCAGGGTATGGGAATACTAATGGGAACCAGCTACATTGCTCCTTACACCTCCTCTGAAATACTTTTCACTCCAGCAAGGTCATGTTACCGGCATGTCTACCTATGTAAGTTTTGTGTCTCATTCTAAACTCAAGGCTTGTTTTGAAAGGTTTTACTTGTGTTATGTGAAGGCCTGCGCTGGTTTGTATGCGCTGACGTTCTGTGGTTCCTACGATAGACAAACCTCCAGGAGAAGGTCAGGCCGAATGACGTGAAACAGGCTGCATTACTGACTGTGTCTGATAAGAAGACTCTGGTAGAAGGAAAGGAGGGGGAAAAAAGGGAATGGAAGACAGATGATGATGAATTAGGAGGGCAGCAAATAATTGCAGGCAGCTGGCCGGGGGAGCAATGGCATGCAGTAATTTCGGTACTGGCTCCACCCTCAGCACAGCAATATATAAAATAATTTGAGTACAGCAATCAACAGTAATCTTACTGGTTTTCTCATTGTTTTGGCAGTTATTTGCTTGAATTTAATGGACATTAAAGAATACGTGCACATATGTAGATAGTTGGAAGATCTTAGTGTAGAACGTAAGAGTGCAAATATGTGTTTCCAAGTGGCATGAAAGACAGTTTGTCTAGTATTTGGTGGCTAATTCTGTTTATGGCAGATGCACTGTGGGGAAATAACACATATTTTTGTGAGAGTATCTGATGATAATTGCAGTAAGAGATGTTAGACTGCACAAACTAATTGGTATAGCAAAACTTATTCAAAGAAGCATTTCAAAATAGCTAGTATGCTTGGGCTGGTTTAATTATTTCCATGCCTACAGTTATAACCTTGACTCTAGGTGGCAATACACATACACAGTAAACTACAGTGATCTGGAAAATGTTTTGGGTATGCTTTTATTCTGAACTGCTACTGAACATTCGAGCAGTGACATCATGAATGCTAATCATTTGCTTACCGCGATGTATAAATAAAGGCACATCAACGTGTTCCTGACTATAAGGCGACACAAGGTCTTCAGCATAATTAGAGTAGAAAAGTTTTGCCAAGAGTTTTTGGTTCATCTCTTGTTTCTACCTTCCTTCTCCCCCACCCCACCAATAACTATTAATTTAAACACATGGGAATTTGTTGTCACTACTTCTTAGCGCTGTTTCCATTAGTTAAAATTGGAAAGCAAGCTTTATCTGATTGCATGTTGGATGGAAACCTCAGTCTGGAGCTGAAGGCTGCTTGAAACGCATTGTTAGACATGGGGAAGAGAAAGGTAAGTATGCTAATTCATAAGAAACTAAGTCATGGAGCAGTGTTTAAATGTTGGCATGTAGGTAACAGTATGTTGGAAATGCATGAGGAAATACCAAAGGGTTTTTCCAGTAGTCATATTAAAAGGTTGTTTATTTAAAATCCTGATTTAAAACTTTTCATATTTTAGAGATTTTGAATTTGGTACAGCAAACAATACATTTTAATTAGTGGCATTTCATTTGTAAGCACACTCGTTAGTAAGTATGTTTTAAATGCTCTTGGTCAGAAATACAGCACCCTACAACTGAATCAGTCATGACTTTTTAGTCACTTCTAAGGACTTAAAAACCATTGTTCTTTCTTCTCTTAAAGCCATATGGATCATACTTTTGTCACTACTGAAGAATGAAATAGTTTCCTTGTTACTGGTATGTTACCATTCTCAGGGGAAAAGTTGTGAAAGGAGGAAAAGTCATTTTTTGTTTGTTACTCTATTTTCCTTTTTAAGAATAGTTGTGATAGATGGTAATGTTCCAGATTTTGTTTTGTCTTATTTTATAGTAGTAAGTTTATGAGAGGAGGGATATGGATTGGCTAAACAGTGCATTTTTCATCTTTCTTATATGAACATGAGGGGTTTATGTTCAGATTGGAATATGATGAAATAAGTGTCTTACAAAATACAAGACTGGGAAACAGAAGTAAATAAAAATAGTATCATACTATCTTCAGTGAAGTGTGAAAATTTTCTTCATGCAGAGATATGAATGGAAAAGAACAACTTTACTCACTGTTCTTTTGCACAGATGAATTTTGTAATCTACTTCATTCATTTGTGCAGTGCACAGTGCTCTAATTAAATAGGAGCACAATAATTTATTCCACAGAATCTACTCTTAAGTATCAAACGTGCTCTCTGAAGCCTGATGCGAACTAAAAAAAAAAAAGGATATTTCAGTGCTTCAATTTTCAATTTGTAGAATATGAAATACATATTTAAATTTTATTTTACTTTCTGGCATTTTAAAACAACCAATTTTCCTTTGAACTGCATAAAAACCGTGTAAGAAATAATTTGGCAGTAAGCTACCAAAATCCTGTGTTTTCGTGATTGTCAGTTGTAAACTGCAATGTTTCTTGATCAGACGATCATAAAATGTTGCACGTGTTCCCCTTAATAGTTACTGTTTTTCTGCTTTTACCTTTTAGGAATTAGAGAAAGCTTCTGTGTCTGAAAACAGAAAAGCACATTTTAGACAAACATCTATATTTCCCAGTGTATAATGTGCAACTATAGAGACAAAAAAGACAGAGGAGGAAATAAATTACAGCTTCTCTCTGATGGAATAAAAGCCTTGATATAATACTGAAGCGTAGCTCTGAAACAGAGGGGAAGGAATGAGAGGGAAAGGAATGGCTAACAAGCAAAATTGTTTACACCTTGGACATTAGTAGTAATATCAATTCTGGAGTGTAAATATAAAAATGTCGTAATTTCTATGACACAGCAGGCTTCTGTGCATTGTTTCTCTTATAGTCCATACATACAATGTGCATACATACAATGGCCAAAGCACTTTAAAGAAAACTTTGTCAGCAATGTCCCTTTGCATAAAACAAATAGGTACTGAGTGTGCCTACTTGTTTTTGTGCAAATAGCAGAAAAGGCTCTCTACCACTTCTCTGAGCTGTGAGACGGAGTCTCATACCCACATTTAAATGCTTTCTCGTCTCCCATTTTCTGTTGTGCAGCTTAGCTGTGAATATCCTGGATTTGTCAGCGCTAACTACTCCGCTCTCAAATCTTTTTCAGATTTCTGTTTTATCTTTGGTTGTTTGGTCATGAATCATTCTGAGGCCAGAATTGCTAATTTTTAAAGACCGGTCCTTTCAGTTCAACAATCAAAACAGTCGTACTCAAATTTCTTAGACCACATTGCCTGGTTATTTTTATTGTCTATCATTAACTTGAAGGGCATTATCAGATTCTCCTTTTTAGTAAGGAAAATTAGAAACACTTTAAACCTTTAAAGTTTAAAAGATGTAATTTCAGGGCAGCTCACAGGAGTAAGCAGTAACTTAGCATTTATGAAAGCTGGCGTTATTTTTTTTTTATCTGAAGTAGTAAAGGAAACAACAGTATTTTTAATGTGTCTTAAGAAAATGAGGGCTTATCTGATCACATAGTATGTTTTTAAAAAAAATCAGTCACACCACTTTGTTGATGCAACCAAACTTATTTCCTCTCCTAGGCTGATCTGCTTTTCCAAGTATATGGTTATTTATATATATTTACAATAAATATGAAAATGCATAAAGTATTTTCATATGAGGTAAGCACTTCAGAAGGTGGTTTCAGTTGCAAATACTGATTTCTATGGCTTTTAAAGCTACTATTCAGAAGCAGAATATAACAATTAGCCAATGCTTTGGTATAAAAATAATGTAAATGCAGATTGTTTCAGAAACCGATGGCTGGCACATAGAAGAAATCCAAAACAGACTTACTAATTTGCTGAATACAAGATAGCTTAAATTTACTCTGCTGTCATAGAAATGTAGGTACCTGAAAGTGAAACAGTTAAGCAACCAGCAACAGGCAAGTTAGTCAGTATGAACACCGATGATACGCTGTATTTCTGTGATGCAGTGTGTAGCAGCTTCTCAAAACAGTGTGGAAGTGATAATGAGTATATCAGAGCCCTGCCTACCTGATACAAACATCTCAATGTTTTTACGTGGGGCTTCTGCCGACTGTTTTGCTGCATGCTGCTTTCAGTGGAGAGGGCTGTAAGCGATGACCTGCAGACCAGATCCAGCTCAAAGGATGGCTCCGTATAGTTGCTAGCCTCTCACGCCATGGCCTTGCCATCCGTCTGTGGCATGGAGACCCGTTGCCCAATATATACAATTGCTAGGACATTGCCTCTGAAAAGAAACAGAGTGCCTGTGACACCCAACAGCCAAGCGTTTTGGATTTGCCTGTCGAGCAGTTGTCAATTGTACCTTGAAGGCACAGTGTGGAAGTGTGACCAGCTCTTGAAAGACTTGCCTGGGACAATACTGTTCTTTGCAAATCAGCCCCATTGTTGCACTGCTGTGGCCTTAATTTCTGCACAGACTGTTCCAGTTTGACAGCATGCGTCTTGGGTATCTCTAGTTTTTCCTCTTGCCTCCAGCCATGGGTCAGTAAAGGACAGAGTTCTTTCTTTGTGAAGTGATCACTGGGTGCTCCCTGTCCATTATGTGCTGTTTAACCCTTTCAAAATAAAGAGGTCATGAAGAGGTCATGTAGACAAGGTTGTTCTTTTATGTTTTTCTTTTAATTTTCCTAGTCTGAAGCAGGAAGTTTTTTTGTTTTGTTTTGTTTTTCCCCTTTCCTCCAAAGTTTGAAGTATTTGCTTTGGTACATCTTTGAGTGCCAACACCAACACAAACCTCCATCCTGTCAACTATTTTCCTTAAAGGCTGTGTGAGGTAGATTTACTGTGAAAAAGACAGGAAAGGAGATTTTGAAAGTTGTTTTAAGATGAGGGTTTCAAAAATCCTGGGGTCACATCTGAAGAAAATCTCACAGAAGAATCCTTACACCTGATATTTGGCACAGGCCAGGGAGCTGACAAGTCAGAATTCCCATATATTAGAAATCCTCTGAAAGGGGAAAAGTTTGAAAAATCTGTTAACTAAGCTGAGGGATGCAAGGAATGATGAAGCAAATTGAAGAGAGGCAGTGTTCCCTATGACTGCTCTGCAAAACGTGTTATTCTTAGAATCAGACATTGTGCTAAGGCTCAAGAAAGGCTCCTCAGAAACTTAGAAAAATTTTAAGGGGTTACCGTTTAGCTAAACAAAATCACCACATGAATCATCTATTGCTGAACTAAGAACATAAGCTGAAGTGGTTATGCTTGGGACATTGCATCTTCCTCGGGCTTGAGAGAACGTTGTGGAGGGATCAGTGGGAAGGGATTATTTTCAAGAGATGGAGACTACTACATATTAAAGCTGCAGAACATACTCCTACGTGGAGACCTCTTGGGGCTTCTTCACTCATTTTCCTAACCCTGTTCAGAAAACAGAATAACAGAGACCAACAACATGATCTGAAATGTTATTTCTCAATTCCAGACAGTGTCATCATGCCTTAGGGAGCAGTACGCTGGTTTCTCTGAGGCTATCACTAGAAGCACAGAAACTATAACAAGAAACTAAACCATACCATCACATTTTGTTCTTCCTTGCATCTGTGCTGACTTCAAAGGTATTTACAGAATTTGCTTTGGGAGAACTGATGATTGGATAATTTATGTGTGTGACCATCAAACTGACAAAACCCACCACACTACATTCCTGCCTACTTGCAGACTCCAATAAGAACTTTTTTAAAGTCTTTTTTTCCCCTCATAGAATAAATTCTGCAGACAATCCTATTGACTTTGAATAACTCTTCATTCAAATACAGTGATGCCTGAACTATTGTGAAAGAGTCTGAGCTGTGTTTAGATATCAGTAAACGCTTGTTGCAACAACTGAATGATCTGACTGAGAAAACACCATAAACTCCAACACTACATGACATGCTGGCTGTTCATGTTTCAACACTCAAGACTGTCATCTTTCTTCCCTTCTGTTGAAGAACATGTATCATGCATGTGAACTAATAGCTGGTTGATACTTATATACCTGCCTGGGTTGTGTCATCCTTAAGTTGAATGAAAAAGCAGTTTATTATTAATGAGGGAAACCATGTTCCCCTTCCTGGAAAAGCTTTTGTTGTCAGATCAGTTTCTGGAGGTGGAGATCCAGTAACAAGTGATGTTCCTCATACTGGGAGTTTCTCGGGGTCCATACTGGCACCAGTACTTTTTAATATTCTTATTAATGACATAGACAGTGGGATTGAGTGCACCCTCAGCAACTTTGCAGGTGACACCAAGCTGAGCGGTGTAGCTGATACAACAGAGGGAAGGGATGCCATCCAAAGGGACCTGGACAAGCTTGATAGGTGGTCCCATGTCCCCTTATGAAGTCCAACAAGACCAAGTGCAAGGTCCTGCAGGTGGGTCGAGATAATCCCAAACATCAGTACCAACAATGTGATAAATGGATGTAGAGCAGCCCTGCAGAGAAGCACTTGGGGCTATTGGTGAATGAAAAATCAGATATGGCCAGCAATGTGTGCATGCAGCCCTGACTGTATCCTGTATCCTGTACTGCACCAAACTGTATCCTGGGCTGCACCAAAAGAAGTGTGGCCAGCAGGTCGAGGGAGGTGATTGTTCCCCTCTGCTGTGCTCTTGTGAGACCCCACCTGGAGTGCTGCATTCAGCTCTGAGGCACCCATCACAAGATGGACATGGACCTGTTAGAACAAGTCTAGAGGAAGGCCATGAGGATGATCAGAGGGCTGAAGCAGCTCTCCTGTGAAGACACGCTGAAGGAACTGGGGTTGGTCAGCCTGGAGAAGAGAAGGCTCTGGGGAGACCTTATAGCAGTCTTCCACTACTTAAAAAGGGCTTATAAGAAAGATGGAGGGAGACTTTTTACAAGGTCATGTAGTGATAGGACAAGGGGTAATGGTTTTGAACTGAAAGAGGAAGACTTCAGATATAAGGAAGAAGTTATTTACTCAGTGGGTGGTGAGGCACTGGCACAGGCTGCCCAGAGAAGCTGTGGATGCCCCATCCCGGGAGGTGTTCAAGGCCAGGCTGGATGGGGCTTTGGGCAGCCTGGTCTGGTGGGAGGTGTCCCTGCCCATGGCAGGGGGGTTGGAACTGGATGATCCAAAAAGGTCCCTACAAAGCTAAACCATTCTGTGATTCTAATACTAGTATGCAGTGGCAGTGTGAGAGCAGAGTTACTACAATCAGACCTGGAATCATAGTTGCATATTCACATACTCCGAAATAAGCAATAAATCATGACTTAAGATCACCCCAGAAGGTTGCCTATATACCCTATGAATTAGAGGTGAAGACCAAGGCAGATTATTCTGTTCTGTTGTCATCCAGAATCTCCATTGTTAATAAATAAATAAATAAATAAAATGTTAAGTTCTGTGTGCTATAAAGAAATGTAGCCCTGTCTCTGCTGCATTGCTGCTACAGTGTGATAAAGCAGCAGCTCAAACAGTCATCATCTGACAAATGTGTGCTCTCTGCATCTGCTGCCAGCCTTACTGTTGGGCTAACTTATGAGATTTCTTTAGTTATGTTGGAAAATAAAAGTAAATAAGCCAATTGGCAGGCTGATTTGTTGATGAGGATATGAGGGTACAGGGTAAGAAATCTAGTAGCAGTCTTAAGCAGTTCCATTTCTTGCTCCTCTCTTCACTGCTTCATGAGTTCTTGAAGATCTGCTAGCATGCCAAGGAAAAGGTAAAAAGTTGAAAAAATTGTAGGTGTTCTTATGAAACGTTATGTCCTCTGTGTTTGGAGATGATGAAACAATGAAACTGGGAGTTCCCTGGAGAAGATTTGTACATAAGATGTAGATCAGTTTTGCCTTTTTCATTCTAAAATCTGGACATTCCTTCAGAAGATCCTGCCTGATTAAAACTGGTTGATGGAAAAACATTTTAATACACCTGCTGGATAGGAGGTATGATCTAACAGAACGCAGTGAATAGAACAGACAGTTGGGTGATATCACTTTACAGGCACCCCAAGGAACGAAAAGAAACAAAGCCACCCATGTTTTGGTGAAAGTTTCTATCAAGTGTATTATCTTCGTTTAAGATCTGTTTTCGGTAGAAGATTCTTGGACTTTGAACAAAATGGAAGGTACTGCCTGAATTATTGCAGGCATACTTTGACATGTGTGCTTTTCAATTGCTTAGGACTGAAAAGTAGGAGGTGCCAGCTATTGGGCATCCAGAACTGAGCTGGCTTCATTGCTGCTGAAGTAACAGTCTATACACTGGGAATACAGATTTTATGAAAAAAGAAGCATAAAGGATGGACAAGCAAGATATCTCTGATCTTAAGGTAAGTCTGTAGAAATAGAACTGATAGTCTATGGTAGGACTGCAGGAGAAAATACATGAGCAATTCTGCTTTCTAGAGATAACATGATAAGAGTCCATGATAGTTCTGTAGACTTTGACCTCTTAAAATGTCTGTTATAAAACACACCACAAACGTTTTCATATCTGTGAAGTACTAGGGAATTTGCAGTGTGAGACTTGGTTTGCAAGGCTTTGTAGAACAGATCTTTAGGTCTTTGTATTAGATTACAAATGCTGAGTCTTGATTCTAGGGAAGACAGAATTTCTTGTGTCTGAATTTGCACAACTTAGAATGACAGTCAGAGGAATATGTTCACCTCGCTGTGTTCCAGTCAAAGTCCGGGGCATCTGCATGTGCTGGTGTACAAGTATTTCAGTTTTCTTACAAGGTTCAGATTCATACGAAGACTGGGCATGGTGACAGCAACTGATACGTTTGCCTGATATGTCCTATTACAATAATGCTTTTTATTTCATTTATGAACTTTGGTGAAACTAGAAGATGGAGCTGAATTGAAAATAATTTAATATATTAAAAGGTGAAGCAAAAAAATAAAAATAAAAAAAAAATAATATGCTGTTTATCACCTGCTAAAATTTCTAGGAATGTGTTCTGTTCTTTGAAGCTGTAATGCTTTTTTAAGGGCTACTCTGTAAGAAGTGCAACATAAGAAGTCTAAAGACAAAACAGAGGCAATGTCAGAAGCATAACATTACGTTTTGCAGGGGGCTGGAAACATGATTTTATCCTCCCTGTCTTTGGAAAAACTGTTTATGTTAACTCACTGCAAAGTTTAACAGCTGACATCTCAGAAGGCCCTGAGGCACGCTCCAGGCTGAGCAGGCTTTTCTGCTCTGATTTTGGGAGCTGTTCAGCCCAGGCACTCTGTGACCTGCTGCTGCTCGGTGCTCTGGGTGGGTCTGTTCCTGGGCTCCTGCCCAGAGGGGAAGGAGATGGCCTGGTCTGAAGGCAGAGCACTCCTATACAGGGGGAGGGAGAGCTGGACACCAAGGAGGAAGATGATAATTGGCTGAACAGTGAACTTAGAAGTGGAGAGACTGGAAAATGGAAGAGAAAGTGGAGGGGAAATACAGACAACATCCAGGGGCAGGCTGGCAGCTCACAGTTGGAGCTCACAGTTAACAGCACAGCACAACTGAAAGCAACAAAATAAAAGAAATATTAAGCAAGAAGGGGATGGGAGGGCAGGGTAGGGAAGCCAAAGAACTTTGGATTGCTTGTAGGGAGATGACAATTTAGGAACAAAAAGAAAATAGAGCTGAGAGAAAAGACATACTTGAGAGACAAGTTGGAGGAGATACAGAATAGATACAAATGAAACTTGGAATAAAGGAAGAAGAGTCTCTGCCCTGTGTTAGCCCGCACTAGGTGCAACGTGATACAAGCACAAGACTCCTGCACATGGGTCAGGGCAATCCCCAATGTCACTACAGACCGGGTGATGAACGGATGGAGAGCCCTGCAGAGAAGCACTTGGGGCTGCTGGTGAATGACAAATCAGACCTGAGCCAACAGTGTGTGCTTGCAGCCCAGAAGGCCCGTTGTATCCTGGGCTGCATGAAAAGAAGCATGGCCAGCAGGGAGAGGGAGGGGATTCTCCCCTTCTACTCTGCTCTTGTGAGACCCCACCTGGAGCCCTGTGTTCAGCTCTGGGCTCCCCAGCACAAGATGGACACGAATGTCTAAGAGCGCGTCCAGAGGAGGTCTACAAAGTTGATCAGGGGGCTGGAGCACCTCTCCTGTGAAGACAGGCTGATGGAGTTGGGGTTGATCAGCCTGCAAAGCAGAGACCTTATCGAGGCCATTCAACACAAAAAGTAGGCTTACAAGTAAGATTTTTTTTTTTTTTTTTTTTTTTTGTCAGGGTCAGTTGTGATAGCACAAGGGGTAATTGTTTTAAACAAAAAAGGGAGATTTAGATTGAACATTAGGAAGGACTTTTTTGCTTGAGGGTGGTGAGGCACTGGAACAGGTTGCCCAGAGAAGCTGTGGATGCCCCATCCCGGGAGGTGTTCAAGGCCAGGCTGGATGGGGCTTTGGGCAGCCTGGTCTGGTGGGAGGTGTCCCTGCCCGTGGCAGTGGGGTTGGAACTGGTTGTTCTGTAAGGTCCCTTCCAACCAAACCTTTCTGTGATCCAAACTGCTGCAGGTGCTTGTTTTGGCCCAATGGTCACGGTCTTTGGTGGTCTAAGGCCTCTGACCCTGCAGGGGACGGTGATAACTGCTGATGGGGTGTTGAGTTGTACGCTTTGGGTTTTCTTTGCCGTATGTACGCCGCGTTTGGGACACCCAGTTCAAGGCCTGCCGGGTGGGGAGCGGCATTGCCCCGCGGGGCCGGTGCCGGTGCCCGTCGGCCGGGCCGGGCCGTGAGGCGCGGGAGGGCGCCTCGCCTCACGCCGGGGGTGAAGGCCGGCGCCCCGGGAGCCGCCGCGCCCCGCCGAGGCGCCGCCCGCCCGCTCGGCCGCTGCGGGACAAGGATCGGCGGCGCCGCGCGGGCATGGCGGCGTGGCGGGACCTGCTCTTCGCCCAGCTGGGCCCAGTCTGCCGGGACTGGCGGGGGGGCGGCTGGCGGCACCCTGCCCGCGAGCGCTGCGCCGAGGACCGCCGCCCCCGGGCCGCGCCGTGCCGCCCGCGCCGCCACGGACCGGCCGAGGGCAGCCGCGAACCCGCGGCCCCCGCGCCGCCTGAGGTGAGGCGGGGGCGGGTGGGCGGGCGGCGTGGCAGCGCTGCCGCCTGGCGCTCAGCCCGGCCGGGGCGCGCTGCCCCCTGCCGAGCCGGCGGTGGGGTGGCGGCCGGCGGGGCGCGGCGGTCCCTGCGCTGGGCGAGAGGTGCTCGTGAACCGCGGCTGCCCCCGCGCACCGCTGCTCCGCCGCCGGCTCCGCGCTCGGGTCCGGCGCGGGTGCGGGAGCTGCCCCGGCTCGTCCCAGGCACAGGGGTCCTCCCTGCAACCGCAACTGCAGAGCCTTCGGGGAGACGGCCCCGGCTCTGCTGAAGCTGGGGCTCTTTGCACCGTTATGCTGCCGGGAGATTCCCTTCCCTTCCCTTCCCTTCCCTTCCCTTCCCTTCCCTTCCCTTCCCTTCCCTTCCCTTCCCTTCCCTTCCCTTCCCTTCCCTTCCCTTCCCTTCCCTTCCCTTCCCTTCCCTTCCCTTCCCTTCCCTTCCCTTCCCTTCCCTTCCCTTCCCTTCCCTTCCCTTCCCTTCCCTTCCCTTCCCTTCCCTTCCCTTCCCTTCCCTTCCCTTCCCTTCCCTTCCCTTCCCTTCCCTTCCCTTCCCTTCCCTTCCCTTCCCTTCCCTTCCCTTCCCTTCCCTTCCCTTCCCTTCCCTTCCCTTCCCTTCCCTTCCCTTCCCTTCCCTTCCCTTCCCTTCCCTTCCCTTCCCTTCCCTTCCCTTCCCTTCCCTTCCCTTCCCTTCCCTTCCCTTCCCTTCCCTTCCCTTCCCTTCCCTTCCCTTCCCTTCCCTTCCCTTCCCTTCCCTTCCCTTCCCTTCCCTTCCCTTCCCTTCCCTTCCCTTCCCTTCCCTTCCCTTCCCTTCCCTTCCCTTCCCAACACACATCACTCAAATCTTGGGATTTTAAAAAGGCTCTGTTAGCTATAGATAAAATGGTGAAACTGGATGGTATTTTGTTCAGCTCATGCTGTAACCAAGTACCTAGAGCATCTATTTCTAATATACTTGCTGATACAAGAAATATGTCTACAGTAGACTTTTCTTTGTGTATATCCCAGTTTACAAATATTATTTTTAAAATACACAGTATCTGCCGGCACACCAAGAAACAAATGAACTTGGGTTTTAAGTTGTAAACTCCTGAAGGTAAATCACAAACTCCTTTTTTGATACCTAAATGGAGTGGCCACTTTCAGAGACTGACTGCACGTTGGACCCCACAGGTAGCCAAACCCAGGGGAATTCCAGTGTTACCTACAGGAATATGCTCATATTTGTATGAGGCTAAAATGGGCTTAAGGAAGCATCATTATATATGAAAGATTTCTAATGAAAGAATATGCTCTGTAGTTTTGAAATCAATTTACAGGCTTTTCCTTGATAAGTTTATAGTATACTATAACAACCTTATATAAAGTAATGACATGTTTATATAGTGTTATTAAAAAACATGATAAGCAGCAAGTAAGTTGGAGTATGTTTGAACTTAAGTTTCCTTAATCGTCTTTTGGCTTGATAAGGGACAAAGGATGAAACTTTCTCAGCTGTTGAAAGGTCAGAGGCACAGAAATTACCCTGTAGTGAATGTGCTGAAATATGCTGTCTGGAAGTAACCTGTATCAGGAAGAAAACATAAGAATCAGGCAGAACCACACTGAAGGAAGACATGCCTCTCTGAGCTCCACCTTCACTTTTTTTTTTTTCTTTTTTTTCGTGTTGTAGGGACAAGGAGATATTAAGGAAGATAATTGTTACCTTCTTTTACCCTTCCCATTTGTGTACACTGAAGTGGAATCTAAAAAGTCACATAGTAGTTTTAGAAGAGCAGAAGGTAGATGAGTTTAAAATTTCTGCAGCTCATGGGGGAAAACAAGGTCTCGGTAAGCACCTGTCTGTCCATGCATGCACATAATTGTGCAGTGCTCATAGGTGGGTCACAGCTGACATTTTCAAAAACATGTAAGTGATTTATGCACCTAATTTCCTGTTTTCAGAGGTATGTAGGAGCATAGGTCCCACTGGAACCAATCGAGCTTTGGGTACATTGTGGCCACTTTGTGGAGAACCTGATGAACTGGGCAGCTGCAACACGTCACTCCTCTGTCATCCCAAGGAGTTCTTGTTTGCACATGTGTAACCACTGTGGCAGATGCCTAGCAATAGCAGAAAATAAATTTTCATGGTCATGGGACCAAAATCGTCCTTGATTTATGGTATTGTTTTTAAAGCTGGGTTTTGGTGCAGGGTAGCTTGTCAGGGGAAGGTTGCAGCTGTAGGAAGAGAATGTTGGTCCCTTCACCATTATTAGCACCACTCTGAACATGGCTGGTGTTACAAACAAGATGGCAAAGAGTACTGCTGTACCCCATCTGCGGCGTCCATCAGTGTGGATCTAGCCTGGTTACATCTGCCTTAGTGGAACGAAAACTTCCCTGGAAGAAAATCTTAAGCAGAGGGGGAAAAGGTACTATGTGCAATACTGTTCCTGCATCTTTCCGATACTAGAGATGAGGAACCAGGAGCACCTGACAGGCAGTGGAAAGAGTAAGCTAAATAATGAGAGATAATCTGCTCTTTTGCTTTATACATATTCTGGGGGGAATCCATGAAGAAACTGACACACAGTTATTTCTACACTTGAGTCCAGAGATAATCAATTATGGAGTAGAAGTACTGGGATAAGTACAAGGATAATCAGTTTTGAAGTACTTCAACTTCGTTGGTATTCTCAGCTCCACATACTATGTTCCCAAAGAAATTTGCAATAGGAGCCTCACTGTTAATTTTTATTTACGGCTGCACAGTTTTGAGACTAGAATTGAGACCGACTTGAAGAGAAGCAGAAAGGTGACTTTTTTGGTTGTGTTTGGTCAGCTCTGTGACAACACAAAAAGAGACAAATAAATGTTAAGTCTTCTAAATACGCATGTTACTTCTATTTTCTTGCATTAATATGAATAGTTAAATATAAATCACGAGTATTTTATATCAGACAACTCTTTCCAAGAAACTTATTAATCCACATTTTCTGGAGGTGAATTATGTCAGATGAGCATATGATGTGAGGAAGAAAAGACTGAAACTATAGCAGGACCTAGATAAGCTAAGATCTTTTAGCTAAGTTTAAATATGGATACCGGCACCTAAAATCTTTCTTGGTCTTGGTCTTGACAGGGCAGTTGTGTGCCTGACTTACGCTTAAGCTAATATCACGAAGGACTAGTCTTACTGACAGTGTCTTTTGGAGTGTCACATGAAGAACCAGCAATGGGGTGCTCAGAGCAGGACCCAACCTTTTGTCCTAAATGAGTCCTCTCATCCTGCCTTTTCATGGCTTGGTTAACCTTAAATTCATTTTTCACTCAACACCTTGTCTGTTGAACAGGTAGGTCCCCCCCATATGACCCCCATAGGCTTTTGGTTGCTCTGCAGGGAGGTGGTAGGTTCCAGTTGGGTAATCCAGTTTTTGGAGAATTGCCTTAATGAATTTGAGACTTCAGGCAATTCACAGCACAATGGGAAGCTGAGGGGGCTGTGATAAAAACTTTCCATTTTCTCTCAGAGCTGTTTTTCAGAAGGACCTGCTTTATCAACTGTTGTGTGAAGCTTCCCTGATTCTTGTAACACTTAAAGATATTTCTGTGTAACGTGCAGACTAGATAAACTCTTGTGATCCACTTGGATCACTATGCTGTGAATTACCAGTTATTTTCTTGTATGTTCTTATCTTTACCATTTTAACTCAGTTATTGAGAGCTGATCATACATTCTTCTGCTGGTCCTGGAAGAAAAGAGACCCCTTGAAAGGGTCGTAGCTCCAAGTAAAGTGTTTGAGCCTCACGGAAGGCAGGATTAAGCCTTTGTCTTCATAATTTCCATATGGCTGTCATTGCTTTGCTTCTCTCCCATATTGCTGATTCTGGTATATGGTTTTCTGGGTTGTCCAATTCACTCTGTCCATCATGTGGGCACAGAAGGAGGCGTCCAAAAATAGTTTCTGGGATTACTTGCTGTTCTTGACTGGGGACAGAAGATAGGCACACTGGTAGATGCAATTCAGGAAAAAGGTTTTTTTAAAATGCACTGCTGTCGTGACATCTTGACACCACTGTTTCCAAATCAAATGGCCTTGGGTTGCTACCAGAATGGGTGCTTCTGTTTTTTCCTAATTAGTAAGTCTCAGTGATGAGGGTGGAGTTTAGCTCACTTCTGCATTATCACTGGGGATGAATGCACACTTAGCTGGCACTCATCGCCTAGCCCTTGATGGTCCCAGGTGCAATGGTCTGGAAATGTGTGAACAGCCATGGCTGTGCTGTGATGCCAGCTCCACAGCGTCAAAAAATAACACATTCCCATTAAAAACATGGTTTCCTAGCTGCCATGTAGTGCTAGAGATTACTAGTGCAAAGGTGGTGGGAGACTTGGTTGTTGCTGTAAAGGGTTTGTCACCTGCTGTGACTTTAGCACCGGTTGGATGAGTGCACGCTGCTCAGGTTGGGCTGTGGGTGTGAATTTCCTACCAGCCCAGCTAGAACGGGACAGTCCCTGGTTTGATCCCAGCCCTACTTCTATAAACGACCGTATCTGTTTACACTTTACTGGCATGACTTGACACCCAAAGAGGGGCAGAGGAACTTAGACTAGTATGTCCCTGGTGCTTATGACACATACCGCGTGCCGTCTGCGTGCTGGTGCTGTCCCTGCTGCCTCCCCTCATGCTGGTGCAGCTCGCAGAGCTGACCCCACATGGATGCACCCCACAGCTTGATGAGCAGGGTGGGAGGGAGCAGAGACCGTCTGGGACACAGGGGAACCCAGCCTGGTGTAGCGGGGACAAGGAGCTTTGGTGATGGCTTGGGCCATTGCTGTGCTGTCCCCTGGGCCCGGTGTAAGCAGCAGCCACAGCTGCTCCTGGCCCTTCAGGCCCAGGGAAGGAGAAACCCTTTGGCTGCTCGTGCAGCCTGCAGCGCGAGGAACAGCTGATAATGTGGGTGTCGCAGAGTGTATCTTGGCACAGGAGGCTGAAGGGTAGGTTTTGACAGACCCGGTGAAGGGCCTGAGGGTGTGCTCAAGTGGCCTTTGTTGCAAAGGGGCAGGAGGACATTCCCGTCCCCATGGCCCGTCACGTGCAGCTACTCCCAGGCCACGGCTAGTTTCCTTCATGGAGATATTCATATTTACAATGGAGTGATTTATATTTAAAAGCAAGACACCACAAAGGAAAGTGTTTTTGTTTTTTATTTGGGAGGTGCTAGAGTGGGCTGTGCCGGGGAGAACAGCAAGCGATGTCCACCTTGGAGATGCAGATGTGGGACCATGGCTTCATCCTCCTCAGAGCTCATCAGAGCTGCCTTCCCTCTCACTTTGGAAAATGGGATTTCGGTCCTGTGAAAATCCTGCCTGTCTCACAGCATGTATGAGGTCTGCTGTATGCAAATCCAGCCCATAAAGATTTTATTAGGGTGTGAGACAAGCAGTGGAGCAACAGGAACAAGGGTGTCAGGGGTGACAGCAAACGGCCAAGAGGCTCCAGGGGACACTTGTCTAGGTCATTCACATCCTGTAAACTTTGTAGTACTGCAGTTTAACGCAGATTGCTATCGAACTGCCACTTCTCGGGGTTTTTCATGCTTCTCCCAGCTGAATGCTGCAAACTTTATTTGCTTTCCTTTCAACAGTAACTTCAGGTAGTTTAGATATATCCTGTCTTCAGAGAGTCACCTCCCTAGCTAATATTAGCTCTTCTGCTGTGAAAATACAAATAAATGAAAGCATGCTCAGAAATTTATCAGCAGGTGTCAGATCTAATTTACTTTTCTTCTTTGCCTTCTCTTGGTGAAGGAGAACCTGTACTATTGATCCAAAAGACAAGAGAAATGAGAAAGGGGTAGTCTTCTGTTAAAAGGAAGGCATAAAATTCATTTCAGTATGACTTTAAGGCACAGAGACTAAATTTCTGGACAAACATGGAGTGTTTTTAGAACAAAGGAGCATTTTTACTTGAACGTAGAACATGCTGTGATCTTTCCTGGAAAAACTAAAAATATCCACAAAACACAAGTGAAGTTTGATGGCTATCAAGAGGAAATCTTTGGCAAGAGATCAATGACTCCTATTTACTCTTAAGCTGTGTTCAGTGTTTTAAGTATGTAGAATAGATTTTAAAATTTCAACAAATAACAATAACATGAGCCACAAGAGATATAATCTACTGCAAGTGAAGCTGTAGATAGTTTAAACTGGGAAGAGCTTTGTGCTGTATAATTTTGGATCTTTGATGGAGGCATGCACAGGTAAGCACAGTGGTTGGGTGGCTGACCTGGGTGATCCCTCACTGCCCAGTATTTGAGGCCCAGTTTCAAATACAGCAAGTTGCTTTTGCTAACGTCAGGTGTTAACAAAGGAAAAGCATTGCCTTCTGGTGGTCCCAAAATGTCATACCAATACTACTGGCTTCAGAAATGTTGCCAGTGAGGCAGGCAGAGCTGTTCCTTATGGGAACCTTGCAACTTTTGTCTCCAAAAGAGACATGGTAAAGTAGGATCATTCTTACATTTAAAGATTTGTAACTATTTGCAAATACTCTGTTACTGGTTCCTTCTCCAGTCTGTCAAAAGGTTTTTTGACTTGCATAATTCACTCTGCAATTTCAGACCGTTTTCCATCCATTAAAATAATTAGAAGATGTTTTTATATATCTTAATGTATGACTAGTTTGCTAAATAATCCATGTTTTAGGCTGCTCATTGAACTGGCTTTGTAAGAGGGTGATGTACAGTATTCTGTGTTCTAATGTTAGTGGTGTGAGATAGATGTCAGTGTTTAGCAAAGTGGCTGCCGTCAGCTTCAAGCACAGATGTTTTTGTTGTCTGTATGGGTCGCAGTTATGAAGCACAGCTGGATCCAAACTTTCTCAAAAACTACCATGCTTCTAGAGTAGTGGGTTTTGGATTGGCCAATTTCAGGCAGAAGGCCAAATTACGTTTCATGTCACAGAGGCTTTTGTCATTCCCAGTTGGGGAACACATCCACAACACGTGTTTATAAGTAACTTGCAGATATGTAATGCTTGTACAAGATTTTTAGCAACGCGTTTGGAGCCTGCTTCAAGGATAGCACTGAGGAAGATGAATTGTGTTTTGAGATTTCCTGTGTTTAGCTTGTTTGCAAGCGCCTGGGTTGTTGGCAGAAACATTACGGGGAGTGCCTGCCTCTGTGGCCTTCCTGTAGTCTGGTGCCAGTGGGCCGCGGGGGGGGACGGGACAGGAGAGTCTGCTCGGAGCCTCCAGCTGCAAACCGTGCGTCCCCCCAGAGCCTCCGCACCCAGTGGGGAGCATTACATCTTTGGTGACAGCAGAAAGGCTTAATTGATTAATTAATAAACTTAAATAGTAAGAGGTAATTAATTTGGCACAGGCTAATTTCATTCTGTGGCCTCAGCTTTCCATCAGCGCGATAGTTCTGTGTTCCAGGAGTCAAGCTGGGACTTCTTTGACAGCAACAAGGAGATCATTTTCTGTTCAGTATTTCCTGTGTTTTGTTGTCATGACCCCACTGCTATTTGCAATCAGAATGTCCTTCTGGTTGTCTTGTGTGGTCCACTCTGAGATTAGAAGCAATGTGTTGGAAAGCCAATTACAATCAAAGGGGTTTTCTTTTGTTGGCTAAGTTTGGGATGAAAATTTGGAAACATTTTTATGAGCCTTCAATGTAAGGCCCTGATCCAGAAAAGCACTTAGCCATGCATTCTTTGCTTTTATGTGCAGTTGATTAAATGTAAAAGTAAATGCCATAGTATGCATTCCAGACTGAATTTACTTGTTTCTAAGAAGCTGACAGGCTCCATTTGTGCTAAGGAGAATCATCTAAAATTTCTCTTTAGTATAACTGAAGATTTTCAACAAGTTCTGTTGTTCCTCTCTAAACTTGGGTCTGTGTGATTTACCCTGCTAGCACTGGTGACGCCTTTTTTTTTTTTTTTGTGTGTGTGTGTGTGTGTGTGTGTGGATATCTTGAGAGATTTGAGAATATGCTAACAGCAAATATAGTTGAATGAATTACTAGGAAATAATCACAGAGATTCTGCTGTGGCCTGAAATGATACTTTATTTTTAAAAAGTGAAAAAAAAAAATCTGTGCTATGGAATCTAGAGTCTTCTTACAGAAGTGGTTTGGGATTAACTGGTAGCTGTCCTTTATAATTGGGCAAGGTGAACTGTTGAGCAGTAAAAGCACTCAAGTGATTTTTCTTTTTTGCACAGTACTTCTGTGAGTCTTTTTGAAATGCAGTGATGAAAGTTTTCTTGCAAATTAAATTACTTATAATGCAGTATTCTACAGATTTCCAGTCCTGAACACTCGGTCAATGGAGTAGGTAAGAAAAATTGGAAAAACGAAAAATACTAGTTAGTAACAGATGGACTGGTGCACTGCAGTGGCAGAGTTGTGGAGAACTACAGTGCTTCTGTGTTACAAGCCAGGCTGCAGTGTAGCCTGAACACAGTAAAACTGCAGAATACCGGAGAGTTTGTTGGAAACCTCACGTTGCATTTGCGTTTTATTGCATATAACCCTGTCATTTTACAATACACTTCTGCCCTACGTGAATCCAAAGTGGTGTTCTTTGTTATGACCAGTTGCTATATTACTTCATACCATAAGCATGCATGCAATGAAAACTGAAGAAGAAAGTTCCTACCCTGAAAAGCTTATGCAAGACAGCATGTTGAAGTTCGAATTCTGTTTCATGCTGGCAGCAATTTAGCAATCACCGTAGGGTGCAGAGGTATTGCTGAAGTCCTATATTTCCTGTAGGATTTGTTAGGCATACAATGATGATACCTGAAAGTCCACCTCAGCTTTTATAGCTCAGGAAAACATCCCAGGGCAAAGGGTTAAAAAGATATAAAATTGCTGACAGGCTGAGCTCTTGTGAAATAGTCTCAAGTGTTAGCTTACAAGAACTCTGGCTACATTTCAGGTACCTAGTGTTCTTGCAAGTGACTTGCTCCATGTCTAGTTAATTTTTAAAAGAGTTTAAGATATTTTAGGATACTCTGCTGAACATTGAGGCTGGATTCTTGTAGTGGCTATGCTAAGGGGAAATTCTTCTTTCCCTCCCTCACTTTGTGTTTGAATAAGTGTTGGTCACATGCTGCCTTAGGCTGATTTCTCACAACTTTCACCTGAAAATGGCATCTCCCTCCTTCCCAGGCACTGAAAATCAATTTTAGGTCTTTTGGGCCTTTCTAATTCTTGACATGAGTAATAAAAGTTCTTTACAGGTATTGTGTAGGTATACTGGAGTCCTGGGGCAAAGCTATTAGTCCCAGGTTTATCTGTTGCAATTAAATAAGTATTTGCTTTCAACTCATCATTGTCAGGATAACAAAACATTTCTAAACTGGAAACAGAATTATAGGGTGGGTAGCTATATTCTGTTTTGCTGAAATCCTGCCCAATCTGCTAAGCTTTGCAAAAATACTGGCTCTAATAGTTAAGATCTTTAGGGATACCCAAACCCTTGAGACATGAGGGACACGAGGGACAAGAGGGAATGGCCTCAACTTGTGCCAAGGCAGGTTCAGGTTGGAAATGAGGAGACATTTCTTCTCAGAAAGAGCAGTCAGGCATTGGAACGGGTTGCCCAGGGAGGTGGTGGAGTCACTGTCCCTGGGGGTGTTTAAGGAAAGGTTGGACATGGTGCTTAGGGATAGGGTTTAGTGGGTGACATTGGTGGTAGGGGGATGGTTGGGCCAGGTGATCTTGGCGGTCCCTTCCAACCTTTATATTTCTATGATTCTATTAGTTAGAAAAGTTGTTGTGTTTAGTGGATTCTGTGCAGAGCAGAGGTATATAGTGTTTGGTGGTACATTTCATCTCTTGAGGTAGTGTTTTGGCTAAGACATGAATCAGAGATCATTGCTTTCTCCGTTGCCAGTATTAATTTGTTGCAGTTTAGGAAGTGACTTGATTGTTTTGACTAGTCTCCAACAGAAATGGATTTTGCCTAAATGAACTAGCCTATTATTTAAAATGTCTAGTCATTATATAATTTATCATTATCTTCTCCTGTCTACATCTACAGTATAGACAGTTGCAGCTGTTTTGTGGAAGAATTTATTTCGATAACAGATTAAATTATTCTGACACAGAGATATGCGCCTTTTAATTTCCTTTTGCAGGGAATTTGACAATGTCAGGAGCAGCATGCTGTTTGTGTAGAAAATGTGTGTATTTGTGCCTTTCACCCAAAGGGGACGTTAGTACAACTAATGGTACTAAAATATTTGTTGTTTAGCTTTTGCATTGTAACCTAGTTTTCCTGAGTTTGGTACTCAACCAGGAAACAGTGCTTATTGTCTGGTCTTGAAGGGGCTGAATGTTTCTTGCTGATCTTGGCTTAGGAAAGCTAATTCTAGAGCAGGACAAATTCACATTACCCACTGCTTATCGGTGTTTAATTGGTGCAGTTCATCTAAAAGCTCTGATTCTGGCAAGCCCTTTAGGAGGTGTCAGGGTGGACAAGGGCAGAAGACAGCAGGAAAGGGAACTGCAGTGTTCCTCTGAGAGGAGAGCAAAGCTGCACCCCTGCTCAGTGATGCTGTCGGGCCAGGGGCTGTCAGCGCCAGGCATGAACCTGTGTGCACGAGGAGTTGCTGAGCCCACCGCACTGCAGCCCTGGCTCTGGTGGCACCTCGTGGGTGGTGCTGCTGGGCTTTGGAGGGCTGCTTGCCTTTTTAGTAGTCTGGGCTTTTAGGTTTTGTCTGCTCTCACTCCTTGTCAAGAGGGGGTTGAAATAAGTAAGTGGCACGGGTGTTTCTCTGAATTTTACACTCTTGATCTCTTTCTTTACTACTGGAAACCTTAATTTCTTAAAGGTTACTTCTGTTTAACCAAATTTGACCTGGCAGCATCCCTTTAATACCATATTATGTAAGAATCTCAGACATTAAATATATTGGAGAAGTGATTAAAAGCAGTTTTCTAAAAACTACTCATGTGCCTTAAATTTCAGCGCCAAACTCTTCCTACTCCATTGACTAAATCAGGCTAGAAATCTGCAAAGCCTCTTCTGTGGCAGGGAAGCCTAAGCAGCAATCCTAATCCTCTGACTGGCGAGAAATGAGAAGGCAAAACTCCCAAATAAAGGTCTTGGGACTTTCTGGAAGGGAAATTGCAGTATAAACTTGTCTTTTGACCTTCAGTATATCAGGAAAGAAATTTGTCAGAAATAACATATAGGTGTATTTTTGTCTCCTTTAGGATTTGGTGGTAGAAAGGATACATGTTGATACTGGCTGACATTTATATATATCATTGTAGTGAAGGAAGAAATTTTAGTTCGTTGTTGTTTAATTAAATGATGACAATTTGGAAATGTTTGTCACAGTTTTATGAAAGAAATATACTTTTTAAATTATTATTATTTATGTAGACAGAGGTCTGTGTATATTTACATGTATATATACAGAGGTCTTTCAGAAAGCTAGGAACCAAAATCTGACAAACAGCAGTTGAGAAGTCTCCTATTCCCTTTCTTACTTGCCCAATGCTGATGTCACAAATGACTGTGAAGAACATGAAGTTTTAAAACCCTTTTCCCAATTATATTATTAGTTTAGAAACCTTATTAAAGCCTTAGATTAAGAAATGGATGTTATAGTTATGGTATAAATTATACATAGGAAGGGAAGATTTCACCTTCATTTTATATAAAAGTAACACTAAATATGTTGTATATCATAGTGTTTCAGTTTTGAAACTTATGCTTCACAAGATGAAAGACAGTGGTACAGACGAATTTCTATTTTATTTTTTCCTGTGATTGATTGCAACTTTAATTTGTTATACTTTTAAATAAAACCATCTGTTCAGCAAGTTCATTAAAGACAAAAATGATGGAGAGTTTGCAAACTGTTTTTTGCTATATTTACTTGTTTATCATTACATATGAAAACAAACGTTAAAGTTACAGATGTTTAGGCAGGCTTCATCAGGATTATATGCAGATACGATATTCTGTCCAGGTATTGCTTTTTTAAATTTAAAAAGTACAGGAAGCAAGGAGGTGAGACAGCACAGCATAGCCAACACTTTTTCAAACTCTGTGTAAAGAAAAATTAATGTTGAAATATCAGTATGGAATGATAATCTATTTCTTTGCAGAGTGGGGTGAAAATTACCACTATTCTATCAATTTTAGTTTGAAATGTTGTTTCCAGCCCTATTTACTGAGAAGTTCTTTAAGGCTGAGAATCCTGAAGGGGAGTTATCTGAGATGAGTGTTATGCTAGGAGGATCTCCGACCACTTGAGTGAGATAACAGCTTTGGTGCATTAAGATTCAAAGGTCAAATTAAATTCTTTGTGACCTTGTTCATTTGAAATAAATGGGAATTTTGTCAATGATCTCTATAGGACCAAGATTAGAGCCATGGCATGTGATCCAAAGCTCACTGGAGTCAATAGCGCTTTTCCATTGGCTTTGCTAGACCTTAAGCCTGACCCACTGGGATTCAAGTAGCCTGATCAGCTGTGGGATGTGTTGGTCACTGCCCTTACTGCCTCAGTTGCCTCTGAAAACAGGTGGTTCTGGATCAAATTGTAAAACGTTGCACAAAGCATCCAGAATTTTGAGCATTATTACTTTTGTCTTAATCCCCTAAGCACCTGCCAAAAAGAATCTAAAAAAAAAATAAAAATAAAAATTGTTTAAAGGAAAGTATGTTACTTTAGGAGACAGCTTAGATGTTCAAAAAGCTAATGGTAAAGAAGCCTATACATCTCCCCTATTAGATACTGTAATTTCAGTTTAACACAGTGTATTGCCATCCTTGCAGACTATAAATTATATTTTGTTTTGAAATAACCACACCAAAAAGTTGTAGTATACCAGATGACCTCTACCCACTTTAAATTTACTGATTTGTGTTGTAACTTGTATCATCGTAACAGTGAATTTTGGAGATAAAAACTTAAGACACACTTTTTCAAGTGTTTTCACGTGCAGATTACCTGAGCGCTAGAGCCTTGCTCATTTGGCAGCATGTTTTGCTGTTGGTGCATAGGTTGATGCAATGCCCTCCTTTTACACTGGTCTGTATTCTCCAGTGCTGGCCTTCACACCTGGAAAGATACCCAGATAACACTTGATCTTCAAAATATGTCATACTGGAGATAAAATAGCTGGAGGGAGGTTGTGTGATGAGGCTGTGTGATGCCAGCAGCTTGTTCAAAAGTATTTCAACTACTGGTGTTGTTACTAATCAAAGTGACAGCAAGCAGTGTGGTTGTTTTTGTTCTCACACAAGGCTGAGCACATTTCCCCAGCAAGTGCTGTGAGGCTTGTCCATTACACCCACTCACATTAATGAAAACTTCAGTCAAATTCATTCTTATCCAAAGCATAGAACAGAAAGATTTTTTGTTCCCCACTTTTGCTTGAAAAGCATTACTTGAAATAGTAATGGATCTCAGAAAAATCAGAGTCTCAGGGTAATGTAACGTTAGAAACATTTCACTGTTTTGCTTGATAGCTCAAACAAGTAGAATAAAGTGGCTTGGGAAGCGTGAAACAATTCTAATTACTAACAAGACTACTGTTGAAAGGTTTTTGAGAGCAGTGTGTATCTGCCCTCAAACAATGAAATTTGCTTTGCTGCTTCTCAGTTTTTCCTCGGATTTAATTTTTGTGCCTTGTCTTCAGTAGGCGTCTTTCTAGGATAATTAATTTTCCTGCATGCCCATGCTCTGTCCAGCCCTGAGGATCTTCCACGCTGTTACTTCTTCATTCTAAGCTCATCCAGACACAATTCAATTAGTTACTCCCAGAAGAATACACATGCACATCAATACCAGCAAACTGCTTTTTAATAAACTCTTTCATCTTTGTCAGTGGGGTCCTGATTCAGACTACATTAAAATCAAAGAAAGGACTCCCATTAGCCTTGATGGGAGCTGGATCTGAACCTGCCGACAAGCCAATATTTCACCCAGGTAGCTCTTGGCGTTCTATAACCAAGTGATTAGCTGTGAGATTATGCAGGGGCATTTAGGGATGTGAAGCTAAAGTAAAAATACCCAAACAGGCCCGTTTTATTAGGGATCATAATTCCATTCAGGAGATAAAAGAGAAATATTCCCTTTTATAAGAATTATTGCTGAACTCCAACCATAAAAATGCTCCTAGCACTGCTCTTAATCAGTTGAATTACAGCCATTCTCATGAATTGAATTCTTTTCTAATTCATTGTATGAAGGAGACATTTTACAAACAAGTATGGAGACAAGCACTTACCATAAATATTTTTGCTAGGTAGACATATTGCATAGGAATAATCAATTGTAAGCATCAAAAGTGAATAAGGAGTCAACGTTTATAATTTGATTGCTGTTTGCCTTGTAAGCCTAATCATAAACCAGGACCTTATTGTGCCCTGTCCTAGAGGGCTTACCATGTAAGTAGAAGATAGACAATACATAGACAAAGAGTAATACAAACATGAGAAACAAGGCAATAATAATCAGTATAATTGTATTTACTTTTAATGAAAAAATATCTGTCCATTGCATGTTTTATTATGGTGGCAGTTCCATTTAGCTGCAAAAAATCTTCCTTTTGTTTTAGTATTTACTAAATTCAGTCCTGGAGATTTCAAAGTTCAACATCCGGAAACCAGACATTGTTTTCAGGGATTTTGATTCTGGTAGGCCAGAATAGAAAGAGGTTCACAGAATCACAGAATGTTAGGGATTGGAAGGGACCTTGAAAGATCATCTCACTCACTCCCAGTGAGATTCTTTGAGAAAAAATCTCTATACCACAGTGACTGTTCAGTTCATTCAACTGCAACAGCCTTCACTGAGACAGTGTCCCTTGTGGAGAAACCCCACCTAATACCACTGTAAGCAGTAGGTCCGGTCTTTGGTCCTTGTCTTTTGTGTTTCACTATAGTCCTAGTTCAGTAAACATGTAACCAGGATGCATGAATTCTGAACTCTGATAATAATAAGAAGGAGTCAACAATCACTTTCAGGCAAAAAGAAAATACTGCATTTTTGCACATTTTCAGGTTTAGTAAAATTGTCACTTAATAGTCTTCTTGCTAGTCAGAAGTAATGTGCAGTCCTTTAAGCAGTCCTAATTTATCCTTGCCACTTCCTCTGTTACATGTATGTGATACTCTAAATCATTCTCATGTTTATTACTGAGGGGTGGGAATGTATTTTATAGTTCATCTTTCCATGGAGCTCTGTAAAACTTGGGAGTGAAGGGCTAGGACCATTGATAGCTGTAGGTTAATCTCCTAGAATTCGTTATCATCTAACACTGTGATAGGAATCATTCAGAATTATGTATATACAGCAACGTAGACTTTGTAAAGCATTTTTTGGCACTGTGTTCTGAAGTTAAGGAATACAATTATGTTTGCAATGTCTTTTCAGTCCCCCAAATCTTGGATTGAAGAAGTCTTCAGTAAAAGAGAATGTGCAAACATAATTCCCAATTTAAAAGATCCTCACAGGTAACACAATGAATTTCATTTTCTTTCTGTTAACGTTTAGAAAGAATCAGAATACACTTTTATGGGTGTTTTGTGAAGTTTAGATGCAGTTCTTTGCAGTTTTGCAATGCTGCATTGGCGATTGCTCCATTTTTAAGTACATCTCAGCAGTTCATTTTAAATGATGTTGTTTGCCCCATCCCTGGGAGTGTTGCATGGGGTTTGAGCAACCTGGTGTAGTGGGAGGTGTCCCTGCCATGGCAGGTGGGTTGGAACTAGGTGATCTTTAAAGTCCCTTCTATCCCAAACTATTCTGTGTTTCTATGATACTGTTTGTTTGGATTAGAAATTGAGAACAATTGACCTTCCTTTCCTTCCTAGGCGCCTTGCTCTCAGTCCAGTAACCAAAACTGTGGTATGGCGTCCAACTGAAAGAAAAAAAAGTGTCATGCTTCTAATATTGCACTACTGCTGCACAGGAATTCTTAATCCTGTTCTACTGTTTTCTTCCTTCCTCAAAATGATGTCAGCTGTTTATCAAAGTTCAGAGACACAGGTTTCTGTTCAGGCTGGCATAGAGCGTGAAAAGAGTAAAGAAAAGATGAAATCCTCAACCTATTTAGGAACTGAGAAGAAGAACATGATTTGTCATTCCAAACTCTGTATCTAGTGGATGGTGTTGCCTAAATATACTCAGTGAAAACACGTTTTGAGGGTGTAAACTTGTAATTTGGATAGTATTGTTCTGAACACATGGATTGCGTAGAGTAGATGAGAAGGAAGACTCATCTATGAAATGCAGATATAATGTATATTCTGAGATGTAAAACCCCAAACAAATCAGTGAAGTTACCCAGTAGTTCTTCCAAGGGTGAATGCAGAAGAACACAACCTTTAATTCTGTTAATAAGAGTTTTATTACATGTGAATTGATATTTTATGAATACCATAACAGATGTTTTCTTTTATACATGCATGTATTAATTATCCATATTTATCACAGATGTCCGTCAGGATGCCAGGTGTGCCAGAATTTAATCAGGTAAGAGTGCATAAATATGTATCTATGATTTTTCTAATGACCTAAAACCAGCAACGGATATTCCTAGTCTAGGACGCAATGACAGCAAAAATATCCTCCTCTTACAATGTCAGAAAAGAATTTCTGGGGACCTGGTGGAGACATTTTACCATAAACCTACATAAAATAATTGTAGGGTAAACTTTAACTTACTCCCAGTAGAAAATTTTGTCTAAATAATTTCTGTGTGTGAGTTTGTCTTAATCTTCTCTTGATGAATGAAAGACAGAAATGTGATGTTAACATGGGAAACAATTCCAGCTATATCCTGGATGATACAAAGGAGAGAGAGAGGAAAGCAATGGAAAACATTAAGAATGAGGGAAAGAGCAGAAACAAAATAAACATCCCTGATGATAGGTTTTCATCTGCTCTGCACCGGGCATTCTAAGCCCCTGCCTTCAGCAAGTAACAAAAATCACATCATTTTGGTGGTTTTAACTGATGTGTTGATTTTTCAGACAGCTAGTATTTGTGGCTTGTATTAACTAGTTGTTTTCAATCCAACATTTTTAGTTCAGCTAGTGTTCCCAAACTGCTTTTAGTATTGTTTATGGTTATAAACTAGAAGTTTTTTGAATGAACATTTAATCTTTCCTTGTTATTTATTTTACATTAAAGGCCTTTGAAAGCTGAAGCACCAGAAAACAATGTTTCCAATAACTAACGACTAGTAAGCTGATGCAAAATGATTCTGTCATCTGTGTGAGCTTGACTATTTGCTTTTTGATGAAATGTTTCACATTTTGCAGTTGGACAAGATGATCTCTGAAGGTCCCTTCCAACTGTTCTGTTCTGATCTATTCCTATTCTATTCTATTCTATTCTATTCTATTCTATTCTATTCTATTCTATTCTATTCTATTCTATTCTATTCTATTCTATTCTATTCTATTCTATTCTATTCTATTCTATTCTATTCTATTCTATTCTATTCTATTCTATTCTATTCTATTCTATTCTATTCTATTCTATTCTATTCTATTCTATTCTATTCTATTCTATTCTATTCTATTCTATTCTATTCGTTTTGCTTCTAAGTCCTGTATGAAACAAGAATCACATTTTCCAAAAAGCAAATAAAATACTGCTGTAAATCATATGACTGCAAATGGATTTGTAAGTAAAGCAAACATTCTGTGCAGAATTAGTTCAGAAAGGGTCAACTCCCTCTATCTGGTATCTGTCCATAAAGAATGGTTGTATGCATATTTTGCTTTAGAGCAGAAGAAAGGAGATCCAAAGATTTTTTTTGCAAATGTTCTAGAAATAGAAAGAAAGCTGAAGTTAACTTGCACTTCCAAGACGGTTATTCCTTTGGGGCCAGGTGAGCTAAGTAAAGGAGTACTTAGGGTATAATTTCGTGGTTTAATCTCATGGTTTAATCCAGTCTAAATCAGGACCACAGCAGTTCTGTAGTTCTGTGCCACCTCTTTCACCCTGCTCATAGTGTGACCATATTGTTAGTTGGTCTTGGAAGCTCATTAGTATGAAAATTAACCTAGAGGAAAAAAAATAGCTTTCCACCAAATCAGCCACCTAATGAACCATTATTTAGTTGCATGAATGCTAATATTATGGTAGGCGAAGGAGGAAGAGAAAATGGAAAATGGGATGCATTTATTTTTTCTCTTTCACTTTTCTCTGTAAAGAGATCCCATACCTTTGGATTTCTACTTTTCATCTTGTAGTTGTTTCTTTTACTATTTGTTGAGCATTTTCCCATGGATCCTGTATGTCCCTCTCCCTATACATGCAGAATGTGTGTAGGTGTCTGATGTTCATTTCAGTCAGCCATTCAGTCATGCAAGTACATTTCCCCAAATGTTAACTCTTCTTTTCTACTTGTGTATCTTATTATGCACTTTATTTGAGAACTTTATTTGAGAAGAATTTTTCTGTTCTTAACAAGAGGAAATCATTTTCACCTTAGTGTTATAACTGTTTATATTGTATTTATTAGGTCAGCAGTGAAGTCAGGTTTAGGCCTCTTGAGATCTGTGATTTTCCACTCAGCCCAAAATTGATGTGAATGTACTTATTGCCTATTATAATTTGACACAATATAACAGGCAATTGAAATCTCTTAATGATTTCTTATTTGTAGAGAACTTCCAAGGTTTGCGGTTTATGATTGAGTTACACAACTATTTGCTAATACTAAGTAGAATAACTCCATGAAGTAGTTGCTAATGACATTTGATAAACTCACTAACACACTTGTTTGTCCATTCTTCCCTGGTGTGTTGAAATGGCCCCTTCAGTGCAATGCTAACAACTACATACCAGAAAACACCTAGACCAGTCTCACTATGTGAATATTCAGCAGCATAGTGCCATACTTCTGAATCCTTACATATCTGAGGTGCTCTCATAAATTGTCTCTATATTTGACCATTTAGACACATTTAGGGCTGTATCAAAAGAAGCATGGGCGGCAGGTCCAAGGAGGTGATTTTCCCCCCTGTACTCCCCTCTCATGAAACTCCACCTGGCATAATGTGTTCAGCTCTGGGACCCACAGAAAGTTAGGGAACTGCTGGAGCGGGTCCAGAGGAGTGCCACGAAGATGATCAGAGGGCTGGAGCACCTCTACTATGAAAAAAGGCTGAGAGAGTTGGGGTGGTCTAATCTATAGAAGAGAAGGCTCTGCAGAGACCTTACAGAGGCCTTCCAGTATTTAAAGGGGACCCACAGGAAAGATGGAAATCTCCTTATTAGGGAGTGTAATGACAGGACAAGGGGTAATGGTTTTAAACTGAAAGAGGGTAGATACTAGATTAGATATAAGGAAGACATTTTTAATGATGAGGTTGGTTAGGCACTGGAACAGGTTTCCTAGAGAGGCTGTAGATGCCCCATCCCTGGAAGTGTTCAAGGCCGGATTGGATGGGGCTTTGGACAACCCGGTCTAGTGGGAGGCCTCCCTGCTGATGGTAGGGGGTTGGAACTGGGTGATCTTTAAGTTCCCTTCCAACCCAAACCATTCTATGATTCTGTGAATTTTTGGGCACTGAAGTGCTGCCTGCAAGGACACTGGACTTTGTAATGTAGTTACTGTAGTTACTTCAGCAATAATCCTCCAGATTTCTCCTTTTTGTTTTAAGTGTGATTTTCCAGGGGTGTGCTTTTGTGTTACTAACATTGTCCCCTTCTTTGCTAATAGCTTGGTGAGACTTTGGGGCAAAGATGGTAGAGTCGTTGCTGACACTTTGAAACTATGCTTGCAACATATTCACAGTATCATAGAAAAATTCAGGCTGGCAGGGCCTTGAGGAGGTCCCCAGCCCAGAGCAGGCTCAGCCTGGGCTCAGGCTGGGCTGCTCAGGGCTTCTCCCAGGGGTGTGAATACCCAGGGTGCAGAGTCCCGACCTCTCTGGGCCTTGGCTCCACGGCCAGCCTGTCCTGGTGGGGAAAAGGCTTTTCCTCGTCTCCCTCCTGAGCCCCTTGTGCCTCAGCCCGTGCCCTGCCTCCCACCCTCCCACCAGGCACCGCTGGGCAGAGCCCGGCCGCATCTCCTCCGTCCCCTCCTGACGGTGCTGGGGCTGCTGCTGGGAGCCCCCCGCAGCCACCCCTTTTCCCAGCTGAACCGGCCCCGCTCCGCAGCCTCGCCTCGCAGGGCAAGGCCTCCAGCACCACCGCCTTGGTGCCTCCCCTCCCCTCCCCTCCTGCCTGTTTGTGGGTGTCCTCCTCCCGGACTGCAACATCCCAGCCCAGACACAAGGTTCTGGGGAGCTGTGCCTGGTGCCCAGCTGGAGTGGGGTAAACGGCATCCCCAGCTCTCCTCTCATCCCCAGGGTTTACCCCACAGGGGGCAGTCAGGTGGGACAGGCATGATTTATCCTTGGTGAGCTGTCACTGACTGCTCCTGGTCACTGCCTTCTCCCTCATGTGCCCAGACATGGGCTCCAGGAGGACTCGCTCCGTGAACTCACCCAGGACTGAAGGGAGGCCAGCAGGCCTGCATTTCCTCAGGTTGGGTTTTCCCCATTTTTGAAGGCAGGTGTGGCATTTACCTCTCTCCAGCTGATCTCCATGATCCTTTCAGAGCTGATGGAGCTGGCTAATGCCCTTGTATGGCTGCTGTCCATCAGCACCCTGGGGTGCAGCCTAATGGGTCCCAGGGTATGTGGCTCCAGAGCTCCCATGCAATCCCTGGCTCAACCACCAACCCTGGCTGTGAGCTCCTCTCCTCCTTGAGCCCTGTAGCTATGCACACAGCACAAAAGTTTACAGAAAAGCAAAACAAAACAGATGTGTGTGATGTTGTGCTTTGGTTTCCTCACCCTTTCTGAGAGCCTTTTGGTCTTGCCTTTTGAACTCTCACATCAGGAAGGCCTTACCACCTGGTCTGTTACTGCTAGTTGGCTGAAGAGCCTGAGCATGCCAGCATGTGGCAGAGCATGAGCTGCTTGGGAAATACAAGACCCTTTGAGTTCATACCTCTTATTATGGTAATTGCTGAGGTAAATGCAGGTGTATGTACCCTGTGTTGCACGTGTTAGGTCCACGTGCAATTCTTTCACTGTCTGCTGAGCGTAGCTGAACTGTTCTGAGTGCAGCTCACCTGTGGGTGTATTTGCATCCAAGCATAAAGTATGCAGAGCTAATGCTGTTAATTACTAAAGCTGTTAAATGTTCATTGGGCCTCTCAGTTTCAAGGTTACTGCACTGATTTGTCATGCCAGATAGTTGGTTGCTTTCTATAGGATCTCTGCTTTAAAAAAGAAGGTTGCTCTGGCTCTTGCTGTTCTAGAAAGTACAGCTGATGTGACCCTGTATGGAGCAGTAACATTAGATAGTCATTCTGTGCTCATATTTGATGATGGTTTACTCTGTAGACTGAAATTAATTCAGATTTTAGAAAATTTAATGCACTGATAATGAGTCTGATTGTTTTTCAATGCTGTTCTTCCAAGCACTGGCCTGTGCTGGATTGGACTGTGTAATGTGGTATAGTAACTAATTAAAGTTGATGTAGTATTTAGTTGGGACTACTATTGGCTCACTGTCTTCCAGAATGACTCCTGCATAAATGGGTTTGTTATGGTGAGACTACTCCAGGAGCAGAATGGTGACAACAAGATATTTTCAGGACCAAAATGAGTAAGGACACTGTTACTCATTTTTCCTTTGGAGATCTCTTTTTTTGTGGATATCTTACTGTCTCATACCCTGGAGTCCCCAGAAGAGCAAAAGTATGAGAAAAAAAAAATGGAGCAAGAAGGCTAATACCTCACCTGTAAGGAAATATGCCCTCCGAAGACCCATAATAAAATCAAAGCTATTTCTTTTTTCTGGTCCTTCCTTTGAGGTACATGGGCAGAGCCATAAACAAGTATAGTCATTGCCCTCATGTCCTTTGCAGGCAGATGTTATCCAAGGCTGTTTTGCTTGTGTTATCTGGCTTTGCAGCTACATTGCTCTGAAACACTTTTAGAACTTTAGGTATGGCTCTGTAGCAACTCTCAATGAAGTCTGAGTCCACGCGCTATTCGACAGCACTCACAAGATCTGCAATGATCTTCCATCTGTGTTGAACCCATGCAGTTTCCTGAAACAGTCATTTCATTGTGTATCTGTAAATGTTTTGGTGTGACTGGCTTATTCTCCAAGTTCCAGCTTGGATACTTTTTGTCTAGTTCATGATCCTTGACCTGGATTGCCTCTGAGGAGTCAGAGTTACAGCAGGTCTTGATTTTGGGGTCATCAGAATAAGATTTCTAGATCAGTAGCTAGTTTCATCAGCTCCTGTGCCTGCTCTGCTATTTCTTGTTTTTTAATATTTATTTATTTATTTTTGTTTGTTTTGTTTTTTCCTTATCACCACCATGGTGCAAATGGTTGTGGAATCATGCAGTGAATGCAGTGAGCTGGACTGGAGAATACTTCTGGTTAGAATAGACTGACAAAAAGGGTCTCAATGAGGCTTTCTCCCTACTTCCAGCTAGATCAATTCCTCTTTATTTTTACAGGATTCATTTGTGACTGCGTGCCTGACTTTGTGGAAAATCCCTGTATTTCTGTGATTTCCTACTAAATTAGCTAATCCATGTTGAATTAGCTTGACAAAAGTCAGGCATTTTTGATAGCCCCTATTGCTTTCTGACTTCTAGCTAAGCACCATCATACATATGATAACAGAGCTCAAGTCTTTTTTGCAGCTTAAGGTTTCTATGACTCTGTAATACTTCACTGAGTAAGACTAATTGATTTATTAATTACCCATAACTGTAGGAGGCTTCTTTCTCCAGTTTGCTTTTGTAGAGCATTACATCGATCAAATATGATTTGCTATTTGCCTGTTTAAGAAAACAGGGATGCAAACAAAATTTTTTGGTTTCTAGGTGTCAAAAAGTACCTCTCTAAAGCAGTTCATTTCCTTAATTTGCTTAGTGCCTTTTTTTTTTTTATGTATTTATCTTTCACTGGTTAGTTTACACTCATCTGCACAGAAAATAGTCTCTCTTTTTGAGTTTTTGAGGGTTTTGTAGATCAAGTTTACATCTAGCTTGCACCCAGATTCACCAGAAATGCATCAGAGTCCCAAGGCAGTCTTTTGACTGAATTTGGGCTTTTGGAGGTTATTTGTTATTTTACAGAGTAAAGGGGAAGAATTTATCTCCATTTCCCAGAGTATGTTAACATTTGAAATGTCTAAAGGAAAACTGGAGTGTCAGATGTCACTATAAATACATCAAAGTTACCCTTGTAGAACTGGCGGGAGCCTGTTGGAGCCTGTATGACAGTAATACTGATTGAATTTGGAGTCTGGGTTATTCATCCTGTTGCAAACCTTTAATGCTAACTGAGCTTCTGCTAAATTTCTCATAATGTTGCACTTAATTTATTTTGTATATTCACTTTGCTGATGTCCAAGGGTTAGTACAATGGTGTCTCTAGACTGAGGGTTGCTCCTCTCCTCCCAGTTAATGAGTGTAACTACTAGATATTTCTTTAATACCTAGAATAACCTGTGGTAATAACCATAACAAATCTTGGTGTCCTAAGATATTCCTCTGAAATTTCACAAGTCCAGTAAATCTCAGGTCAAAATTAATTTCTGGGTAAACTGTCAAACTGTTAGCAGTGTTCTCAAGACAGAGAACAAGTCATGTATCTAGTAAAGCATGTATATTTAATTCAATGTCATTTTGTCATTTCTGAGATTTTTTAGCTGTGCTCATTTTTATTTTATTCAGTGTCAGAAAGATACTCTTCTTTGCAGGAAAATTATTTGGGCTATTTTGGTGATGATCCTAGAGCTGCGCACAAGTGTGTATAGTATAAAATTGTTTCTCTGTGTCTAATCTCTTTATCTCACCTCTCTAATGTGAGATGCTGCTGTGGACGTCTGATTGGAGATCACCCAGGATTAGACGGTTGTTGGCCTGTCTATCAGCCTGCACTGCAGAGAGATGAAGAATGGTCTGTGCAAAAACATACAAAGATGAGTCCAACGGATGCATTTGGAACAATCAATTTTCAAGATGGAGATCACACTTACCATGCCAAGGTTTGCATGTAATTCTATTCTTAATGAATGTTAGTGGTATATATGTCTGATTTCTTCTTATAATTCCCGTGTAAGAAAGGTGAAGAGTGACGCTGGGTGAATATTGGATGGTTTTTCTTAAGAGAGCAGGGGAACCTAAACGTAATTCAAGTTAGAGCGTGTGCATAATATTTTTATGTTGAACTTCACTGTAATTAAGAATAGCTTGTCTTTCTGTCTGTATTGCTCACTGATGTATTTTTGTGCTATCACTTTAATAGTATTATGAAAATTGTGATCCTGCACAAAGTGTTTAAGATGTTAGAGGTGGGAACTTCATAAAATGTTGCATTTTCTTCTCTAGGAGTATTTTAAGGATGTTTATTTTACCAATTTTTTTGACTTTCTTCCAGTATATTAGACTCTCTTATGATAGCAATTTGGATCAGCTGTTACACTTGATGGTTAAAGAATGGCAAATGGAGTTGCCAAAGCTAGTTATCTCCGTTCATGGAGGCATTCAAAATTTCAAGCTTCCCTCAAAGATCAAGCAGGTTTTCAGCAAGGGACTGGTGAAGGCTGCTGAGACTACAGGAGCATGGATAATTACAGAAGGCATCAACAGTGGTATTGTAATTCTTATTTGTTTTAGTCTCCCTCTGGTGTTCTTGTCTGTATATAAGCATATATATTTGGGGCAAATATAATTAAATTGTTTGATATTTGTGATATTTTACCACAAAAATAAAGCATTTCTGGTTTAGGAACAATGCATAATTCAAAAAGTAACAGTGCCTTTGCTGTTGACAGGCATTCTGAATATTTTGTTGTATTTTATTTTTATTGTTCTATTGACGAGCAAAGAGTATTCTGCATGTAGTAAGAAACACAGTGCCAGCTGATAGTAGTTAAGCAGAACTTATTTTCAGTCAGTTTTATCTGCTTTATTGAAATATTTAGCTTCTGAGGACTATAAGCAGTGTTTTGGAAACTGTTTTCAAATCTAAATTTAACTCCTGTTTTATAATTAAGAAATTTTTGAGTTATGATAATCCTTACAACTAGCTTATTTTATTATCTGAAAATCCCTGTGGATTTTTCTACTCTCAAAAACTGACGTGATCAGTAAGCCACAGAACTGAAACAATTTTACTTCTTTAGCTTTTATTCAATCAAGTGACCTTACAGGAGAACCAGCCTCTACAGTTATGTAAATAATAAAGTTTCAATTCAGGTAGAAAGTCCCAGTAGCACATATGTTAGAATTATTAACTAAAAATTTGTGTTGAGTATGAAGCATTGGCACATTACATCTGAGCCTTACGATTACTGCAAGGCACATCAAGTATACAAGCAGGGAGGAGGTTTATTTCTGATCAAAACATAACCACAGAATAAAGTACATGATGGAAAACTCTTTCATTTCTGTCCTGTAGCGAGTCTATGAATGTAGAAGAAAAATGATTGTTAATTGTCTGTTTAGGAGTGTCCAGGCATGTGGGGGATGCACTGAAAGGTCGTGCCTCACCATACCTGAGAAAGATTTGTGCTGTTGGGATCCCCCCATGGGGTATCATTGAGAACCAGAGGGATCTCATTGGCAAAGATGTGAGTTTGACACATTTTATTAAAACCCTTCATGTTCTGGCAATGTTTTAGCTTTTGTGCATACCTTATTTTCTGCTTGCTTTATTTCCCTGATTGGGTATTTTTTCTTAGTAACAGAGGCTTAGATTTTGCACAGTAGGGGAATTCTGTGGCATGTTGAGACACTGTATTTTGTTTTTCTTATGTAAATGAATAATTTTAAAACATTTCTTATAGGAAATTGTCATTCCTTTTTTGAAATTTTGTAATTAATTAGGTAACTCTCCAGTGGATGCAAATGATGTATTTCTATACTCATGTGATTTAGGATAGGCAGTCAGGTTAATGGTATACACAAAAAGGCTATTATTATGTGTGATTTTTGTTCATAAATTAGAATTTTATGTAAGTGGCCAATGTGAGGGCACAATCTACTTAACTGTTGAAAAACACTTGATATGTAAGGCACATTAATTCCTGATAAATAGTAGCTTACATGTTTTTAACAGAAATACACCCAGGAAAAATATGCCACTGTGTTTCAACTATTGCAAAGAAAGGCAGGCAGTGACCCTGACTAAGGACTGCAAGCCTGCCTAATCAGAAATGTTTTCTGTGCAATAAATTGTGGTTTTGTTGCTGTTAAGATCATATAAAATGAAAGCCCATTCTTGGCTAGAGCAACAAAAAGCATGATAGAGACTTTCATAAGATTGCAATGTGATGAAGAAATACATAAAAATGAGTTGACGTACCTGGTGATATTTTGCTGGTTTCTGTGAAGATCTTTTTATTTTGGTTTTCATAGGTAGTTTGCCTATACCAGACTCTTGGTAATCCACTCAGCAAGCTAAGTACCCTCAACAGCATGCATTCTCATTTTCTAATGGCAGATGATGGGACAGTAGGCAAATATGGGAATGAAATGATGCTTAGGAGGAATTTGGAGAAGTATTTGTCACTTCAAAAAATACACGCAAGTAAGTACTGCCATGGTCAGCTTTATTACAGAAAACCCTGTTTAAAAGATCGTGAAGGTACTTGACATTTCCTGTCATCTTCTTGTGAATGTGGCAATTAGGGATGTGGTTTAATGGTGGAATTGGTAGTGTTAAGTTGATGGTTGGACTTAATGATCTTAAGGGTCTTTTGCAACCTAAAGGATTCTGATTCATTTTCCGTAGATTTCACTGAGGTTGAAAGTTGCTCAGTGCAACTGTCTTGAATTCTGAATATCAGAAAAAATAAAAAGGACAGCATTCTCATAAAGCATTAGGCATCTGGACTAACTCACATTTTGGTTTCTTAGTTGTAGGGACATCTAAATGACTCAGATGTATTGAGCATTTTCTCACTTCACACAGTTTTGCATGGTCTTTATATAAGCACTAGACAGTTTTGCAACATTTTGCCAGGCAGAAAAACTGTCACATTTGGTCGAATTTGTGTTCTTCTCCCCATTTATTACTTTTATCCTTATCACTTTTCTATATTACCAGCTTATGTCCTCCCCAGGTACAGAGGCAAAGACTGGTTGCAAAAGGAGTACTTTTATCCAGTGTTTCTGTTTGTCAGTTTGTGCAACTTCCATTGGTTGCTTAGGCAGTAACTGAATTATAGTATAGAAAACATGAAGGAAATATTTATTACATAGACAAGTATTTCTTTGTATTTACTAGTTTGTATAAGTCATTTGTGGAAAGTTCATTCTTACCTAATGATTTAAATCTTTATGTATGTTAAAAAACTTTAGTAGAGTTATAATATTGAATCCTTGTTTTCTTTATTTGCTTACAATATAGTATTTAGAAACTAACTCAGTTTTTAATCTGTTCATATTTAGAGCTTCTTACTCAGCCTCTGATTTTTTTATTAGGACTTCAAGTCAGACTATTTCTATTTTTTTATTATTATTATTTATATTGCATCTTATTGGAAATATTTCTGATTAGTAAGAAAAATAGCCTGCTACTGTAAAACTTGAGAAAGTCCTTAAAAGGTTCCTAATTACTTTTTTTTATGTGCAGGTAACAAAATGGATATGGATCGCATTTAAAATGCTGTCAGTGTCCTTGCATGTGTGAGAGCTAATGTAAAGGGCAGGATATTCAGAAAGATATTCCTTCTTTCTGATGCTAGAACTTTATTGGGAGGTTTTCATGGTCATTTTGATCTGGTAACAGAAGTTCTGTGAAAATCAGACTTAAATTAGAGATAGTGGAGGCATGATTTCCTCTCTGTTGAATCATGTAGTTGCTATGAGACTTCTTCATAAGTATTGATCAGATGTCCTGATTTTGTGTGTGTGTGTTACTGAGACCTGTTTGTAACTGGTTACGTGTGTTTTGAAACAGGAATGGGCCAAGGTGTACCCATAGTTGGGTTGGTGGTGGAAGGAGGTCCCAATGTGATTCTAATGGTGTGGGAGTACGTGAGGACCAGTCCACCTGTCCCTGTGGTGGTCTATGAGGGCACTGGCAGAGCTGCAGATATCCTGGCTTTTACCCACAAACACACAGGTGATACAGGGTGAGTAGTGCATGGTCTGTTGTGTTGGGAGGGGCTGTAAAAAGCCTGTCCCAAAAGGAGATGATTTCTAATGCTTCTGATGATGACCCTGCCATGGGCTTTCGCTGTCTTTTACTTCTGTGAAGTGGGAGCAGTGTTTCTTCCTTCCCTTCCTCAAACTAGTGCTAAAAAAATGTCTCTGCCAAATTTGCTAAGGGATTATTTTTTTTTTTGTTTTCAGAGGAAAAAGAAAATGCATGTAGGTATTTTGAATCATTATGTTTCTCACCTTTGTCTAGGGACACTGCTGAGGGACCCCACAGTGCCTCAAGTTTTGATCCAATCCTTTCATATGTCATCAATATTCTGCAAGTGGCCTTGGAGCTTGGGTTCACAGCATGTTTGAGATTACGGCTGGGGTTAGTGGCTGTAGGCACCTCAGGCTGGGGTGGGAGAAGGAGCAATGTGCTTTGGTTTTGGCTTTGTTTACCCAGATTTGTCATCCTTACTGTAATTCTGTTTGTGACTTCCAGTGCAGTCTTAGCCTCAGACTCTGCATTAAACCTAACTTGATGCAAATTTTGTATCCAAAATGTAAATAAACAAATATATTTCTACAGCAAATTAATATTTTTGTGAAGGTTTTTCAAAGGCAAAAGGGCTTTTTACATAAAAGTCAATTTAAAAAAAAAACACACACAATCTGACCTGGAATTGTTCTAATTAAACAGAAATTAACAGCTTAATAAACTTAGTTATTCACTATGTATATATCCTAATAATTTATTTATTATTTATTAGCAACCTGATTTAGTGAAAGGTGTCCCTGCCCATGGCAAGGGGTTGGAATTAGATGATCTTTAAGGTCCCTTCCAATCTCTTATGATTCCATGAACTTTTCTAAATATTTGGGGGGAAGAGGGAGGAAGGGGTAATATTTTTCACTTTTTTCACTTGCTTTGTCTTCAATATTCTTTGATCTTTAAAAAAAAAAATCCTGTCATTTGAGAAGGAAGGAAGAATATGAACAGAAGGGTTAGCAGAGAGAAATGAGAGGAAAAAAGATGAGGGAAAAAGAGAGAGATCAAGAATAACGAGGAACTAATGAGGAATTTAATTTTATCCCTATATTAATACTGAAAGAAAGAAAAAAGGTTTCTGAACTTTTAGTGGCTGTTTGCTTTGTATTCACAGATAATCCTTTGAAAATTTTTAACTGTTCCATTTCTTCAGTTTCCAATAATACATATGTATGGTCAGAACGAATGTCTGTGCAAATAATAATTTAAGTTATGGGATGCCTTTGTTTTGTTTTGTTGAGCAAAGGGAGGAAGATGTCAACAGAGAAGTGGAAGTATAAGAGATCTACAAGTGTCTCTGCAGTCTCTATCTCTTGCTTAGATGTCATTTGGGCTGGGAAGAAGTAGCCCCAAAAAAATACACATTTCAGCTTGTATATCTGTTTTTCAGGGAGCTGCGCCCTCAAGTGAAAGAGGAGGTTTTGGTAATGATTCAAAATATGTTTAGTTTGGGGCAGAAACAGTCCAGTAATCTATTTCACATTTTGATGGAATGCATGGAGCACAGAGAGTCTGTGAGTAGGATTAACGCTCTGACTTTTTTATATCTTAATTTTCTGTTAGCTTTTTGCCCTTTCTGTGGTCGGTTGGCATGGATGCAGCAGTTGTAAAAGTAACGGTGTTATCCCTAAAGTAAATATGATACAAAAGTGTCTGTACTAATTTATATACTAAGTAGCTCCACAGAGGCTGCTTAGTTAACTTTGGAAGTCTTGATGGCTGCTTATGAAATGACAGTCTTTCTGATTTTAGTAGAGGCTGGACATCTTTGTTTTCACAGGAAAGATCAATTAATTTTTACTTTTTTAATGCTCTAGTACTGTGTTCTTTGTAATTTGGAAATGGTTCTATCTATTCTTCTACTTGTACCAGAACTGTGTTAGAATTTGTCTCTGAATATCAGGATAAAATGCGCTGCCATTTTTATTGGCTCAGGAACTCATTTGGAGTTGCCAAATATTTTTTTTGGGAATAACGACAGTTGTAATCATTGCTACTAAAACGGAAACTATCCAATATGTTTTTATTATTATTTGTTTTACTTAATTGGAGTGTCTGTTTTCTAGTTGAAAGCTACGTAGTTATTCATCACGTTGCATTTTTACATTTTGTAGCTTTAAAACTAATCAAAAGGAAACAGACATTATGCAGTAGGTTGATGCCAATTTGTCTTGTATGCTATTGTATTACAAAGCAAACTGGTACATTGTCTTTCTGAAACAAAGGAAAATCATGACCGGGCCTTTGCCAGTATTTGTGTTGAAGTGTTTATAATTTAATCTACCACAGCCAAGAAGAAATAACCACAGACTTCTTTACCCCACCTCAAATAGTGTACTTCTGCAATTCTAACAGATAACCATACTTGATGTGGAGTCTGAAGAGCAGCAGGACATTGATTTGGCAATTCTGACTGCACTCCTGAAAGGTACCCAAAAATACGATCTGCTTTCGTCTGAAATACAGTCCCACTGGCTTATCCTTTCAAAGCAAAAGAGTAACATCAATGTGTGAAGACTACTCGGTCCTTTGCTTGTTTTCTAGGTACAAATATGTCTGCTTCAGATCAGCTGGATTTGGCATTGGCCTGGAACCAGCTAGATATTGCCAAGACACATATATTGGTTTATGGACAACACTGGAAGGTACTCTTACATTTTATTTTTTTTGCAGTACCTTTACACTTTATTGTTATGACTGATTTTCCATGATTTGCATTTGTCAGGCTTTTTAAATGAGGAGTAGTTTGGTGCTTGGAGTCAGTCTTTTGGGGTAATCATCTCTTATTTTGAAGAAGCATTGTTCTTAAAATTGCAAAGTGCTCAACTGTAGAGACAGTTGAGGGCATCAGATGAAAAATCAATGCACTTGGTTACCCAGAAAAGCGATGCTGTCTAAAATTCCCATAGTTTTCACTGCTAGCTTTTTCAAATAGTTTCAGTGGTCCTTCTGGATATGTATCCCTCAAGCCTATGTTGACAACCACTGATGATCACAGACATTTCACGGTAACCCAGAACATTCTTTTCTTTGAAGGAATAAACTACAAAGGAGTGTTGTCTGTGTTTTCCTAGCTCCAGAGAATATGGATATCCCAAGACAAATACTGAATCCTTTATGGTATTGACAGGTAGAAATAAAATTATCTGTGGTTAGCATGCCATTGTGGCTTAGCTTTGCAGAAAATGACCTAGTAGGTGCCACGTTAAACATGAGTCAGCAATATGCCACTATGAAGGTTAACGGTATTGTTGGCTGCATTAGGAAAAGTATTGCCAGCACTGGTGAAGCTGCACCTGGAAGACTGTGTCCATTTCTACGCTCCCCGCCAGTACAACAGCTACCTGGACGTACTGGAGGGAGTCCAATGTAGGGCCACAAAGGTGATTAAGGGACTGGAGCACCTGTCCTATGAGGAAAGGCTGAGAGTGCTGGGACGTCCCATTTGTTGTAAGAGTGCATATTTATCAAAGTAAAACATTTCTTTGTCTTTTCTTTTTTTTTTTTTTTTTAATTTGCATTTTTTTTTAATATCTCCCATTCTGCTGTTAAGAGGGCTGATTTCAGCTATGCATCTGTTCCTTGGGAGATCTTACGTGAATACTACCTGGTACAGACAATTTGATACCACTTTACTGATGACTTCTAAAATCTTTTCTACCGACAGTTCAGTTTGACATAGTTCCTCAGATTTGTCTGCCATAAAGAACAGCTTTAATGTAGGAACTTTCTTAAATATTCTCTAGTGAGCAGTGAGGCAATGAATTAATTTGCTATTTCTACAATAGCCTTCTCTTTTCTCATGTTTCTTTTACACCTTGATCATCCTTTGGCCTTTATGGATTTGTTGGCAGTCCATGTGCCCCTGTTCCTCTACTTCAGATGTGTTTGAAAAAGATTTGTGTACCTGTTCATATCTGCACAATTGTTCAGCACCATTTTGAATGAAAAGTCATTGTCAAATAATGAAATAATGTTCCCCCCTTTGAGTAAGATGTAAGGAGTTTGTAATAAACAACGCTTACATCTCTAGCTGCTTCTCCAAACAGAAATTGGAAAGAAACATGTTCTGGAAAATCTTATGCCAATTAAGTAGGAAACAATCTTAAATAACAACATTTTCTTCATACATTGTAAATTAACAAATAAATAAATAAACACAGTTTTAAAATTCTATTTTGACCTAAATGCTTTCTTTTAAAGAGGAGTACCCATACAATGCAATTGTAATGGTCAACAGTTTATGCATGGATATTTGGATACTATGAAAAAATTCTTCACTGAGAGCATGGCTGTGCACTGGAACAGTTCAGTTTGTTCTTGGGCAACCCTAAGCACAAATATAGGCTGGATTGAAAGCAACCCTGAGGAGAAGGACCTAGGGGTGTTGATTGATGAGAAACTCAACATGAGCTGGCAATGTACACTGGTAGCCCAGAAAACCAACTGTATTCTGGCCAGCATCAAAAGAAGCATGGCCAGCAGGTTGAGGGAGGGGATTCTCCCCTTCTACTCTGCTCTCATGGGACCCCACCTGGGGCCCCAGCACAAGAAGGACATGGACATATTAGAGCGAGTCCAGAGGAGGGCCACAAGGGTGATCAGAGTGCTGGAACACCTCTCCTATGAAGACAGGTGGAGGGACTTGGGGTTCTATGACTCTCTATGTCCAGCTCCTTTGTTATTTTGCATGTAGATGTCCTCTTAAGTTCTGTGCAAGTACTATGACTAGAGAGTTTTCACAGTTTCGATACTGCTGTAGGTAGAGCTCTGCTTTGCAGCGTGTTTGAGAGAGTTTATCCTAACACAGGTTCTCTCTCATATGTGAAGAGAAGTCTGCTTTAAAGAACATCAAGTTCTATAGAGAGATCTTGAAATATAGTACCTTGAAATGGCTTTTGTCATATGTCGAAAAAGAGAGGCTTTCCTCCTGCCCCCAGCATTATCATACATTAGCTTCTGAAGTGAATTAAAGAGTAGGAGAGTATTATCCTGCTGTAGAGTATATTATTATCCAAGTCTGGTTGTAAAGGTCTTCACAGATGTTGGGTTTATGGAGACACAGTTTTATTCCCCCTTGCTACTAGATTTTTTAGGCAGATGCTTCTTTCAGTATATTTTTCTTCTATACTGTATACTTTGAATATACATAAAGACAAATCATTGTGATAAACAGATCCTTAACTGCCCAGGAATCTTTTATTTAGTTCCATAAGAAGATAATTTTCTAACCTTTCCATCTATTTCTGTCCTTCTGAAGGTTGGTGCTTTGGAACAAGCAATGCTGGATGCTTTAGTGATGGACCGCGTGGATTTTGTAAAGCTGTTAATAGAACATGGAGTGAACATGCACCATTTTCTTACCATATCTCGTTTGGAAGAACTCTACAATACGGTTAGTATATGAAATCCCAGTGTACAAAAGGCACACTAATAGCTTTGGATAAACACATATAGAAGGATTACTGTTTTCCTTAAGAGATTAGGCCAGGCCACTTTTTTTTTTTTTTCTTTTTGATAAAGGGCTTTTGAGAAAAATTGAAAATGAATGGGTTTTGATCAGTTTTGATTGCAATGAAGGATTATTGGATTGATGTCCCAGCTTTTTATTTTTCAATTCATTGACTTGAACCAGACTGCTCACCTGAAGCTCATGAGAATTATGCTCTGCTTTTAATCCGGTATCTGATGTATACCTTGTTGTAAATGATATGCTGTTTAACCATAGTGATACCTACTTATGTACCATATAGTAAGATTTAAGTTAATAGAGATGTTACAGATTGGAGTTGAAACGTTTTTGAAGAGGTTTGTGGGGACAGTGTGAATCACAATGGCTTATTCTGAGGATTTTTAAACTTCTTTCCTCGACAATATTGTTTTTCAAATGTAGAGATGTGTTGATTTACTTTTTTCTTTTCACATCACAGAAACAAGGACCATCAAATCTACTTTTGCATCACCTAGTTCGAGATGTGAAACAGGTAATGGATATAGGAGAGGCTGGGGAGCAAAAATAGTAACTTAAAGCTTTAGTGTCCAGTGGCAGACTGCTATTAGACAATACTGGGGAATATGAAGGAATAGAAGTGATGTTTTCATTACCATACTTCTGTATCTACTAAATGGTTTTATCTTCATCCCACTAATCCCCCCAAGCAATTAACTAACCTGCTACCACTGAATGCTCCCAAGGGTCCTGTACCTTAATTTCAAAGCCAGAGGTTCGTATAGATCAGACTGTCTCTTTCTCAAGTTACTAAAGTGATATTATGAAGTGATTGTACAAAAGACCTAGTGAATTAGCACAGTGATTATGCTTACTGATGTAACATTTTTCTTTTTCTTTTTTTTTTTTTCCCTAAAGCGAAAGAAAGAGGCTTTCTGTGCTAAGCAGTAACAGAAAGATGATGTGACAAGAAAGATTATTTTACTGTGCTGCAGTGTCTAGGAGAACAGAAGGTGGCAGTGGATGACTATTGCATGGAGCTCTGGCTGACTTAGTTTAGTGACAGCCTTGTTCTATAGCTACATTTAATTTATTTCATATTTTCGTTATCCCTGACAGCTTTGCTTAACCAGAAAGGGATGAGCTGTTCTTTCTGCATCTAGTCTCCTCTGCAAGAGATGCCTAGATCCAAAACTAGATTAATTGGCCAGTTCTTTCCAGGTTATGAATACTAAGATAAATAAATAAATTAATATGACTATTTGCAGAGTTCTCTGGTCTCAAGTATTGGGATTTCTGAGAAGATTTTGTTTTTATGGGTGACCTCCATGTCAATGCCATTGATGCTACAGTAGGTGGACGCAGGATGTTCAGATCTTCGTGGCAAGCTATTTTCTGTGTTTTCCCACACTGATAGACATATTTTGGGTTTAATTTATATGATGGACCTGGAGGATCTCAGTGTTGAAAATACATTCCGTTCTTCCAGTTTGAGAATGGAAACGTTTTCTCCATTAGTGTGACCGGCTTTGCTGCTGCTTTGTTTGAATGGAGATACATTGCAGTCTGCCCCTGCTAGCATTCAGTATATGTTGCTTGTGCAGAGAAGCATCCACAAGTGTGGATACTTAGAACTATAAGTACTGGCCTATTTTTTAATTTTGGAGGTGGCAAGCTGTGAGACACGCTTTTGCCCCAGAATGCTCAACATGTTGGCGCCTCTTGTTACCCAAGACTGGGTGGCTTTTGCTAGCTATACTGAGGGTCGCCACTAAACTCCAATGAAAAAAGCTCAGCCTAATGGATAAAATGGCTTTTTACAGTCTGAAAGGCATAGACTCCTCTGGTCTTGATAATACCTGTGATCCTGTTTATGTACAGGCAGGCACATTTTTCATTTCCAAGAGTTGCGCTTTAAGGTTTTATTGATTATATCTAAAATATGCATGGAAGATAATCTTTCTTCAACTAATTTGTCACAAATCTTGTGTCTTGGAAGTACACTGGATGTGCCATGGGAAGCAGTGCTTTAAACACAAGTAGTGACATACTCGGAAGGTACAACTAATGCAAGTGCAGCTGCTGTCCTAGTTATCACGACAGTCTTGAGCCTCTACAAGACACTACAAGCATCCTGGAATTATTCTACAACATTAAATGTATGCTTCATCTATATCTTAATTTTTAATTAATGAACTGGTTTAATGAGCAAATTGTACTCTACCAGTTTGCTCTGTTATCAGAAAAGGAAGATTTTTATCAGCCTGTCTGGCTGATAAAAATTGTACTGAAGTACTGAATTGTACCGAAGTACAATTGCCTTCAGTGTTGAATGCAGCTCGTCTTGTGAACATTGCAATGTATTTCCCCGTGTGATGTGGATGCAGTGGACAGCAGATGTCACACTTCTTAGGCTGAAAATGTCAGTGTGCCTCTTTTCTCCCTCCTTGAGTAATTTTGTATGCCTAAAGAATGTTTACACTTCCTGACAGATGCAGTAGCTGTCAGTTGCACCTTCTCCCAGAGTTCCCTCATAGTAGCAGGGATAGCATGTTGCACATAATAACATCACAAAATGCCTGTGACATTTGGTGTTCCAGAGTACGCTTCCTTCGGATTATAAGATATCCCTGATTGATATTGGGCTGGTTATAGAGTACCTCCTTGGTGGAGCTTATCGGAGCAGCTACACAAGGAAACATTTCCGAATTCTGTACAATGATCTGTACAGAAAACACAAGGTAAATTCTGTGAAATGGCTACCACTGGTCACAAAGAAAATCCAAAGTATTGCACCTTAAAATAGCTCAGGATGTCACTGTGTTTTGTCGGAAGGTCATCAGTTAAGTGTATACCACGCTTACGTGTTTTATGAATTTGCTAGCTGTGGAAAAGTTGCAATTAAAACAGACAAATATGTCTAATGTCTAGACCAAATGCTAGAAATGCCATCCTTTGGATAAAATGGTCAGCAAAAAGTTCAGAGAACTTTTGTCTTTTAAAGAGCTTATGGCACCTTTTGTAAGGACTGGCACTTGGAAGAAATTCCAGATTGGGTGATTCCATTGTTGTGCAAGCTTTGTTGTTTAAATTGTATTATTGGGGAAATCAGTATTTTACCTTTTCCAGATTCAGAAAAAAATATATATTTTTTAATTAAATGTGAAACAGGCCATTTTTTGTCCTTGTTGGTATAAGCTTCAGCTGTAGTTTGCAATGATGGCTGACTCACTAGTCTCTGAATAACTGCACAGGTGCCACTGAAGTCAGAGATAAATATAGGCAAACTTTGTCCCTAATTTGCATTTCTCTTTTTCTGTTTTATGGTGTGCCTTTGCATTTAGAGAGCACTCTCCAGCTTTTCTCAGAACCTGTCTCATTCCCTTCATCAGAGTAATCAAATGGGTAGCAGAATGGGATCTGCTGAAAATACTTTACATTCTCAGTTCTTCCGAACAGCACAGCCTTACAAATGCAAGGTAATGTAATTGCTAGTTCTGAACTGTACTTAGGACACAGTAGGCTGCTAATCAGTTTACTGAGAGATTTATTTTAGACAGGCATTTTTATGATAAGATTTTACTGCCCACTGTTCACGCAGTAAAGGACTCCTCCCATGATACTTTTTGACTTCCATTCACACTTGTTGATAAGAGCTTTCATTCACTGAAATGCTGTATCACTAAATCTGTGAATATCAAGCACAGATGAAAACTCTTCTTATTTGGAAGCAGCAGTAGGAATTTTCTGGCGTTCCTGATGTTTTCTCATGATTGCTTATTAAAGTAGCTATAGTAAGAAGAGATACAGTTCTGATATCTGTAAAACAAAGACAATGTTTTCTGTCAAAGAAAGAACAATAAAAGAGCAAAGATCACCATACACATATATCTGATAGACTAAACATAGAGTTGAATGAGTTTAATTGGCTTTATTAAATTTAGTCTGAACCAAAATGAATGCATTATAGCACTGACACAATCTGTTATTCACCTCCCTTAAACCTAGTAAGACATTTTCATTGCCATTAGTAGAGATAGGAATGTGTAGAAAGTTCACACTACAGGTGTGGTAAACTAAAAATCATAATTAACTATCATAAGTCCTTTGTGTATGTTTCAATCTACTGTTTGCTTTTTCTCTGGTCATAATGGAAGTACAAGAAAGGAGTGAAAAGAAGTGTCTTGGTATTGCAGGGGTTGGTGACTACCCAATGTTATAAAAGAGGAGGCTATAAATGGCAAGGGTACAGAGCAAGGAATGTCTTTTTCCTCTACTAATCAGCTTCTTAGCACTGATAAACTGAATGTACCCTAGCTGTGGTTTATGACTTTGCTGTATATACCAATTAAACAGTTTGCTACTTGCAATTCAGAACTGTGTGCAATTTTATTCACATGAACCTGAACCTCAACCATTCAGAGAGATTTTGTGTTTTTAAAAACAAATTTGTAGGAAAGATCCACTGGTTTCCATAAGTCTAAGAAGAAGTCAAAAGAGGATATAAACTTTGCAGAGAACTATGAGTCATCTGGCTTTATCTACCCCTATAACGACCTCCTGGTTTGGGCGGTATTAATGAAAAGGCAGAAGATGGCAATGTTCTTCTGGCAGCATGGAGAGGAAGCCATGGTCAAAGCAGTTGTGGCTTGTAAACTCTACAAGGCAATGGCACATGAAGCTAAACAGAGCAACATGGTGGATGACACTTCAGAAGAACTTAAGAAGTACTCAAAGTATGAGTTCTCCCTTCACTTCAGTTAATAAAGATTAGCAATGCTTAGAATGGTTAGACTTTTTCATAATCCAATAAGAATATATAAGATTAGTGGTGCTGCAGACTGTGGAGTATAAAATGTCTTCTGCTGCTCACTATTTATAGCATATAATGGAGCTCTGTATTAGTGCACAGTCTGGTCAAGAGTTAAGGTAAAACTATTAGCATGTTATCTAGTTGCATAGCTGAAAAATAAAATATAGGTTAGTAGGGCATATCTTGTGGTCAATGGGGATTTTGAAATTTCCCTAATAGTTTACCTAACCAGCTTAACTTGTTAAAAATCCATTATGACACAGCTGTGTTAAACTTTTCAAACTCATAATATCTGGTAATGAACAAAGTAAAATCAGTCCTTAAGTCCTGCTCTGCATAAGACCTTACGTAAAGTATTTGCTGAAAATATCTGAGTGAATCAAAAATGAAGCAGACCAAGAACTTTCATCAAGTTTGTTATTTCATTGTAGTATTTTTCTGGTAGTTTTTCTTCTTAATGACATATTGTCATTATGGTTTTTTACTGTAATTCCTCAGATTCAGATTACAGTAAGATGTGCTGGCCTTTTCTGCTTGCAGTTCCAAAACTTAAAGGAAGGCGTATCTTCCTGGCAGAGTCTCCCCAACAGAGGAGTCTAAGAGCCAGTGTAAAAGAAGAGGCTTTTGCAGATGCCTGCAATGCTTCCCCACAGTGATGATGTCACTGATGCAAGTACATAGAACTTCATAGGGTCCATTTTGATCACTGAGTGAGATTAAGAACAAAACAAATAAATCAAAAGATAGAAACGAGGATGACATTAAACCTTGTGATTAGGACTAAATAGTCACATTTACTCACCAAACTATTTTTCTCTAAATATATTGATAAAACAATGGGTAAATGGGAAAAGGCATACTTACTGTGTATTTTAGCTGAACTTTGGCTAATGGAGCTTTCAGTCCAACCAGTAGTGATTCTGAGTTTTGACTGGTCCCTGTTAATTCTTTTCTGCTCAAGGGAATTTGGGCAGCTTGCCTTAGATATACTGGAAAAAGCATTCAAACAAAATGAACAGATGGCCATGAAGTTGCTGACCTATGAACTGAAAAATTGGAGCAACTCAACTTGCTTAAAACTAGCAGTGTCTGTGGGCCTGCGGCCTTTTGTATCTCATACTTGCACACAGATGCTACTGACCGATATGTGGATGGGACGCCTGAAGATGCGGAAAAACTCCTGGTTTAAGGTAGCATCACTCACTTTAGCTTTTGGGGCGTTTAGATGCTGTTTATATGTTTTACATGTATTTGTGTTTATGAACTAGCCTAATGCAGCTTCAGACAGATGTGCTTGGGTGTAGATTGGAACATACTCATCTGGGAGAGAAAAGAAAGGTGGGGGAGGGAGGACAATACTTGGCATTGGTTTTACTTCTTTGCAAAAGAATCTGGGGGATGGCATTAGCAGAACACAGCTCCTGAGTTGTCTTTGTCTGTTCCCATTTCCTCAGCACCCTCCAGTCCCTCCCCACCTGTTCTTGGTGCCCCACATTGCTGGTTTTCCAACAGAGCTGCTGATGGCAGGAATGCCCTCCAGACATAGGGAACAGTATCTACAGTATCTCCAGATACCACTAACTCTCTCCAAAGCCACAAAACAATCAAGAGCAGAACACCTCTTCAGAGGCTGTAAGAGTGTGACACGGAGATTCCCACCCCAGTGGCTCTGTCCCAGGCCAGTGGAATAGCTATGGGTTTGTGCTGGCATCATGCATGGCTGACTTTGGCCTCAGGTCTATGCTATCACTGCTGAATTAATTTCATGAATCTTGTGTTTCTCTTTCAGGTCATTGTAAGTATTCTTCTGCCTCCCACTATCTTGATGCTGGAGTTTAAAAACAAGGCAGAAATGTCTCATGTGCCTCAGCCTCAAGATTTCCACCAGTTTACATGGTACCATGGGGACCAGAGCCCACCCAGCACTAAAGATGTCTTGTCTCTGGTTAGTCTGTGATGAGCAGTCATTTGTGTGTCAGGGTCTGTTGAATGAGGAGGGATTGATCAGCTGGAAACATTGGGACCAGATTATCAAGAAGTAGGGTTTTGATCCCTTGTTGGGACAGAGACTAGAGGGATACTGGGCAAGTCACTTCATCTGTCCTGTATTGGTCATATTGAGAATATCCTTCCCAATCTCACAGGTGTACAGAGGTTATAATTAACTGTCAGTTATGCCATTCTTTTAGGGCACAAATTTTCTGCTCTCCGTGTTCAAAAACAGGTTCTCTCTTCTTCTGAGTCTCTTGAGGCTAGTAGAGATGTCATTTAAAGCACAAGAGAAGCACTCTTTTGGTTTAATCATTTGAACTGAGTCCTGAAGCACTCTGCAGGGACCTGTCGTTGCATGAAAGTTCTCCTTAGATCTGACTGTAGAGAATCTCTAGCATAGGTGAAATCTTTCCCTATTAAGATCTGAATTCCTCCACACTTCTGCTAAGCAGAGTTGTGTGTCCTTTCTTTTCCTCATTCTTCACAAGTCATTCCTTGAACTGAAATTTTCTAGAAGTTTTCAGTTGGAGGCAGACATCAGACACAGAGAATTTTGATCCTAACTGGTAAATGTTGGTGAGGTGTTGACCAGTTCAAATATGATTGTCAAGTGAGATGTGTCAGGCAATCTTACTTGCTCTGTCTCCAGCAGATATGTTTTATGGATTGATTGGGACCTTATCTGTTAACTTGCAATTTGTGCAAAAATAAAGGAGAGTGGATTATTGTCAAGGGCTTTTGCAGCAGAATGGCAGACCTGTCATTGCCACACCTGTGTTTTCTACTTGATGCAGGAAAACGCTTGAAGCTCTTACACCCTGCAGTGCCTGAACTGACTGTTCAAAAATGCTTTCTGTGGGATTAGGTAATAGCTATGATATGTAGGAAAGGCAAATTGTAATTACTTGCTGTAGGGACCCCCTGCAGTCTGGTAAAAAGCAACACAGCAATGTGCTTTTCTGCCCTGCCTCAGACAGGGTTGCTTCTTTTCTGAGCTAACAATAGCCTTAACTTCTAATTTTATCTAATACAGAGTGTTTAAAACAGAAAGCTGACCTACTTTTCTTAAATCCTCTGATATGAAACAGGGAAGAAAAAAGTACAGAAAATTTCAAAAATTTTCAAGTGCCATATAGAACATTTTTCACACATGGTCATAAATTCCAGTCACCTGCTGCAGCTGGAAATTGCACTCTTTTATGGGACAAATTGTCTACTTCACCTCAACAGATCTGCTGTTAATATGTCAGGATGATTCTGTGTGTGTTTCTCTGTTTTAGTACTTTTTTGAGTCAAAGATGATGGAAAAAAAACAGTTTTCCTTAACAAGGAAATGTTGTGTAGTAGGGATAAATCTCCATGTCACCAAAACTGCTGTGCTGCAGGTGTCTAGTATCAGCAAGTTTTAACATTGATATTACCCAAGGCAATTAGCCAATGTCAAAACAAGAATGAATGAGATAGGTTGGTTCCTTCAGGCCTGCCAAACTACCTAGTTTCCCCTCCATCTCTTAAAGCTTCTTTCAGCACCTTCTGTTTTTTGTTTTTGTTTGTTTGTTTTCAGTTGCTCACTGCTGTGGGTCTGCACCTTTTCCTAGGTTTCAGCAACAACTCGGATATTTGTTTCTTCAGAAGGGTTCTTGTACAAGTGTCAAACTCAATGCAGAATTAAGTTTGCTTTTTGCTTTGTTTTTAATTTGTTGAGGATAATAAAGAAGTTACCTATATATTTTGTAGGCTGATTTTGTAAGAGAATACTTATTTCATCCTCATCTTCTAATCAGGCATACAGTACACCAAAAGTAGCAACTGGATTCTGTATTTAAAACTTCAGTATCCTGACGTTTTCCGCGCATCTGTATTCAGACTGCGTGCAAAGAGCTGAGATGTGGTACTCATTCACTTATTTCAGAATGCCCCACAGATATGAATAGATTTATAGCTTACACACTTAAGTCATATTGGGAGTTGTTATTTATCTGTACTTTACAGATAGAGGAGGTGAGATACAGGGAGATAAGTGACTTGCTTAAAACCTTAGAGAAATGTGTGTCAGAAACAGGAGCGGATTCAATTCTGCTGATACCCAGGCCATTGCCTGTAATCATAAGACCAAACTCTAAATGGTATTTATAATAAAAAAGTGGGAATGATAATGAGATGGTTGTAACCAGATAAAATCAAGCTACGGTAATAGCATATTTTGAGTAAAGCCTAAACATCTGTGCCTTCTTCTAACGTGGCACAATCTTTGCAATCACAGAGCATGGTTTCTTGCTTTTAAAATGCTATTTCCTTTTTAAGAAGGATTATGATGTGGAGAAGGTGGCTCAGAAGTCTGATGAAAGCCAAGTAGACGGTGGACAAGGAAACCTGCCTGGCACTAGAAAAATCTATGAGTTCTACAATGCACCAATTGTCAAGTTCTGGTTTCACACGGTTGGTCATCACACAAGAACTTGGATTTCCAGAATTCTCCTCTGATTCTTTGAATGCCACTTGATTCAACTTTTTCTCTGTCCAATGTGGATTTCCAGTCACTTGGTGGTGGTGGGGAATGGCAAAACATTTTAATGAAAAGTTTTCAGCTGAAATCAAGCAGCTGCAGTAGAAAAAAAAAAAAAAAACACAACAATGATCCCCTCCCACTCTTTTAAAAGATTATTTCCTACAGAGCATTTATTAAATCAATTTGGATTTATTCTCCCTGCATTTGTTAAATCAATTTGAGTAACTAACCTCTATGTTAGTAGAACTTAAGGTATTTGAGATCAGGCTGCCTGTTGGGTCAACTCCTTTAACAGGTTGTAGTCAACCAATTGATATGTCGTAAATCCTCCATCCTAGGTATGTTTATGGAAAGTTTTGTTACCTTTTAAATATATTATCCATTTGATCTTTTTGTGTTTTGGAAGGCACTGATAAATCAAATGTGATTCACTTAGTTTTGAGAATGGTTACTTGCTCCTACACAAGATTAGGACAAAAGTGTAGCATTACCTTTACATTCATGTAACACTGTGTAGATGGTTAACATTTACATAGTTAGAAAGAAAGATAGGTAATAGTATGGCTCCTGTTGGACGTTGGGGCCTAGGTGAACACGCACAACGATAGTTCATTTTCTGCTTCAATCTTTTGAGCACGAAAACACAGTTTTCAGATGATATTTAAGAGTATTTGCACAAAAATGCTTTGGAGAGCTAGGCTTAAAAATCTTAGAGTGGCCCAGTAGTTAGAATATATATTTATATTCAAAGTATATTTTGTTATATTCAGAGTAGTTATTTGATAATATATTTGCAGAAATTTGTTGGACTTTTTCATGCATCTGTATTATATACTGTGTATTTTTTAGATGGCATACATGGCATTTCTCATGCTCTTCACTTATACTGTGTTGGTGAAGATGGAACCAAGACCGAGTGTGCAAGAGTGGCTTGTTATTATTTATATTTTCAGCACTGCCATTGAAAAAGTTAGGGAGGTAAGCTTTTTCCATTCACACTTCTCATCTATAAAGGATGTATTATTAACCAGAAAATAAAATAAACTGGAGAATGCCAAACTGTGAATTTTCCATTTGAGAGAATTTAGCAGAGGAAAGAATTACATAGGGCAGTTATTTTTGTGATTTTTTTTTTTTTATATAAAGACCAGTACGTGGACTTTAAAAATACATCTTGAAGTTTGTCCTTAAAACTCCATTTCTATGTAAGCCAGTGGTAACGTACAGTTTGTTTGAAAGTGATTGTGCTGAATTGGGTTTTGAAGCCCTATTGTGGGCACCCATTTCTTACTTTCTTGGACCAGACCATTAGATTTCCTATAATGAATATAGAATGTGTCTTTAGGTACTACTTTGAGTGTGGGCATTGTTATCAGGTATTTTATGTAGAATAATCTAAGATTTTCCATCAAGTCTAGCTGACCATCTAGAAACAAACTGAAAAAAAAAAGCCAGCAAATTTTAACGCTGGATTGTTTGGGCATGAAAAAATGATACTCTAATGAAAATTAATTGCAATTAATTGCAGTCAATTATTTCTGAGTTTCTGAACACACCTTGCACTTCAGACCATGAAGCTTGGTACAAATGCAGCTATATATTTCACAAATCGTTTTATCTGATCAGACATATCTTCCACATGGAATTGGTGCAGCAGTAAACAACAGCGGTGTGAGGTGTCCTTTAGATGGCTTTTGGAATGCTGTACTTTTAGAAGAATAAAACAAAGTATTCACAGTTCTGAGTGAAGAATTCTGTTACAACAGATCACTCAGAAGACTACAACATCATTATGAGAGGGGTGAGGGATTTTAAGGTGCAGCAGAAATGCTATGGATATATTGAAGTTTGGGATGAACACAGAAGTTCTGTAGCTGCATGAGGTTAAAAAAAATATAAGGATTATCTAATAGGGAAAAGAAAAAAGGATATGAAATATCAAGGACTTTGGAGATTGCTGTTCTGCTGTTGCACTGTAGATGGTGGGACAGTGGAAACATCAGTTCTCCTTTCTAGGATTAACATTCTTTGGAGACTTTGAAATTCATTTCTTCTAGATCTTCTTTGTCCGTGTACTAGTTCTGGGCAGCTGTCAAAGATTTTGTAGGGCAATATGTGTTACATGTCCAGCTAATTAACTGCTGAGGGTCTTGTTATATATAATTGCAAACGTCCATTTCTCTAGATTGTATCAAGTAATGGTTAAAGCCTTAGGCGCTGATCCTACAACTAGTTCCTCATATGAGTTAGTCAAGCTGAATTGAGTAGGATCACTTGTTTACATGAATGTGTTCATATGCGTAAATTCTTGCAGGATCAGGGCATAACATTTAAAAATCTCTCCTTTGCTTGGTTCTTATCAGTGTGATCTTACACAGCACTGCATAATTGGCCTCACTCATGCCACATGCAGAGGTTTTATTTACAGCCTCCCAAAGATTCCACTTCACACATTTGCTCAGTGAAGCTTAAAATCCCTTTGGGGCACCTCACAGTTCAAGGAGTGAACATTTCATTCTTTACCTTCCTAGTTGCCAGCACTCCTTTTTTTAGCATGCCCTTGGTGCAATACAAGGATCTTACTTTATATTTTCAGCCTGCAATAACAGGCAATAGTTGTTTCCCCATCAGCAAGGTTAGGTTGATGCTTTCCATGATTTAGGGGCTTTTGAAGGGGCTACTGCAAGTCATGACCATTCCTCTAGAAAATATTAATTAATTTATAATGATAGCTGTTCTGTACTGCCTGTTCTTTTCTGCTGAAGAACACACTCTTCAGTGAAGAGGTTCAGGCTTGGGATTTGTTTTTCTTTAGGAAGAGCAATTCTATTTGGTGTGGCATGCTTGAGAAATAAAACATTATAGATTAAGTCTAAACCTCAGTAAAGAATGAATTGCAGTATATGTAGTATGTGGGCCTGAAAAAAAAAAAAAGGAAATAAGAAACAAACTTTTTCAAATATCATAAAACTGTTCAGACAGAAAAGGTCAAAGAACGTATCTGTGATTTTAATGGAGATGCTATGTATATTTTTTGTTTTGGTTTTGTTTTGTTTTTGATTTTTTCCACATTCTATTCAGGTATTTATCTCAGAACCTGGAAAATTCTGCCAAAAAGTGAAGGTGTGGATTTATGAATACTGGAATTTTACTGATTCTATAGCCATCATCCTGTTTATGATTGGTTTTGGCCTGCGCTGGTTTGAACCCCCTGTTCAAACTGCAGGGCGGCTCCTTTATTGCTTGGATATAATATTTTGGTATGCTCGTCTCCTTGATCTCTTTGCTGTGAACCAGCATGCTGGCCCATATCTGACAATGATTGGGAAAATGGTAAGCATTACACTGTGGAGCAATTTTCTTGTAGTCATGACATCTACTGAGGAGCTTGTAAAGGTCAGAAGTGACATAAAAGGGTGGTGGTCAAAGTAGATGTTACCTAATAACTCGTAGTGAAGTGTTACCTGAAAATGCCATGTTTTTTTCTGTTTGTGGGTTGACGATAGCCAGATTTCAGTTCTATTTTATTCATTATTTAAGTTTATTCACAAAAGCCATTTTCACTTCGTTCCTTAGAGAAGGGTTGTATTTGTGTAGAGTTTCTGATCCAGCTTGATAATAGTAAGAAGAAAAATCACCGTTTCTTGCAGATGGGCTCACTACTATAGATAATTCCCCTAGCTCTTGGAAACTGTCTCATTATTATTTTACATTTTGATTCAAATAATTATATCCCATTTTTAGCAGGCAAAATTTCTCTGAGATCAAAGTTAATTTTTTTTCTCTTTTGGTATCAGAACTGCTGCTGAACTGCTGCCTAGTCTTGAGGGACATATGCAGATTCCCACTGTAATTTCCCTCAGTTATTGGAACTATCATATTAATACTTTTATATTCTGTCTTGCATAGTAATTCTGATTCAGTGTTAGAAGGAAAAAATCATTTGAACTGCTATTCTGTACTCTTAGTTTAGATGAAGATGCCACTGATGAAAAGCACCATCACAAGGTCTCTGTGTTTTTTAAATATTGGATAAGATCTTTAGAGAGATTTGAGAGGCAAGACTTCTGGCCTTTTTGTTCCAGAATTGATTTTAATCTCTAGAAAATGTTTTAATTTCCTCCAGCATATTAGATTGTTAGCCTGTTTTTGTATTGCTATTTGCAAAAGTAGTGACTGATTTTCTTCCCTAAAATGTAAGTCTCCTTTGCACATAATTAACACAGTTAATTCTTCCATGTCCAGACAGCAAACATGTTCTATATTGTGGTCATGATGGCCATTGTCCTGTTGAGTTTTGGAGTGTCACGAAAGGCAATACTTTCACCAGAAGAGCCTCCTTCTTGGACTCTCGCCCGAGATATTGTGTTTCAGCCCTACTGGATGATGTTTGGTGAGGTCTATGCTGGAGAAATAGATGGTAGGTGATTTTCAGAGTACAGCTCAACAGCTTACATTTAATATGTGCTTAAACAAGTTCACTTTTGACTGTTAGAATTTTGGCCACATATTAAGTCTACCCTTACTCAAACAATTTTTATTCCAGTGTATATATAGCCTTAATTTGTAATACTGCACAAATAAAGGTGAGAATTTTAGTTTCTTTGTATAAAATGAAGATTAAACTTTAAAACTTTCAAATTTAACTTCTGAAATGAAGTATATTACAAAGCTCAGAACAAAGTACATAGGGACTAATAATAAGGTAATTCTTGGTCAGACTCTGTCAGTGAAATGAATTTGCAGCTGGGACAGTCCTAAGCTGCTGATCTCTTGGAGAAAAGACTGCTTTAGGTTTATTATTATTTATTTAAGTTTATTAGGAAGACAGAATAAAGGGAAAAGCAAAAAGGAAAGAAAAAAATGATTTTTCACCATGGTAAGAATTACTTGACATCCTTCTTAAACAAATAAACGAGCTGAACATGAAAATAAATAGCTTAAAACAATAGGAAAAATGTTATTTCTTGCTTATGTCTTTGGCTTTGTCTCAGTGAGAGAGAAGAACCAGGCACTCCAGGGGTTATTTCATTATATAGGTGGAAGGCACTCTTAAACTATTAAGCAATGGGTGCAAGTAAAATAGCCTTGAAAACAGAAAAGAAGGTTTACAAATACATATAGATACTTAAGACATATAGTTCAGTTTAGACCTGATTCACTTAAATAATTAAGGATGCCACATCAATTATTATTGATGAAACAGTCACATGACAGATACATATCTTGGCTATATAAGTCAAAATACTTTTATTAAAAGTATGGCATTAAGTTTCACAGTTTAATTCATTTAATCACCTAGTAATGCTAAACCTTTAGAAATTTGAAACTTCTCAGATAAGATGGATTTCTCTAATGAATCTTTATGCCATGGAATATCTTCTGAATTTAGGACTGCTGTGTTACAAAAGTGTTTTAAAATTTCCTCAAAGGTGCAAAATTTGATTAAAAAACACAAACATTAAAAAGTGGTTGTTTTCTCAGTTTAAAAATATTCAAAGGGATCCCTTAGTTTCTGTGAACTATCAAAAGTATCCATATGTACATTTGCATGTTAATTAATATGATCTTACTTTAGCTATAAAGGATTAATACTTCAGTTCTGATAAAGCAGCCTTGTAGCTATATTTGTTTCACCATGGGGTCAGTGAAAGCTTTGCCACTTGCTTTAAGGATCAAAGATTTGTATTGCAGTTTACTTGAGTGTGTGCCATCCCCCAAATATATTGCAGTCGCGTTATTTTCCACTTAACAAAAAGTCATAGTGACTGTCATAAGATATGTATAAAATGGTGTCTAGAGCTTCTGAATGAAATGGAAACAATGAGGCGGTAGGGTCATGAAGAGTTGTCTTCCTTACACAGAAGTAGACTTTTAACAACATATGTCTGTGGAAGAAACTGGGACTATTCTGTTTCTTGCTCAGGCAAATGAGGAGCATATAGAATCATAGAATCATTAAGGTTGGAAAAGACCTCCAAGGTCTTGGATCTCCTCCAAGGTCCTACCACCAATGTCACCCACTAAACCATGTCCCTAAGCACCAGGTCCAACCTTTCTTAAACACCCCCAGGGAAGGTGACTCCACCACCCCCCTGCGCAACCTGTTCCACATGCCCTTGCTGTGCTCTGTTATATTCCCTTGCTAATGGTGCTCTGTATGTCTTTCCCTTTTAGTTTGCGAAACCAATCAAGACTGTCCTCCTGGGTCCTTCCTCACACCGTTCCTCCAAGCTGTCTACCTCTTTGTGCAATACATCATCATGGTCAACTTACTTATTGCTTTCTTTAAGTAGGTACCGTGCCATATTGCTGCAAAAGCAAAGACAACTGATAGATGTTCTGACAACACTTCTGTGTTGACTGTTTTGCAGTTTGAACAGAACCTGGCTCTGTGGCAGTAGACAACTCCACTTGGCAAACAAGTAACATTAATTCAGCTCTGACATAAGTTGTACTTTGTTCCTAAAAATTGTATTTGTTGTGCTGGCAGCCTATATAATACTCATCACAGGGTAGCACAAGTTTTAAATTGGCAGATAAGAGGAGAATTTAAGGGAGGGAGGGTAATGCCATTGTAGGAGCATACTCTTTAAGTAACTGTTTAAGAATTCCTATTGTTTGGTGCAATTTAATATGTTCTGGAACTGAAATCTAACTGTTGTGTATTGAACTATCTGCTTTTTAATGTCTGCTGCCAGACTAGGAAGCTTTCATCAATGTCATTATAGTAATTTTAACCTTTTGGGTTGAGGGAAACCCTTGAAGTAAATCAAGTTCTGTGTAAATATTAATAAAGAACAGTGTAACCCAAATAGTTAATTTTTTTTTTCTTAGAGTTCTAGTATTTCTGGGGAAGAAAAAGTCAGCTGTAGGTTAAAAAAAATTCAAATCAAGAAATGTAGTGATTAATATTCAAGAAAACTGAACGATCAAAACTCATTCTATTCCCACTTCCAATTAGAAATCCCTTTCCTGAAATTGTGGCAAGGCATTAATTTTTTTTTTTAATGCACAGCTGTGAAATTGTAATTTGAATTATTTCTAGATTTAAACCTTCAGCATTGATGATATGTTAAACCTTCTGCTTAGTGATTTGATTGTTCCAGAAGTGGGACCAAAAAAGGGTATAAGCAATATTTTTAATTATGCTCCCAGAAGCAACGCTGATGTTTTTTTGATTATATGTTGGGTCTGTAGTATGACAATGCAACTGAAATTAAAGTGCCAGAAACCACAAAGTTGCTTTCCTGTATTTGGGTCTATGACAGTACAGGAAATACTCTATGCAACACCAGCATCACTTTTAGTAATATCAGTGCTCCAAAGAGTACCCCACAGAAGAATTGCTCATGTAGCTGCCTTTTGCAGCATGTATTTTGTTGTAGGGGGAGAGCACTGAAAGGCAGCAGAAGTGTTGTTAACACTCTTCCCTTAGCCTGACTCACACATTTAATCCAGTCCAAAGAGGCAGACAATGTTGAATTCCCAGATAGGCTATGTATTAAAGTTTAAATAATCTGGTTGAGATTTCAAAGCCACTTTAGGGATATTTTTTGCCCAGTTCCCATTAAAGTGAATGGGAATTGGATATCCCAATCTGTTAGGCAGCTTTGAAGATCTCATTCTCTGTGCACTAGCTGCGGGCACATGCTGCTGCTTTGTTAAATGAAAGTTGCTAAGCTGATTTACTTCATTGGAGGGATGAGACTTTTCTTCAGTGTCAAATTAGATCTGTAGACAAGCATCTTTTGCTGTATTGAGAAGATTCCTCACAGGAGTGTTCTACCTTCCTTTCCCGTTTCTCTCTCTTCTCAGTAATGTTTACTATGATTTGAAATCCATATCAAACAAGCTCTGGAAGTATAACCGGTACCGCTACATTATGACCTATCATGACAAGCCATGGCTGCCTCCACCTTTTATTCTCCTGAGCCATATTGGACTTCTGATAAATCGTATCTTCCACCACCAGCCCATAAACGAGTCTGATCAAGAGGAAGGCGACGTTGGACTGAGTAAGCAGAGCTAAACTGGGGACCAACAGAAATGGATTATGAGGAATGTTTTGCCAGCCTCCCATCACTTTGTAGCTCAGTTTCTCCAAAAAAAGAGATTTTCTGGCCTGGAGGCTGTTTTTATTTGCAAACCAGAATTTAATGTGCCTGTCTGAGAAGTCTTGTAGAAAAAAAAGTGACTAGGGGAATGTTTTGCTTTTTATTTAGCTTTTGTTTTGCTACATATTGTGCATCAATCAAAATGTAATATAGATAGTAACAGTTAAGAACTTAGGCAGGCTCTGGCTCTGAGGTTTTAACTTACATCATACTCAGTCATAGCTATTTTCAATGTAGCTAGCCTATGACGTGCAAGAAGGTGTTGCAAACCTATCCTGCTGGAGTGACATAGATATATCCCAACTTGGAGCTGAAATAAAGTGATATTAACTTCTTCTGTATGGTAGAAAAACCTTATTCTGACAGAAAATAAACAACACTGAAGGCATACATTTTTGTACATTTATCCCGAAAAGACCATCGATTTCTTTTTAATAGCCCAGAGTTACAAATACTTTTGATGAGTCTGTGTTTATTCTTCTGGTACTATTCAATGACTTCTTCCCCCTGTATCCTCCATATACCATTAAATTTTCATAATTTTTTCTCTGGAGCTTAGGTAGTTGGGATCTGTGGCTCCTAAGATGAATGGCAGTTTAAGTAAAGAGGCACTGAATGGAGATCAGTCTCCTGCTTTCAGTTTCCTTTGTAATGAGAGTCACGTGTATTAAGCAAGCTAGTTCAGGGTATTTTGAGATGAGGTGTTAGCAGCCCATTAAAGATGCTTCAGCAAATGACTCTTATGTCCCTGACTCGTTATATAATGCAGTGCATGAGTGCAGAGTCCCTTCTTGACTTCTGCAGCGTTGTCTGGGGAAGTGAAACCTGCCATTTGAGAACCCATTTCTGCATCAAGTAACAAGACCTGTTTGTAGATGTAAAGGAGCTGTGAGGGGAAAATCCTCCTAGACTATATGAGTCTCTGGGAGAACAAGAAAACTCCAGCTTGCTAGGTTTTTGGTCATGAACAAAATAACCACTTTATGTTAGGCTTCAGATTGGTTGTTAGTCAATGTGTCAACGTTACTTTATAGCAGTTAATACCAACATGAATGCCCAGAACAAGTCCCTGTACAGTAGTATTTCACAGTACTGCTGCTGCCCCCCATCTTGGGGAACAGGTGTCTGTGGAAGCTGAGGAAGTAGCTGCAGAACCTGAGGACAGAGGAGATCTGGTGTTGGAAGATATATGGAGAGGGCACAGGAGCTTCAGCTTCCTCACTGCACACTGGTTCCTTTGTGCCTTGGCTAATCACTGCCCCTTAATCCCACCTCCTTCACCCTTCCTGACCTGTACTCTGTCCCGAGGTCATTCCTAACACCTCCTCATGGTAATGCCAGCTCTGTGTCCCACTGCCTCCAGCTCCCGCTGCTCTGTCAGGAACAGCCATAGCCAATGAGAGGAGCGGACTGCAGGGTGTCAGGATGGGGAATGAATGAATACTCAACAGAGGGTCTTGATGGATGCTGGGGCAATGCAGGGGAATGAGGTTGTGGAGAGGCTGGGGGCTGTAATCTTATCTAAAATGGGAAACATTACTGTATAGTATTACACAGCCTTATTCTTTTTGAAGCAGTGTACATTCTTGATACCTAATAACTGAACTGAGCAGACCCTTCTTGGGTTATGGTTCATATAGGATTTTCTCTGCTGAACATGAATCCCTGAAGATACCTGCCATGCTCACAAGTGGTTACAGAGTTCAAAAGTGCGCTCAACTAATCGATGCTGAGCAGCTTTACTGCTGTTCCTAGGCTCAGCTCCTCCTTCATGGCTGGATATATCAGCGTGCCTTTGAAGTACCACTGCTCTTTTTATATGCATGCATAGTATAAGCGACTGACACAGAGGGTTTCTTGCAAGGTATGTTAGATACCAGGAAAGCTGTAAGACTGCTTAGCACATCCAAAAGTCCTTGGATAGAAGAGGGCTCATACTTTGCCTGCACTTTTCTCAGTGAGTTTTTTTTTTTTCCATTTAAATACATTTGTGTTCCTTTTCTATATGCCTATGCATCGCTTGACAAGTTTCTTAAGAAAATTTTTGTGTGATTAAACAATTGCTTTTAGCAATGAAGATCCAGTGCCACCCTGTGGAAAATCAATGAAAATGCCAAGGCAGAGAGTGAAATCTTTGAAACGAGCTCACAAGCAGGGCGGAGAGGATTTGGCATGTTTGGTCTTTGTACATAAGCCCAAATTTCATGGAGTTAGGTCTGTTTCATTCTTGTCAAGGGAGGAGAAGAAAACCTGTTCTGTCATTTTTCTTTTTTCATGGACACATACTCAATTGTATTTGTCTTCACACTTCATACCAACTCCTATTTCTTTGTTCAGAGCTGTACTTAAGTGATGAGGAGTTGAAGAAACTACATGACTTTGAGGAACAGTGTGTGGAAAAATATTTTCATGAGAAGAATGAAAGCTTGAGTTCCAGTGACAGTGAAAGGATCCGTGTGACAACAGAAAGGTGTGTTTTGCTGCAAATTTGTGCTCTTTGTATACATTTGTTACACTAAAAAAAAAAAAAAAAAAAAAAAAAAAAAGACTTTTAATGCTTTTTGACAAGTTATGGCCATTGTGAATTTGAGAGGCAGTAGCATATGTAGACCATACTAATCTGATGGAAAAGTAACATGTCTATTTGACCTGAATGGTAGGCCTGTCTGGGAAGCCTTGCTGGCAGAATTGCATCCTTGGACACGTGCAGTGTAGTTAATGGGGTTGTTAGTGTTTTCACATGATGGCTACTTAAACTCCACCACACAGCTCTCTCACTTCTGCTCTTTAAATGAACAGGGGGAGAAAATAAGGTGAAAAGGGGCTCAAAGGTTGAGATAAGGACAGGAAGATCTCTTACCCATTACTGGCATGGGCTAAACAGACTCAGCATAGGAAAATTAATATATTTTTTTGCCTATCACTAGCAGAATAGCACAGTGAGAAACTAAAAGTAAACTAAAAACACCTCCCCCCCAACCACTCTCTTCTACCTCCTTCCCCCGAACAGCGCAGGGGAACGGGGGCTGCGGTCAGTCCCTAAGACTTCATCTCCGCCGCTCCCTCACGGTCCCTCTCTGCCCCTGCTCCCCGTGGGGTCCCTCCCACGGGATGCCGTCCTGCCCGAACTGAGCCTGCGGGGGCTGCCCACAGGCAGCAGCTCTTCAACAACTGCTCCCACACGGCTCCGTACCACGGGGTCCATCCCCCAGGAGCAAACTGCTCCAGCTCGGGTCCCCCACGGGTGGGCGGCAGCTCCCCCCAGACCCCTGCTCCTGCGTGGGCTCCTCTCCACGGGCTGCAGCTCCGGCCCGGGGCCTGCTCCTGCGGGGGCTCTCCATGGGCCGCAGCCTCCTCCAGGCCACATCCACCTGCTCCACGTGGGCTCCTCCACGGGCTGCAGCGTGGAGATCTGCTCCGTGTGGGACCCGTGGGCTGCAGGGGGACAGCCTGCTCCACCAGGGGCCTCTGCACAGCCCACAGGGGAACTGCTGCTGCGTGCCTGGGGCACCTCCTGCCCTCCTGCTGCACTGACCCTGGGGTCTGCAGGGCTGCTTCTCACTCCTCTGTCTTCCAGCTGCTGTTGTACACCAAGCTTTTTTATTTTTATTTTTATTTTTATTTTTATTTTTATTTTTATTTTTATTTTTATTTTTATTTTTATTTTTATTTTATTTTTATTTTTATTTTTATTTTTATTTTTATTTTTATTTTTATATTTTTATTTATTTTTTTCCCCTTCCTTAAATCTGCTCTCCCACAGGCCCAACCAACATTGCTCACTGGCAACTGCTCACTGTGTGCAGAATGGTGTTCTACATTTTCCCTTTTGCAGAGAAGGTATCACCAAGATGACATGCCAGAATATGGCATACAATACGTAGTTTTATTTAGAGGCTTAGCTGTGTAAGAAAATAATTGTATAACCAGTGTAGCATTATCTGCACTGTACCATCTTCGTTTGCAAAATATCAATATGTAACTATTAACAGGATTTCAAAGCCCCCAGTATTGATCTAATTTAGCTTTCTATTGAAATCAATGGCAAAGCTGTCATTACTTTTAAAAGGAAGAATTAAACAAACTGAGCTCTATAAAAAGTCTTACTGAATGCCAATACAGATCTGATCTAAAATTTGTTTTGCCTAGATATAGATAGGCCCTTGATGTTTGTATTTTCATGGTCTTATTTTCTACATACCAAGACAAAACATATAAGCAAAATGAATATCCCTTGTAGAAGAAATAAAATAAATAGTTTTGTTCAAAAGCTGTAGAATCAATTACAGCAAGAAGATTTTATTTACTGGATACCTATAGACCTAGAAAGGAATTTTTTTCCGGAGTGCCAAGTTATAATGTACTCCTAGCATTGCATAACATTAACACAATGAATTCATTTAGGTGAATAAAACATTTTGGAACACTGGTATTTGATTTTATTCAGTTGTTGGTTGAAAGCTGCATCTTTAAGTTATTCAGTAACAAAGGAAGAGAGCTTCTTTTGCATATTGCCTGCAGCTGGTTCATCATTGTCTTAATGACAGAGCACCAGAGAGAGTATCTTTAGCAAACGTGAAGATAATGAATTGGTTAAAAAGATATTGTTCCAGTCCAAGAAGTTCTTGCACTGTTCACTGGGGATTTGAAGACCATAAAAAAAGGCTTTGATTTTTGGCAGCTGATTTTTTTTTTTTTTTTTTTTTTTGGTGGCTGAAGATAACTGGTAGCATCAAACATAAAAAATCTGTTCCAAGAGGCCATACGGGTTGTTGGGAAGACCATTTTCAAGCAGCATTTGAGAAATGGAATAGTATCTGTAGGGTGAAGCCTCATCCTTCTCATGTTTGCACAAAAGTGTAGAAATGAAAGATGACTGGCTGACAAGAAGTATACTTTACAGCTTTTTACTTTTTTTTTTTCTTCTTTTTTACAGCATTTACACTTACAGCAGTACACAATGTAGCATTTCCAAAGCTGTGTCTTCTTGTCTGTGGCTTAGTAGTTCTATGGCATGGAATGCATATTAGCAGAAATATGTTTTTTAAGATAGATTCTCTCTGAGCAAAAGGTCTATTTCTTTAAAAGTCAGTGCCTTTTGGCCCAGTATACTGAATGACGTGTTTTAAGTCTGGATGGGTTTTATCAAATATACATGTTCATGAGAATGGAATTCACATGAAAAAAATAGAAAGGATTGTTTTAAATACTGGCTTTTTAAAGTGTGTTAATCATCTGGCACACAGAAGCAAAGATCTGTGTTTTGATGTTTTAATTATCTGTTCTTATTCTGTCTAGAGTGGAGGAGATGTTTCTGCAGCTAAAAGAAGTGCACGAGAAGGTATTTTATATCAAGGAGTCTTTAATCTCCCTCGACAGTCAGCTAGGACATTTGCAAGACCTGTCTGCCTTGACAGTGGACATCCTGAAAGTGCTTTCAGCTGTAGACACCTTGCAGGTGGAAGAAGCCTTACTGGCTGACACAAAATGTCGATCCTGTAGGAAGCTGCCCCATAGCTGGAGCAACGTGCTCTATTCCAAGACCCTGAGCAGTCTGGAGTGTTTGTATGACAAGAAGTACCACTACTACAGCATGCCACCCTCTCTGTTACGGAGCTTGGTAAGGAGTCAGTGGTCATCAGAATGCAAAGACCACAAACTGAGGACTGAGAGTAACAAGGTGGTAGAAGACAGCTCTCGGAAGATAGAAATAGAAAGTGACACACTCACTTCAGGCATATCTTCTGAGACTAAGTCAACCCCTAGATATGGACAGTTTTTGCTGGTACCTCCTGATCACCAAGGAGGGCCCTTTTCAGAGGATGTCACCTTAAATTTGTCCTTTTCGAGTGCTCCTACCAAGTACAGGGAAGATGTATTCAGTGATGAACTGCAAAGGAGCATTGCAGTGCAGCAAAACATGCAAAGTGTCAGCCTCATTGATAAAGAGCCAGAAGATTATCAGTGGAGCCAGAGGGATTTTGTTATTCACTTGCCATCAAAAAAGACTAATGCTGTAGAGGCTGATCATCCTCTCAGTCTCCAGCCACCACTGGATGACAGAGAGAATGCAGCACCCTGCTGTGATGACAGGGAAGAAACTGAAGGTGGTTATGTGAACTGGGGATTCTCTGAAGGTGATGAAAAAGGGGTTTTCAGTTCAAGAAAGAGACAGAAGAAGGCCCTGTGCATACATTCCTCCTATAACCGTGACTGCAATTGCACAGGTAGCCCTCCCAGGCGCGTCCAGATAAAAGAATCAAAGTCCTTCTCTTACAACTCCAGCAGCTCACAGCACAGCATCATCTCTGAGAACAAACTGAAACACAACACCTCCTTTTGGATCAGCCCCCTCTGGAGGGACTGGGGTGTCTGCAGGAGCAACAGCTTACCATCCTCTCAAAAAGAAAAAAGAGGGAAAACCTGCAAGGCCATAGGTGATAATAAAAAAATGCTGTACCTCTACAGTATCTTTTATTGGGAGATACAAGACGTTATTAAAAGATGTTTTTTTTTGGCATTCAGGAGGTATTAGCTGCAGCTGAGGGTAGTAAGGAAAGAGTCCAGGGCTACTCTTTCACTTTTTTTTGTGTGCTGGGAATGATTGCTGTGGGGAATTTGTAAGTGTGCCTGGTACAAGCTGTATGACACCACTGTGTAAGCCACAGTGGCAGTCCAGCCCTGATTCTCCCCACCTAAATGGCCCCCTACAGTTGTGGCTACAATGCTGCTGTGACAGAGGAATGATATTGGCTCTTGGGGAGTCTTTTACCCTGGGGAAGCAATCCAAGAATTACAAGAACCAAATGAATTTGCAGAATACCTAAGAGATACATTGTCAGAAGGTTGAATGGATAATGAATGACGTTTTTATAGAAGGCTTACAAACCTTCCTGTCCACCACCAAATTTGCTTACCAGCAGCTAAAATATGGCAGATTCCAGTTCTAAGTATAAATAGTATGAGATGATAGATAACATTTGTTGTTTTATATCATATGATGGTGAACATCTTTGCACTGAACTGCATGAACTGCCTGAATATTAGCTTTGGGTGTCACAAGTCTTTCTCAGCTTGCTTTGGAGATCTGCCAACTCTGTCTTATCAGATCTTCTCTTAGCAAACAAAAGCTCTGTAGCTTAATGGTGTTTTTTGATTCTTTCCCACAGAGTCTTTACCATCTAGTGAGCTACACTACAGTGAGGCAACAAAAGCAAAACAACAAAACAGAGACAGAAAGTCTGGGAGAGAAAAGAAGAATCAAAAACCCCTTCAGGTGCCGGTATGTGTAGATGGAAGGGAATCACATATCCCATAGCTGTCTTTTTCATTCACTAAGAGCAGTTCTGCAGTGTAGAGCAAAATTAAAGTTTAGTTGAATATGTTTGCATTTAAAAGGCTGCACACAAATTGAGAACCTCTTTTTTTTTTTTTTGTCTGGCTTTGATTTAATCTCCCTTTTGTTTGAATGTGTGGCATTTCAGTTTTGAACACGATGAAGCCTATGGACTTTGTTAGATAGTAGACCAAGACTATTATTGATATTACACAGAAAGGAATCAGTCCTTGCACTTCAGCTGAGAGAATCAATTGTGGAGGCTTCATATGCTGTCGGATAGATAGAAGAAGTGGTGAGCTGCATCCAGACTGTGTGCTACTGTAAAGAGGAAAGCCAGGCTTTATAAGGTTCTCACTCACCTACAGGAGCCCTGCAGTCTTTTCTCTGAATCCATCAACCAGTAATCACATTGTAGATAGCTTGTTGATTGTGTCACAGAAATACGGCAACTTTCCTTACTGTATCTATACATAGATATATAAAAACTCACTTCTGAAGAGATTTCCAGCATCTTTGTCAGGTGGAAAGAATTATTCCTGTTTAATGAGATGAAAGGTGAAGACCGCTTTGTTTACATAAGATGCTTAGGTCAGCAACAGACCGGAGACTTGAACTTTGAGACCTGATTGTCTCTTAGGGTATTCTGAGGGACTTTGAAGTTTGTTTTAAAAACCTATAGCACCAGATCTTTCTTCAGTAGTATTGACTAGACAAAAGCAATGTGACTTCTGCAGCTTTTAACAAATACGGGAAAATCTGTTTTTCATTTGGGAGACAGTTCAGTCATTGGCATTTCAGTGGTGCACTGAAAGGCCATGTCATAGTGTAGCTGTCAGAGGAACTGCAGAGGTGATAGTCATCCTATAAATCGAGTGTCGTTTTGTCTGTGTCTTGCCAGGTGATTAGAGTGGATGATTGTCCCCAGAACACCCAAGTGAGCTCAGAGCCTGCAGAGATCAATATCTGGGATGAGGAAGAGAAACACAGCAAGAACTGGCTTACTGTGTCTAATTTCAGTCAGCTAAGTATGTGGTACTTTGCAGACAGTGAATTCAGGACAGCTTTTAAAAAAAGAAGCAGTAAATAAAAATTCACAAACTCAAAGTGTCATCTTCCACTTTCACCTCCTGGCATAATTTTTACAGAATTAGAAGCAGATTGCAAGCATGCGTGGCTTGGTTACTTGCTACTTTATGTCAGGGCAAAAAGGGACATAGATTGGATGGAAGGTCAGTTGCATTTTTCTGGGAGTGCTGCCTGTCTTGCGTGGGAAATAGTAGAGTACTAATCCTCAGGAATAAGTGGGAAGTGGGGAAGATGATATCCTTTCCTCCTCTCCTGAGGTGTCTTCTGAAGTGGCATTCTGGCTTATTGCAAAAATAAACTCTCTCGTGAATTTTTCTGGGTATATACACTCACAGGCAGTGCTGTGATACTGTATCTGTTGGCAGATCTTCTGAATGCATTATTCATTACTCATTGCTCAGAAACACATCCTCCAAAGTGAAGAAATGAATTCTGCATCGTCTCTGCTGGAATTAAAAGGGAATGGCATTCTTCCTGTTCTTTTATAAATTCTTCATCTCTTTCATTCTGAGAAATCCTTGCATGGATTATTTTATCCTTCAGTTTTGCTATATGCAGCTCACTAGCTTCATCCTGCAAGCTGCTGGGAGAAGCACAAGGGAGTGCTGTGACTCAGCACAGCATGGTCGGAGAAGGGCTGCACTCCTCTGAATTCTGCTGACAGAGAATGGAAACAGTCAGTTTTAACCCTGTGAAATCCTACTCTTGCTTTTATAGCCCATTACACATTTGCTAGGGCATTATGGCATATAGGTGTTTATTTTGTAGCACTAAATAGGTGTGTGTAGCAGTAGAGCTGTTCTTATACACTCTGGAAGTAGCTGATACCTGCTCTTTTGGCTAGGTTTGGAATGTCTCAGTTACATGCACCAGAAAATGAAAAATCAAGACATCCGTAGGCATACCATACCATTCTGTGATTACCTGAGGCATTCTCAAGAGGTAAGACCTAAGATTACACATCCTAGTCCATAGATTTGTTTGCTTTGAGACTAGGATAGCTCTGCTGACCTCTGTGGACTTGTAACTATAGGTTATTTGTCGCGAAATACCTCTTGAGACACGAGAAACTTTCCTGTATGCTGCCACTGTGCTTGTGTGTGAGTAAATGAATAATTTAAGAGCTGCTAACACTCTATGAAGATTATTGAAGTAGGATATTAAATTATTGAGTCATGGAGTGGTTTTGAGTATGAAGAAAGTGGCCAGAAACAAAGTATGTGTTGATGTTTCACTATGCAGTAAGTGAGCACCCATCTTTGTCCTGAACTTGTGGGCAGAACTGGTCTGCACAGTGAAAAGATTTTTGGAAAGTTAGCTGCATAGTTCGTAAGCAGTCACACAGAGATAGTTATTTCTTGCAAAGTGTTAAACACTGATAATAATTTCAAAGCTTGGATTTCTTAACCTCTGATTTATAAACACCTTGCCTTATGATTCATCAGAATTAATTTGCAGCTTAATAACATAAAGGCCCTCTGCCTATGTAAATCAACATATGCCCCTTGAATTTAATGGAGCTAGACCAATTTATATGTCCTGAAGACTGTGGGCAGGAAGCTGCTGTGTAGAAAATTCTGTCTGTTTTTAAATGGTGTGGCTAATAGAAGGAAATGCATCTTTCACTATGTTGTGTAGGAGTTTCTCAGAGGCATGTCAGAAAATTAACAAGGAATAAATTGAGAAAAGGAACTGTTAAATAATCTTTTCCTCTTCCATTTCAACAGCACCCACTCTTGCTTGTTTTACTTATAGCACTTGATTTTTGAAACAATGATGTCTAACAGCCTAGCTTATTTTTCACTGTAGTAGTGTGAGTTGCTTTTTTAAAAAGGGAATGAAAATAAAACAGATAGTTTCAGATCTGATATTCTGAGTGGCATAGAATTTGAATCCCAAATACTTGTGAAGACTGCTCAAATCGTAATTAAAAAATGATTTTTTTTTTTTGTGTGTGTGTGAAAGAGGTCAGAGATAAAAATAGAAATAACTTTGCTAATTATGTATTCTGCAAAACCTGGGTTGGGAGATTCCATCAATAAATCTTTAAAATGTGAAACACAGAGTCAGACAAGCAAAAATAAAGGTACAGTCAGGAAAACTGCATGAAAAGATGAAGTAATCTGATGCTTCAAAATTTATATTAAGGTTTCTTGCTTAAAATTCAAGGGTAGGATTTTTAAAGCCTGCAGAAATATTCCATTGATTACAGTGGGATCAGAATTAGGCAGGAACTGGTCACCTCAAGAACACTAGCTTCAAATCATTTAATCTTCTAAGATATAGTTTCCAATGCCCACTGAATGTTTGTGCCTTCTCTTAAGTACTGTCTGGATTATAAGGTTATGTCTGGGTTATGACATCTCAACAATACATACATTGTTGAGATATTATGATATTGCTGCATATAACTGCTCATTGTGGGTTAACATATATTTTGAGTTAAAGAATTATAATACTTCTCAAATTTACCCAGGAGGGTAAATGGGTATCAGGGAGCAAAGCAAGGATGTGTCTGAGGTTTCTGTTTTGTTAAAGATATTTTTCATCTGCAAAGCAATCTACATGATGAAAACATGAGTGAATTCTGAAATAAAAAAAAATTGAGAATTAAGTCTCAGAAAATATTCAAAGCTGAATTTTGGTTAGTTTATCTTTAGTCTTTGTCTTCTTCAAACTTTTGATTTGAGCTCTGCTTCCTTTGAGGATTGAAATCTGACTTTTCTTTTCAGAAGAATAATCCCGTCTCTGACTAGCACTTTAGGAGGATCTTGCAAATGGCAGGCTGACCCAATTTTTTGTAATAGGGCTGGAAGATCATTTGACTACTTCTCTAACTACAAGACCTGGAAAATATTTGATCTAAATATCCCTGGAGAACTGCTTAATGTGTTGCCTTCTTCTATTATAGAGGTTTAGGGTGCATTTTATTTCCAACAGCTGTAAAGCTTATTGCTAAATTGGAATTTACTAATACAAAGAGGGTTCCCATAATATTTTCAGTATTAGAAGACCTTTAACATGCTTTGTAACTACACTGAGATACAGCTCTGATACAGCTAACTATTTTATTCAGTTATATACAGACAACATGAAAAACTGCAGTATGAGCAAATTGTTATTGCATTTTACTGTAGATATGGCAATGCTGTGATTCTCCTGTCAGTGGGATTATTCATGTTAACAATAAGAGTATCAATAAATGTTTTCAAGATTTTACATTTTTTAATTGTTTGGTGAGTATGTGACAGCGATATACAGATTTATACCAGTAAAAGTATCTCTCTTCTCTATAGGATTTGAGTAATAGCATGTCTGGAAGCACACAGAGAAATAATCTGAGAAACTCCTCGTACGTATCATTAGCATATTAAGATATTCATCACATGCTTTTAGAAAGAGACTTCTGTACTTTCTGCTGTACTTTCTGCAACTTTCCACTTCAGTTCTGTAATATACTTAGAATGGGAAATTGAGGTCAAATGAGGAGTTAAGACAATTTAGTCTGTTTTGGTTTCTTTAAATGAAGGCGTATTGATGGAAGTAAAATAGATCCATTCAAAGGAAAGGTATAATTTTAGGTGGAATGGACACTCCTTTTTATTCTAACAATATCAAATTTTCTAATTCAATCACTAAGATTACCATAGTGTCTTTAACTATACTATCTAGTAAGCATGAGTTGCATATGATTTTGCTGTGCAAATTGCATATTTCCATTATTAGTAATTAAAATCCTAGCAGCTCGTGAAACATTCTCTCATTCTGTGATTAATCTCTTTTGTACTGAGTTTACATATTTACAAAATATTTACTTAGTTTTTATAATCAGTTTTCAATAGTTATTAAGCTTTTATTATATGTATTGAAATTATACTGTTTTCAAATGTGTTTTCAATGTTGCTTTTTTATTTTTATTTTTTACAGCTTGATTGATCATTAGCTTAATATTGGGGGTAATTTATTTCATCCAGTACTGTCTCTCTGTTCCTTCTTTCTTATTTTCATCAATTTCTTGTATGTTTCCCTTACTGAGTAATGCTGTTGATGTAATAAATAAAATGTACTAGAAAACTGTCACATCCCATGTGATTTCACCATGGGAGGAGGGAGAAAGATACTGTGTTTTTTACCCATCCTGTTTTTTTTTTTTTAATCCAGTAGCCAAACTACATACTTACTAGCAGGATTTACAGGCTTTTGGGTAGCTTGATTCTGTAAGTCTGAGTCTGTTGAGTGAGTCTGTTGTCTTCAGTGGTATGTTAGGTGAATCATATCCAGTGTCTTCTCAAACAAAGGTACCTTTAATGTTAACGTTAACGTTTGCAGCCTTGTTAATCCAAAAGACCAACTGTTTAAAAAGTCACCTTTTATGCAAGCAATGGCATGTGTAGCTCTGAATACATCTCAGCATTGATTCACATGGTTTGAAAAATGAACAATTGTGTACGTGATTGAAGGTCTTTAGCTGATATTGTTACTGCATTGTAAATGACATGAACAGCAGTGCAGAACTGCAAAAGGAGTTCAACATACAGCAGAGAAAGGAACGTGCAGAAAAACGTGGCTGTTCTTTGGTAACTGAAATTTATTTGCTAATTGTTGCAATGAACAAAATTTCACTGCAGGTTATTTTGTTTTATGATTGCTTATCAAAATTTAGTTTTGCCTTCATATAGATTATACCTCTTTGATATATGATAAACTATATATAGTTTAATTACAGGAATTTTGGAGTAAAATATCAAATGTTTGTTTTTAAACAGGTTGAGAGCTTCAGAAGGACCTGACAGTAAGTTTTTGGTTGCTTGCCACACCCTCTCTGCAAATTCCACTTTGACAATTCAGAAGTACATAATCCAAAAGAAAATTAATTTACTATAGTTGGATAGTTAAAAGAAATGTTATATTTGTTTCATACATTGGTTATAAAATCTTATTTTGAAACGTAAGATTTATTTTTATTTATTTATTTATTTATTATTATTCTTTTTTTTGTGAGGACATGTTTTCCTCATGGTAGCTGTAAAATCTTGAAAGAAAAATATCTATTTTTACTCAAGTCTGTCCTGCAATGATGTCCTTTTCAGGAGAAATAAACTTTAAAAAAAATTAATCACTGGCAGTGTGAGAGAAGCCTGAGTTAAAGCTGTGTCTATGCCTGAGGATAGATTATGGTATACAATTTCTAATGTATGCTTGATTTTTTGAATTCCAGTTTGGTGTAGTTCCTCTACAACAAGTTGGTGAAGCAGGTGAAGCACTGAACTTATTATGAAATAGCCAATAAAGAAATTCAAGTTCATAATGAGGAGTGACTCTGTTCCAAAGCAGCTAGTTCACTTCACTTGTATTTATTGCCTATTAGTCTGTCTTCGGACAGATTTAGCTATAACAGGTTGAACAGTGGAACGTTTATCTCTTGTTTGAAGCTAGCTGTGATGCAGAAGCACATCACTCTTAGGCTTGTCTCCCCTGTATGTGTGGTCTCTCTGGGTCAGGCTGTGCACAAACGGTGGCACTGCTGCAGGTGTGGGATGTCGTTGGGCTGTTCTCCAGAGTGCACCCTTGGTTTGATTAAAACATGATTTTCCCATCCTCAAAAGGAATAAGTTGGCCCCCAGTCTACTTCTCATGCTTCTCATCTGACAAGGCAGAAAATGTGATAAAACTACTTGGGTCCTTCAGGAAAGAGAGCAAAAGGGACCTCTAATCACCAAGAGCACTGGTTGGAAATGCTGATCATTCCCCCAGGATCTGTTTGTGTTTTTCATATAAGATCTCTTCCACTGGGGAAGGAAACCTAGCAAATAAAGTAGACCAACAAGAAGAGTGTAATTTTCAAATGGTTTGATGAAGATTCAGTTCCAATTATCTCATTTTTCAGAATTATATTAAATATATAAATATAAAATATTATAGCATTCTTTTTTTTTTTTTTTCCAACCTGGCATTTCAAAAGATTTCTTTCCAATATAATAAAGTAATTTAATCTGATCAATGGAAACATGCCTATTAATCTTGGTTTTATTAAAAAGAATTTTTATAAAACAAAGATTTTTGGACCAAATCTGATCTGGCTGTGCCTGCTATGTATGTAACCACAGAAATTGTTTGTCTGTTTATAATTTAACAGCATTTTAGATGTCATGGGTTAATGAATCAGTATTATTGTAACTTTGTTGTAATAGTACAGTTAATGGAATGCTTAATGACTAAGGATGGACTTGGTAAAATCATGCCTTTGGGAGACTGTGAAGCATGATGGACAGTAAAATGCTTTTAATATCCCAGAGGTGTAATTGGCTCAGAGAAGCTACATGTCCTTGAGGTTAATATTGCTGGTTTCCCACCATTTCCCTGAATAAATAAGTCATCTGGCTGTATTGCACCGACTGAAATCTGCTGATATACTGTACATTATAACACAGTTAAAGCCTATTAGTAATTCTCCTCTTCAGAATGCTCAGACAGTAATTCTGATTAATTTGTTTCATGGCAAACCCTGGGATGGAAGGAATTCAAAAACCATGCATTTATCTCTGCTATAATAATTAACATAATGATCCTTTAAACATTATTTCAGATATCTTTGCCTGCTTGAAAACGTCTCAAGATCTGCACCACCATTACTCAGGTAAGCAGGAGGCACCAGTATGATAGCTGAGTAGTTTAACAAATTTAAAAGAACATTAGTTCTTCCCTTGTCATTCTCTGTGATTTTCACTTTGAAGAGTTGCACAACTGCCCACTGCTAAGAAGGTGGTGTATTAATTCAGGCCTAATACTGCAGTGAGGAAATTATGAATTATTTTCTTGCTAATTGCTCCATTCCAGGTATTTGTGGCAAATACAGAGCAGAATATAGATAATTGCTTTCAAAATATCAGAGGAAACAATGAACAGAGCTCTGATTCCCAGGGGGGCCAGTAGAGGCACTCATTTGTTTATAGCTGTCATTTCCCCTCACACCTCCCACATCCTCTTTTGTACTTTCTGGAGTTGGTTTCTTCAGTTAATTGGTCCTGTACTACTTAATCTGTGTTTATATACCTATGAACTCATGGAAATTTGGCAGGGAATAAATCATTTGGATGCTAATTGCCCACAATCCTGTCTTTTCCTAAACTGAATATGCAGAGATTTTCCCACAAGCTTGGGTTTCATATATATTTTTTTTTTTTCCCAGAGGAGAGCTGTGCACAGCATACCAGTAGATGTCTCTATTGCCTGCATGGCTTCGTCTCCTTTCAAAGGAAGCATAGGGTAAACCAGAAGCATTAGCAGCCTCATGACGTTCAAAAAGCTATGTCGTTTTCAATGGGAATAACACCTCTTGGTTTGTAATCAGTGTACAGGAGTAATTTCTCTGACATGGTGGCATTGTTGCAATGATTAATTTGTTTCTTGTCAGGCATGTTATTTGAGACTGGGAGGACTTTTTAGTGCAGGTGACAATCTAATTTACATTAAAAGCTGACAAAGATCTCTAGATGTTTCCAGTATAGGTGTTCTTATATCAGAAAGATCAGAATAGAATGTAGTCAACAGAACCCACACTTTAATACTAAAAATCTGTGCCATATACTGCTTATACTTTATTTTTGCTATCATGTTTTGCAGACAACTACAGTTCTGCCTCTCTGCACACCCAAAAGAGCTTGAGTTTTGCCTCAAATTTAGCAGCTGGTGCAAGTTGCTTTCACATTGCTTCCCAAGGCTCTGCAGTGAGCACTGAAAGGGTCTGACAGACAGCACAGCTCTGGCAGCTCCCCTGTTCACATCCTTTTCCCTGCTATGCAGTAATTTAGTGACTGTGTCACTTTAGTGATGCATCAAGGCAGGACCTTGATTTTCAGTCTATGCATCAAAAACTGTTCAGGTATATTAATCAATGCCTATCATATTTCGAATATGTAAACAGAGTCTGAGATAGAGGTCTCTCAGTTGAGCACCCTAATTCAAGGGTTGGCATGTCAGGGGTCCCCTTTGCTCTCTCCATCTGGGCTAATTAATCTCTAATTTCTGCTTGGAGATTTTTATCAAAAAGGGCGAGCTCTGGAAGCTTGTATATAAGCTCTGGAAGTCAGCCAGGCTTACAAACTTTTTGGTTGCTGTTCAAAGAAACACAGCTAAGGTAGTATATGGGTTTCCTCCTTGTTCTAGTCTTAATCTCTTTGAGGTTTACTCCTCACCTCTCTCCCACTTTGCAATAACTGAGTCATTGTGAAGGCAAATCCATAAATATTTAGTTGGCACTCTGAGTTTTGAAGGTGTTTGACTGAGAAATAAGCTCCCTGTTAAGAAGGTATAATAATGTTAATTAGGTTGTTTGGCGTGGAGCCCAGATGAAGAAGCTATACTCTGCGTAGGGCAAGCCTGGATTTCCCTGCAAAGTCTTGCTAAAACCCGAGGCACTTCAGAGCCTGACAGAGACAGATAGTGAGGGCAGCTGAGGCCAATGCATCTCAGTGGCACAGTTCAAATGTCACTGCATTGGAGCCAGCAGGAAGAGAAAGCAGAAGCAGCCCTTGGTGAAAGGAGGATGAAGACCAGAAGCAGTCCTTCTAGCTAGGGTGCAAAGTGCTTGTTCCACAGCCTGTTTTCTTGGAAGACAGGAACTAATGGACAGGGAAAAGAGTGGTAGCTGATGCTTGTGAGATACCATGGGCATGCAAAGGAGAGTTGCTGGCTAGGTAGAACTTCTCAAATAGCAATCAGAAGATCTGACAGAGAACCACACTGTAGCTTGCTTGGCTTTGTACGCTACAGTAGAGCACTGTCAGATATTTTTGAAAGTCAGTCAGCTTGTTTATTCAGTATGGCAATGAAATCTGTCTTGTTTGCAGCTGTTGAAAGAAACAACTTAATGAGACTTGCTCAGACCATTCCATTTACACCAGTCCAGCTCTTTGGTGAGTACTGACCTCCTTATGTTTTTTTTTTTTCTTGGTTGGTTGTTTTTTTTTTTCTTTGTAAATAGTCCATGCATTATTTTTTAAAGATTGCGTTTGAGACATTTTCTTGAATTAATTTCAGTAATTCTTCTTTTCTAAAGAAATGAACCAGGATAGAATTATATTCATGCAGTATTTTAGGAAATTCTCATGGTTATCTGGTCCAGCTCCCTGAGAGGCCAATTCATATCAGGTTGCTGAGGACCTGTCCAGTTGTGTTTTGAATATATCTATAAACAGAGTTTCCACAGCCTCTCTGGACAACCTGTTTCAGTGTTTGACTGCTTCACTGTAAACTCTTTTTCTTTTTCATTGGAGTTTCCCTTGCTGCAGCTTGTATCTGTTAGCATTCATGTGATTACTGTGGACCTCATAGAGGAGTCTAACTCCATCTTCTCTGTAACCTCTCATTAGGTAGTTGAAGACAGCAATAAAATTTCCCTAAGATTTATATATGCATTCTCTCTCTCTCAGATATATGTGTAGGGTATCTTGTCAGGAATAAAACCATGTATTTGTTGAAAGGGCAGAAGACTTGTAGTGTTCCAAGTAAAAAAGAACTGTGGTATAACAGAAGAGTGGTAGAGAGTAATATATAAGATCATTTGGAAGAGTTTTGAAATTAGTGTGCTGTATTGGTTTACAGCAGCAGAAGCTCTGTCTCTAGACATTTGAGATCTAGGTGCATTTTCTTCAATGGGTAGAATATTTTGTCTCACAGCAACTAATTGCTGATACTTGCTGCATCGTAGGATTTCTTGGGACCAGATTGCTGCAGATAATTAATATAGCTATGAGCATATTGAACATTCTAATCTTTCAAGCTCCCAGGAGATACCTTTCTAGGTATTAAATTGTCAAAAGATAATAAAATGAAGAATTAATATAAGATTAAGAAATGTGCCCAGTTATAGTACCTTTATTCAAGTGACTTACTTTTATGTAAAACATTGACTTTTCCATTGCTTTATTTTAAATTAAAATGTTTGCAAAGTATATCATTCATACCAATTCTGTGGTAACTGGTGAAGGTAGGCTCAGGGGCAGGAATGAAATACATTAATTTATCTCTGAATTCAGTTTGCCCTCCCTTATGCTATTGTTTGCTATTTGCAGATGCAGTTACCTCATCCCACTTGCTAATAAAGACCTGTTTCTCCTGAATTCACATTGCAAGTAATGTGAGTTGCAAGAAGAAAAGCCAAGCTTAAAAAAAAAATCTGTTAGTTTACGACTGACAGAAATGTCTCTTGCTTGCACTGCTAGAGAGGAATGCTATTACAGCTATATAGGATAACAGCATGACTGAGTTAAAATTCACCAGATTTATTCTGCTTTCAGAAAAACATTATTATCAGGAGCAAAACTGAAATCTTTTCAGTACAAATAACATTGGAATCTATAGGAAAAAAAAATAAATCTTAATTTACAATGCCAAAGATGTAAATGTCTTGTTAATTTGCTTTTGCTTGTTTTTCTAGGATTCCTTTCTCCAAGGAAAGATCGTGCCCTTTTCAGTCTAATTTTCCTGGCTTATCATGGCCAATTCATTACTTCTGAACAACTTGGCTGTCTGCCTCAAAAAGCGGCAATCTCTAGCCCTTTAATTTTGCAGTCAATAACTATTACGAGCTGTGTGTGTCTGTTTGCCTTGTCTATTTGTTTGTTTTGTTAAGCACAGTTACAAGGAAAATACTGTGAGTGGTGCCTGGGTCTTGATTAACTTAAAACAGATCTTACTAAAAATCCCCCTTCCACACAAGTGCAGAAACAGAGGGAGCCATGCTCAGGATAGTTAATTCACTGGAGATAAAATGATAAACCTTTTTAAATATATATTTTTAAATCTATTTTTTAAACCATTTTAAGTACTTTAAAATTGTGGCAAAAGAGATTGTTTTATGTAGACCAGAATGTTGCTGAGCTTTGTTTGTGTAAAAGGTCTTAAATTGCATAAGGTCTTAAATTCATGTCTGTCCAGAGGCTTAATACAGCTCTTTGGGCCACTCATGTTTTCACAGAGGATCTGTGAAAATAGGTAGTATAAATTTAGGCAGGGAAAACTTTCACAGAAATGAATAGTGTGGTTTACAGAGTTATTTTAAGATACTGAATCAAAATGCAGTTCTCTCCTGTTTCTGCAATGTGTGACTTTTACTGACAAAACTTCCTTTCGTTTAAGCTGGAGAGGAAGTGACTGTCTATCGACTAGAAGAGAGTTCACCTATGAACCTTGATAAAAGCATGTCTTCCTGGTCCCAGCGTGGTATGGCTGCAATGATCCAAGTCTTGTCACGGGAGGAGATGGATGGGGGTCTACGGAGGGCCATGAAGGTCGTTTGTACTTGGTCTGAGAATGATGTATTAAAATTGGGACAAGTATTTATTGTGAAGTCTTTTCTGCCAGAGGTGGTTCAGACTTGGCAAAAGATCTTTCATGATGGCACAGTGTTACATCTCTGCCTGAGGGTGAGTACAGACCTGAAGGGACACTGACTAGTGTAGTTTGACATGCCTTAAATGTTACACTGCTTATATATGAATGTCTTCAGCATGGGTGATGTGTGGTTTGATGTTACCTTCCGGAAAGGAAAAAGGTTTTGAGGAAGATATATCCCCCATTTGTAAATGGTATACAATTGGCTGGTTTTTGTTTGTTTCTTTTTGTCAAATTCATGCTACCTTTCTTCATGATACCAAATGAAAGTGATGCTTATAACATGCTTTTCTTCAGGAGATCCAACAGCAAAGGGCTGCCCAAAAGTTAATTTATACCTTCAATCAAGTGAAGCCTCATACCATTCCCTATACTCCAAGGTAACTTCACTGTCTTGAAGGTTTCGGTGGCAAAGGTTTCTCTTCTCAGCTATGTCCTGGGTCTCATGTAGACTCGTTTTCCATAGTGAGTTGAAATAGCAACTGCTTAAGACAGTTGAGTGATAGTTTAATTAAAATACATAGGTATGTAGATATGTAAAGATAAATCAGGGTGGAAGACAACAGTAATGGTAGTGGCTTAAACAAGAGGGTGTTAGTGAAAAAAATTTTCAAGAGACTTAAAAAATTTTGGATTTGTTGACTGTTTCCTGAAATCTGTTTTCTGGTGCATGTTTTTTTTTTATTTATTTATTTATTTATTTATTTTTAATATTTTTTAATAAGACACATTATGTGATGGATAGTATTTGAATGTGTGCCAAAGGGAAAGGAAGGTAAATGAGGTAGTGGGATGGGTGAACTGTATGTTTTAGAGGGTTGATGTTAGTGAAGCAGTAGGTCTTTAAAGTATATTTCAATCATGTGTATTCACATATTCAAATGAGAGAAATGCCCATATCTTTAGTAATACTTGAATAACATTAAAGCTTTTTATTAGTAACTGATTGAAATACACATTTTTGAGAAGCAAGCAATTACCCTGCACTCAGTCTGTTCTTAAAGCATTGCATATATCACAGTGTCTTGAGAGCCTCCATGTACAACTGTATTCGTTTGGTAAAACAGATCACAATTTGGGAGTACTTGCTTTGTAAGTACTTATTGTAACTTTTTGCATAAAATTTTACTGTTTCCTTTACATGCTATCTTATGAGCATGACAAGAAACGTCAGGTCTTCAGCTCATAAAAGACCTGAAAATTCAGCAAAGCGGAATAGCTTTCTGCACTAGAAGAGCTTTGTTACATTTTTAGGGTAGATAAGCAGATCTGATGTAGAAAGTGCTGAGACATTATTTCTAACC
>NC_137697.1:33452241-33640997 GCF_964034855.1 Anser brachyrhynchus
TCTTTTTATTAAAATATGTAAATAATACAGAGATTCAAGTGTACCCATGTATATATGCATACGTAATATGTGTGTATATCTGTCCAAAGAGTTTGAATGGCTATCTGTTTTTTTTTTTTTTTATTATTAAAAAATCTGTAGGCAGTTTACATAAGCTGCAAGCCTCAGTGCTATTCACAGACTCTGGTGGCTCCTTCAAAGAGCATGTGATCACTTTACTGTACATGTATAAATAGGAACATGGCATATTTTAAAGAGATAAAACAGTTGACAATGTTCAGAAGATGAACAGCACCCATCAAATGGTATAAACACAATTGTTTGTCATTTCTGTCAAAGGAAATGTGTATGGGTAGACAGAGACTTAACATATTTACATTTTACAGCATCCAGAAGCTGTGAATTACGAAAAGACATGCTTAGTATGCAAAATAAACCTATAATTCCAGCCTTGCCTTCACTTGGCTTTAGCAGCACATGAAAAAAAATACAGAAAGAGTAAGTGTGTCTCCAACCATGGCTTACTAGAATTTGTCTTTAAGTTTGCTTGGGTTTATTATACAACTCTTGACAGTTCCAGACCAACCGCATTGGCTCAAATGTGAAGAATTTAAACATCTATGTAAATCTCATCAAGACTGGAGCTTCGGTTTCCATCTCAAGTGGGGAAACGGACTGAAATCTGCTCTAGTTTTGGTCCCATGTTTATTCTGTAGTTCTCTTATCTGGTGTTTAGTAAGAGTGCAAAGGCTGCTGTCTTTGGATTTCTGATTAATTTCTATCACAAGTTTAATACTGGGGCCATACTACATATGTATACACTAAATTTTGTCTAATTTAAGTCAGCTGAAATGAATTCTATTGAAGAATATTTCAATTTGGGGGTATTTCAATTACAAAATGTTCTCCATAAGTTTTACCAGTGTTTGAAATAATTAATTATTCAAATAAAATAATTGCATATGTTTATAGAATCTCTTCTTCAGTTTAAGAGTACAACAATTTCTTCAGATGTAAGGAGAGAGCTTTTTGGTAAAATACTATTATTTTTCATTTTTAGGAAAACTGCAACATAGGTATGAGCAGTCAGTCAGTTATTGTAATCATTTATTTAATCTACTTTGGTGGACACCCCAAAGAAGCAGAGATAACGAACCCAGATTTGCACATCACATAATCAAATAATGAGTTGTGGCTTGTGTTGTGTTTGCTGCCTTGAAGGGAGTATATATCTGGAAGTAGATCTGTTGTTACCAGTAAGATGCACCTTGGGTTAGTACTTTTATTCCAAATTAAAGTCTTACTGCAGGTTACACTTTGTTTAATTCTTTCAGTTTTAGCATAATGTTTAGTTGTTACTAGTATTTGCATAAGCCTTCTGTCTGCGTATGAATGAACCACAAAACAGATAAGTCAGGACTGTAATAAGAACTCTGTATGTTTGCCAATATTTAACAGGTTTTTAGAGTCACTGCATTTTTTTTAGCTCATGACTGTTTTACCTGTGACAATTCATGATCTAAAATGAAAATGGGTAATTACATTATTCTTAAGTCCCAGGTTATGAAATCACAACTATCTTCCCTTGTAACACACTCTGTTGATTTTCTTGTAGGTGTTGGGGAAAACCTTACAGATCCATCTGTGATTAAACCTGAAGACAAAAGGTACATTTCTCTCTAATGAAATTATCATTCACTTCAAACATTCTGCTGATAGTCTGTATATTTAGGTCATTTTTTTATGTTCTGTGTGAGAGGTTTAATTATTTATTGTATGGTGTTTGAGTTAAATGAAATTGTGGTGGCAATGGGAAGGCTGCACCCGCTACTGTGTTTTAGAGGGCTGTGGACTTTCAGGGGCTGTATGTGTACCAGCTCCATATGTGCTGAGCAGTATGTGAAAGGTGGGGAGAATCTATGTTGCTGTCCTCAGAACACAGCAGTTTTCCAGGACTACACAAAGAGAACAGGAATAGGAGCTTAAGAACTGGATAAGTTTCATAGCAAAATTGTACTGAAGGAGTTTATCAGTAATTTAAATATTGTGGTCTGGTTTCCTCTGTCTAGTGAGGCACTGTATGAGTATATAGGGCCATACGGCTCAAGGAGATGGCCTTTGTATCTCTGATCTTTTCAACAGATCCTAGTAGTGCATTTAAGCATAGTGCATGTTACAGACCAAGAGCTATGATGCAGAGATCTTAAATCTTGTGCAGAATGTTACAAAACCCAGAGGTACTACAAAAAAGTAGTCTGCCTTCATGAATCAAGTTGCAGAAGCTGAGCTGATATCATGGAATCATAGAATCATCAAATATCCTGAGTTGGAAGGGAGACACAAGGATCATTGAGTCCAACTCCTGGGTCCCCAAAGGACCACCCAAAAAATCAGACCATGTGTCTGAGAGAGATATCCAATTGCTTCTTGAACTCAGTGCTGTGACCGCTTCCCTGGGGAGCCTGCTCCAGTGTCCGACCACCCTCTTGGTGAAGAACCTTTTCCTGATACTCAGCCTGAACCACCTCTGTCACAGTTCCATGCTGTTCTCTCAGGTCCTATCGCTGGTCACCAGAGAGAAGAGGTCAGCGCCTGACCCTCCATTCCCCCTCATGAGGAAGCTGCAGACTGCAATGAGGTCTCCCCTCAGCCTTCTTTTCTCCAGGCTGAACAAACCAAGTGAATTCAGGCACTTTTCCTACATCTTCTCCTCCAGACCCTTTACTATCTTTGTTGCCCTCCTTTGGACTCTCTCTAACAGTTTTATATTTCTTATTCTGTGGCGCCCAAAACAGCACACAGTAATATCTATTGCACACAGTAATATCTAGGGAGATATCTACTGCTTACAGTAATATCTAGGCAGACTTCATAGTGTCCTATGTAATAAGTAAAATATTCCCACCAATCCTCGCTGTGGACAACATGACAAACACAACTGTCTTCTGGGTACATGACCCTGTCTGTCATGCTGTGCAATGGCTACTCTCCCATCCTATGACCTTGCTCCTTGGTCATAGGTGCTGTGGTAAAGCAGAGGAGAGGTAATAGTGTCAGTCGGTGCTACCCTGCACAGTCCTCTTTTCTGGAAAGTCTTCCTAGACCCTAACATCTCTCCAGACTGTCTTGTGTTGAGCTTTGACTCCTGGCTGACATTCGGCTCATGTCATCTGACTGAAGGGGTTTCTTGTGTTTGGAAGGAAGTTTGATTAGTTTGATTTAATACAAAGGGAAATTAACTAAAGGGATATCAGATGACTAGTCTAGAACTTGGAACAAGTTAATTTTTGGAAGCAGGTACTTAGTTCTATAACCATTATTAATAATCCATTAATGAACTTAGTGATAAATGACTATTAATATACGAATGCTTAATTATGGGGGCAGGTGTATTGTCTGTATAGTATTTACTTTGGAAGTAACATGAAAAAAAAGCTGAACACTTCACGGTGACAAAGTCTTCATAGAATCATAGAATAGTTTGAGATGGAACGGATCTTAAGGATCATCTAGTTCCAACCCCCCTGCCTTGGACACTTCCCACTAGATTGGGTTGCCCAAAGCCCCATTCAACCTGGCCTTGAACAATTCCAGGGATGGATCATCCACAGCTTCCCTGAGCAACCTGTGCCAATGTCTCACCACCACTTGCATAGTAAAGAATTTCTTCCTAATGTCTAATCTAAACTTGCGCTTTTTTAATTTACAACCATTAACCCTTGTTCTACCACTACACTCTCTGATAAAGAGTCTCTCCCAGCCTGTATTTGTGGTTGGGATTGCTCTGACCTACGTGTAGAACCTTGCAATTGGCTTTGTTGATCTTTATGAAGTTCACAAGGGCTTACCTTTCAAGACTGTCAAAGTCTTGCTGGGAGGTATCCCTTCCCTCCGGCATGTCAGCTGTACCACACAGCTTGCTATCATCTGCAGACTTGCTGAGGGTGCACTCAATCCCACTCTTAATGTCACTGACAAAGATTTCTTTGCAGTGAGAAGGTCACGGGATCATGACAGAAATACAAGGATAGTTTAGGATAGAGAAACAGAGAGGTTAATTGGTTGATTATATAGTTGTTTACTACAAAAATTTGAACAAACATTTTAAAATGTTGTAACAGATGTATAAAGATACAGTTTGCTGTTATTCAAGTAGACTTTTTTATACCAATGAAAACGAGGGTGCTGAGAGAGTTGGTGGGTGTGATTGTTTGGCCGCTTTCCATCATCTATCAGCAGTCATGCTCATCCAGGGAGGTCTGAGATGACTGGAGACTTGCTAATGTGATGCCCATCTATAAGAAGGGTTGTAAGGAGGACTCAGGGAGTTACAGGCCTGTCAGCCTGACCTTGGAGCCAGGAAAGGTGATGGAACAGGTCGTCTTGAATGCAATAATGCAATGTAGGAGGGACAAGCAGGGGATCAGGCCCAGTCTGCATGGGCTCATGAAAGGCAAGTTCTGCCTGACCAACCTCCTTCTATGACCAGGTAAACCACCCGGTGGATGAGGGAAAGGCTGTTGATGTAGTTTACCTGGACTTCAGCAAGGCCTTTGACATGGTCTCCCACAGTATTCTCTAGGAGAAGCTGGCAGCCCATGGCTTGGACAGGCACACTCTGCTGTGTTAAAAACTGGCTGGACAGCCGGGCCCAGAGAGTGGTGGTGAACGAAGTGAAATCTAGCTGACAACCGGTCAGCAGTGGTGTTCCCCAGGGGTCGGTGTTGGGGCCCATCCTGTTTAATATCTTTAATGATGATTTGGACAAGGGAATTGAGTGCTCCCTCAGTAGGTTTGCAGATGACACCAAGCTGGGGGGAAGTGTCGGTCTGCCGAAGGAGGGTAGGAAGGTCCTGCAGAGGGACCTGGACAGGATGAGTCGATGGACAGAGGCCAATGGGATGAGGTTCAACATGGCTAAGTGAGGGGTCCTGCATTTTGGTCATAACAACCCCATGCAGTGCTACAGGCTTGGGGCAGAGTGTCTGGAAAGTTGTGCAGAGGAAAAGGATCTGGGGATGTTGGCTGATGCTCACCTGAACATGAGCCGGCAGTGTGCCCAGGTGGCCAAGAAGGCCAACGGCATCCTGGCTTGTATCAGGAATAGTGTAGCCAGCAGGGCCAGGGAGGTGATTGTCCCCTTGTATTCTGCTCTGGTGAGGCCGCACCTCAAGTACTGTGTTCAGCTTTGGGCCCCTCAGTACAAGAAGGACATTGAGGCCCTGGAGTGTGTCCAGAGCAGGGCTATGAAGCTGGTGAAGGGCCTGGAACACAAGTCCTGTGAGGTGCTGCTGAGGGAACTGGGGTTGTTTGACCTGGAGAAGAGGAGTCTCAGGGGAGACCTTATTGTTCTCTACAACTATCTGAAAGGAAGGTGTGGGGAGCTGGGGGCCAGCCTCTTCTCACAGATAACTAGTGATAGGACTAGAGGGAATGACCTCAAGTTGCACCAGGGGAGGTTCAGGTTGGAAATTAGAAAACATTTCTTCTCAGAAAAAGAGCAGTCAGGCATTGGAAGGGGTTTCCCAGGGAGGTGGTGGAGTCACCGTCCCTGGGGGTGTTTAGGGAAAGGTTGGACGTGGTGCTTAGGGACATGGTTTAGTGGGTGACATTGGTGGTAGGGGGCTGGTTGGGCCAGATGATCTTGAAGGTCTTTTCCAACCTTAATGATTCTATGATTCTGTGAAATGTTGAATCTCAACAAACTGATAGTTATTAGTGAAAACTGTGACCAGTCATTAGTCCACAGTACTGCATATGTCAACTTAGCTTATCGTCTTTAAAATAGGAATAATATTTACCTGCATTATGTTGAAGCATGTGCTTGTTAGTATCCATCTGGATTATTTTTGTCATTAAATTATTTTGTCACAGTTACTAAGATTTTATTTTCAGAACTTTTTTTTGTTTTGTTTCTATCATCTGCAAAACAGTCAAGTCCTAGTTAAAGAGCAAGTGTTGATTAATTAATCAAAACCAGCTTGATTTTTTTATGCTCTGGGAAATCTTCAGTACAGCAAGTTGTGAAACAATATTGTTTTGATTCAGGGATGTAAAGGAATAAGGCAGTGAAACCATGAATGTATTCTGTAAGCAGCTAGCAGATACCCAATTCTAAGAAACACTTTCTAATAACAGTAATGATGTAAAAGCACTATCTTTGTTTTAATGTTCATTTACTCACAGAGGAAACATTTCTGACAGTATCAAGATCTGACTGAAGTCTTCATTTGTATATAAGATACTTAATCAAAACCTGTGCACTGCCTCTAAAGTTGCTTTGAGCTCACATTCTGTTAGAAGCCTGAGAGAAAATAGATAGCATCTGACTGATGGGGCTGATACAAATTTTAACACTACTTATAATTACATTATTTATGTTTTGTTTCTTAAATTCCATTGATCTAGTGGCTCTTGTCATTATCTTGCAATGAGTCTTTTCTTTCATGCATGCTTCATGCTGTCTTGAAATGGACTTTTCAATGGCAAAACATGACCTCTAGCTCTCTGACAGTGTGTTGTATCTTCAATTTATATATAGTAACGTGATAAAACCCAGCAGATTAGTTTGGAAAGTATGTCTGATACTGTGGAATCTCAGGCAGATCCTGAGCTCATGTAATTTGGTGTAACTTCATGGATATGAACATTGGAGATCTGGCCACATACACTGCATAGGATATATGAGGTGATAAAATGGTGCAGGTTTAATGTTCACAAAAAGATTTCCTTTAAAACAGAAGTAGTCAAGTCACAGCAGCAGGGTCGTGACATAGTGCAGTCCCTGCAGACTCCTGTAACACTGAAACATTGTGAAGAATTTCCTCCTAAGTAGTACTCTGGATGCTCTTTTCAGGGTGTACTACGTTGCTAAGCCCATAATGAAGTCTATACTGGTAAAGCTTTCACAGACACTGGGTGCAGAATGTCTGTAGAACAGATTCAGAGATGAGGAAAATAGCTGGCTGAGTTTCAAATTGTAAAGAACTGATGCATTACGCCTACTGAGAAGTGAGGAAAAGGGCACTGGTGGTGAAAAATCTCATTACAAACAAATGAAATGGAGGAGTCAGAGGTGCTCAATCTCTTATTCTCTCTTTTGAAAACGCTAAAGCAGATAGTGATGGGCTGGAGGTTGTAGTATGAGTGGAGACCATGTTCTCTGAAGTTACTCATTGGCATGCACTTTGAAGAACAAACCTGTTGAATCTTTACCAAGCTGTGCAATTTCAGACAAATAATTTACAGTTGAATTGCTGTCAATAGATAAAGTATCTGCCTGGACTTGACCTCTCCTCTAGACACCTGTACACTTGTGCAGTTGAAACAGGTAGATAGGAAGTTAAGTCTGCAAAAACATATGGATTAAATGGAATAGATATCTCCCTGGAAAGGTGCTGCTTCACGTGAAGCCCCCAGTACCTTCCATCAGTAAAGGTCTATAGATGTCTTATTGTCTGATTTGAGCATTTGTATCTCTGTCTACAAATTGACCATGACTAGCACTGTTTGTAACAACAGTCTCTATGTTACCTGACTGTCAGACAGGACTGATCTGGTACGAACTGGTAGGTGTTTATGGAGCATAACTATGAAGTAAGATTCTCCACAAAAGCAGGAAGAGTTTTTTGTTTGTTTTTAAGTCCATTGTCTCATATTTATGCACCTGTTTGAGACAGAGGAAAACTGGACTCAGTATTTTTTTCTCCTTGGAGACAAAATCAAACCATGAATAACCAGGAACCATGGAACGGCTTTGGTTGGAAGAGACTTTAAAGATCGCCTGGTTCCAAACCCCCTGCCATGGACAGGGACACATTCCACTAGGCCAGGTTGCCCAAAGCCCCATCCATCCTGTCCTTGAACATTTCCAGGGACGGGGCATCCACAACTTCTCTGGGCAGCCTGTTTCAGTGCCTCACCACCCTCAGACTGAAGAATTTCCTCCTAACCTCTAATCTAAATCTCCCCTCTTTCTATTTAAAACCATACCCCTTGTCCTGTCCGCCCAAACAAAATGTTGCTCTCCATCTTTTTTATAACCCCCCTTTAAGTATTGAAAAACTGCAATAAGGTCAACTCTGAGTGAAGGAGAGTGACCTTGTTTATAAAACATTTGTACAGTTAGAAAGGACCTGAAGAATTCAGTTGGTTCTTTTGCACCAGGTCATTCCTGTGTCAGGCCTTACAGGTCTTGTACAGCCAACTTGCCAGTACGTCTCTTTTCAATTATTTACCACCCTTACTGTTGAAAAGTTTTTTCCTGCTTCTCTGCTTGAAACACTTCTTTCTGATCCTGTCTACTATTGACATAGACAAAAAAAAAATAAAAAATCAACAGGTTCAAAGGTAGGCACTATCTTCTTCAATTCCTTTCTTTTGTTTTTAGGCTGTCCCCATCTATACGCAGACTTATAGACTGCTGGCCATTCTTGTTATTTTCCTAATTTACTAATATATTTTTTGAAACAGTTTTCCAAATTGAAATGCAGTATTACTCTTGTATCATTAACAGTGCTGGGTAGAGAGGAAAGATTATTCTTTCCTTTAAACAGTATCCCTGTTTATATATCCTATAACAGCATGAGAAAAATATCAGTTTGTATTGTATTGACTACACTTTGCATAGAAAAAGTTAGAGGAGAAATATCATTCTGGTTCTGTAGCCTTGGAATTAGTGAAGTCTTCTCAATTTTCTATACCTGCCCAAGCAAATACTTGAGCATATTCAATTTACACTAGCCTTTTGCCAGATTATACCAAAAAACAGAAATGGCTATGTAGCATCATGTCATCTAAGATGTATAGATGGCACTTAAAAAATATTCCAATTCTTACATATTTTGTTGTACTAATTTGCAGTAAAGGCTGGATAGATTACTCCTTCAAATGATCCAGAAACAGATAATCTTCACTGCCTGCCAGAAATTAGACAGATACTAGTAGTTTTGGTTATTCATTGCTCTTCTCCTGTATGAAAGAGGAGAGTGTCATATTTGACAAATTCTTTCCTTAGAGAGAGTACATTTTCTTAGTGTGGATTACAGATAGATTTGAGAGAGTTAAAATCTTTTTATATAGCTTCTCAGAGCTGTAATTGATTTCAGATTTTAAAATGTGTTGTTTCCGCTCTGCATATCATTAAAATAAAATACTAGCATTCATAAAGTTTCTTTGGAAGTGTTTCTTGTGTGCTGTGTTCCGTGATGTCTGGAATGTCAATCAAATTCTTGAGAATAATAGTGAAGCAATATTAAAATTAATGAACACTGATCTTTCGGACCACATTAAGGATCTGTTATGATTATGTGGTACTTCTCATACATGTGTATGTAATAGCTTGCTTCTGTTTGTAATTGTGTCAGCTTCATTCAGAATATGCAATACACTTCCACAAATGGATCCCTTAGTAATGTTGCTGAATTGGCCAGAGTGCAGACACATGGAAATGAGCATAGAAAGAAGCCAATAAATTTTAAAGCCTTGCCTGACAGCAGTATACTATGTTCTTTTTCTGTGTTACATATTGGTGTGACTCCTGCTCCACTTGCTTTTGGTTTTCTGTTCTTAAATAAGGTAAAAGTAAGTCTTTGCTAACTCTGGTTTGGTCCCAGATGCCCACTAGTAAAACACAGGCCAAACCATTTGCTTGATGAGACTGAATGGTGGCTGCAACAGAGTCATTCAGGCTCTGGCATACACTGTCTTAATATCATTGTGCTCAAATTTCCATTGAGCATTTTAGTAGTAACTGCTGGGTGTGTCCTGTCTCCTTTAGAGAAGGCCACAGCAACACTGCATCTCTGAGATGCTGCAGAAAGGAAGAGTAGATACGGGGTATATATAAGTTAATCCCTTACCAGAACTGGTGGTTTTCTTGTCTCAGAGCTAAGAAACTGGAGGTGCACACTAGTTATTATGGTCTTTATACAAAGGGCTAATTTATCTCTGATTCAATAAATGGAAATTATCATCCTCTCTCTCCCCTACAATTGCATTATTTTGAGTTTGTTGATTATTTGATATTATTACTTTTAGATCTGGAAAGATGGTATTTGGACCAGCAAACCTAGGAGAAGATGCAATAAGAAACTTCGTCACAAAGCATCGTTGTAACTCCTGCTGCAGGAGGCTGAAACTTCCTGGTATTCAAAACGAAGATTATTTTTTAACCCATATCTAACTTTCTAAGTGTAAGGTAGTAAAGGCCTAGGTGTGTTATAACAAGAACAGAAATTCTACAGAGCTGAGATTATAGCTGGCACACTTACACAAAGGCAAATAAGAGAATATTGATCTTTTACATCGTTCTTTTGCCCAGCAACCATGTTAGTAGTCAAAGCTTCTACCCATTGAATTATTTCCTTTGCTGTGCAAAACTGATAGCATTTTGGGTGATAACATCACCCATTTTTCCAGGGTGATCACTACAGATAGCATCAGCAATAATTTGTAGAATGAGAACAAATAATGATCTAAAAATTATCAATGCATTAGCCAGGGAAAAACTTGCTGGAGCTTTTCTGGCCCTTGGATAGGGCCTGTACACTGCATCTCTTACCTCCTGCTTAGCTGGATCACTGATTATTCACATTAGGTTTTATAGAATGGGCTTCTGTTTATTGTGGTGCAGATTTAAAAGGCTCAAAGCCAAAATACATTGCTATTTTGGATGAATTTCCACCCACATTTTTTTTTTTCAGAGGAAGGCTCCTTTTCAGTGCCTACATGGTGGAAGAAATTGTTTGATTCGGAAACAGGAACTGCAGTGTTATTGTTTTGGATTATTTGTGTTTGTGGCAGCTAGAGATAACAAAGGAGAAAATCAGCTGACTAGACACAGTGTGGGAGGATTCATTCATATCAGCTCCCACCATTTTTGGCCCCTTCAGGGCTCTCTTTCCACTGACTCTGATTTGCCCTGCTGCAGATTTTCTTTCTCCTGAAAACTGCTAACAGACTGCTGGCCACCAGTTGCAGGGTTGGACACTGCCCAGTGTTTATGTGCTTTTTAAATATTTACTTGGCAGAATTATTTAATTTATTTTTTTCATAGAATCATAAAATGGCTTGGGTTGGAAGGAACCTTAAAAATCATCCAGTTCTAACCCCATTGCCATGGGCAGGTATGGCACCCACTAGATCAGGTTGCCCAGGGCCTCATCTAACCTGGTGTTGAACACCTCCAGGGATGGGGCATACAAAACCTCTCTGGGCAACCTGTTCCAATGCCTCACCACCCTTACAGTGAAGAATTTTCCCCTAACATCTAATCTAAATTTCCTGTGTTTTAGTATACAACCATTATGCCTGTCGTATCACTGTAAAAAGTTGCTCTCCATCTTTTTATAAGTCCCTGTCAGTACTACAAAGCTGCAATGAGGTCTCCCTAGAACCTTCTCTTCTTCAGGCTGAACATTGCCTTTCAGCATGCCTTATGGCATGCCTTCCATGCATTACAGCTCTCTCAGCCTTTCTTCACAGAAGAGATGCTCCAGCCCTCTGGTCCATCTTCACGGCCCTCCTCTGGACCTGCTCTAACAGGTCCACATCCTTCTTGTGCTGGGGGCCCCAGACGTGGATGCAGTGCTCAAGTGGGTCCTCACAACAGCAGAGTACAGGGGGACAATAACCTCCCTCCACCTGTTTGGTCACCTTTCTGTTGATGCAGCCCAGAGTGTAGTTGATCTTCAGGGCTGCAAGCGTGCACTGCTGGCTCACATTGAGCTTTTCATGCACCAGAACCCCCAAGTCCTTTTCTGCAGGACTACTTCTAATTAGTTTTTCTCCCAGTCTGTGCTCATGTCTGGGACTGCCCTGACCAAGGTGCAGCACCTTGCACTTGGGCTTGTTGAACCTCATTAGGTTCATGAGTCCACTTCTCAAGCTTGTCATCTTCTTGCCATAGATTTGAGAAGAAACGACTGCACAATGGAAAGGCTCCGTCCAGCCTTTGAAGGAGAAGTGAAGGCAAGTGCCAGAGAAACTGATGATGCAGATGAGCCGCTGGAGTATGACACACGGTTGTGAAGCAGCAGCTGTGAGCAGAGCCCACGTATGCATGCTTGAAAACCTGTTCCTCATCACTGGCATGGGCCAGTCCAAAACAACAAAACATAGATGTCTGAGTGCAACATCTGTCTGCATTTGACAGATGCTACAGGCAAGGAATCAAAAAATCTCGTTATTTACTCCCTTTCTCTTGTGTCTTGTGCTGGTCTGTTTGTACTGCTCAGTAAATTGCCATCAGCAGGTCACCCCTTAGCTGGATCAACTGTCCCATCAGTGCCTTTTTTTTTTGGAAATGTGGATAGTAGTTCCAAACTATGCTGGGTAAAGGAAAATGACTGTGACAAAATTATTTACAGGGGGGAATGATTTGATATGATTTGTCTTTTTGCTCTTTAGTAAATACCTGAATATATACACATGTAAATCACTCATTTTCAGATGCAGAGCACACTCTGCCTTATGTTTACTTTTGACCTTTGTATAGGATACCTTCCAAGACAATGTAGAAATACTATTTTTTCTTTTTTGTTGACTTTGAGGCAGAGACAAAATAAGAATACGCAAGTAATAAATTACTGATTTAAACAATAGCCACTGGTATGGCAGATGTACTGCAGAATGGTGTGGGAACTTCATCCTGAGTCCTTCTCACATAGCAAGAGCAAGACAGACAATGAAGTGTTAGATTATTGGGCCCACAAGCATCATTAACATTACTCATTTTGAGATGATGAAACTGATACATCCATGACCTTCAGTTCAAACATAAAGAATAACCTTGAAAGTGATATAAATTTTAACAGGATTTGCCTTTCTTTATAATATGTTAGCTTCAGGGTTTTTTTAAGTCTTTAGGTGGTCAATTGCAAAAAGGTTTGAAAAGTCACAAAGAATAACGTGTTCCATTTGGTATTTAACTTCATGTTGACAATGTCAGGCCATACATGGGACTATTTTCTACCAATGTTACCAATGGTGCAGTAACATGTATGCTTTCGCAACATATTCATCTGGTTTTCTATTGATTTTGTCCGATTTCAGGAGAATCTGATAAAACGTGAAAATCAATTATGTGCAATATGATTTTTGTACAATGATTGAAATGAACCGCAGAGCACAAATATCTAATATAACTTATGTTGTATTACAGATCACTTCTACCATTAAAGAATCTTCACAACTTTTATTGAGTAGAAATAGTTAATACTGAAATGTAAATAATCGGAAAACTTGTACTTGAATAAGAAAAAAAAACCACATAGTTACACCACAATGGATAGTAAAATTTAATGCTTAACAGATCTACCTGTTACATCTACCATTCATTTGGAATATTCAGAAAATGTCTGTGTACACATAGGAATTAGAATCATAGAATCACAGAATAGTTTGGGTTGGAAGGGACCTTAAAGATCATCCAGTTCTAATCGCCTTCTATGGACAGGGATGCCACCTACTAGACCAGATTGCCCAAAGCCCCATCCAACCTGGCCTTGAACACTTCCAAGGATGGGGCATCCACGGCTTCTCTGGGCAACCTGTTCCACTGCCTCACCACACTCAAGAGTGAAGAATTTCTTCCTTATATCTTGCCTAGATTTATCCTCTTGCTGTTTTAGTTTACAGCCATTATCCCTTTTCCTTTCACCACACTCCCTGATAAAGTGTCCCTCCCCATCTTTCCTGTAGCCCCCCCTTTAAGTACTGGAAGGCTGCTCTTAAAATTTTCCTAGAGCCTCTAGGGTAAATTACCCCACCTCTCAGCTTTTCTTCACAGTAGAGGTGCTCCAGCCCTCTGATCATCTTTGTGGCCCTCCTCTAGACCTGCTCTAGAAGGTCCATGTTTTTCCTGTGCTGGGGTCCCCCAGAGCTGGATGCAGCACTCCAGGTGGGGCTCCACAAGAGCAAAGTAGAGAGGGACAATCGCCTCCTTCAACCTGCTACCCATACTTTTGATGCAGCCCAGGATATGGTTGGCCTTCTGAAGAAATTGTGTATTCCCAGTTATACATTCCCAGTTTTTGTATTGATTATGATTTCGATTAAGACATTGGTGTAATCACCTATACTAAGTTCAGATGAGATGCCATCAGTTCCTGAAAGTATCCTGCATATACATACAGTGATTATTTTTGCTTTTTATTTTTTGTGTTAAAAACTACCACCCATCTCTCTATTTGAAAGGTGTATTTTTTCTTTTTTTTTTTTTGTTCTTCTTCTCTCTTTTTTTTTTTTTTTAAGCAATGCAACATATCAGAAGACTTAGCTTGCCTTTTATATCTCTGTAACAGAGGTTCTCTCTTTCACAGGTTTGCAGCTTACCAATGAGAATGTTTAATTGTGTCTCTACAGAATGATGGTGGATTGTCACCTCTTTCAAGATAAAGTAGTAGTTCTGTTTCCAGTGACTATCATCTTAAAATTGGGCTTTAGGGATTTATGTGCTTAACATATGTACTTACATAGATGCTTTAAAGACTGAACTTTCTCTAAAGAATCTCTAACTGTTAGTATACCTGTACATTTATTCAAGTCAAGTGACACTTAACAAGTGACACTGTCTTAGAGCCAAAGACAGTTTTAAGTCCTGCCCTGGTAGTGCTGCTTTCTTCAATGATTTCCATAAATTCTTTCATTTGGGGATGTAAGAATTCTGAACATTTTTGTATTAGACACAAAAAAATAACCTCCACACTAGACTGGGCCTGAGTTCCTTTAGTTACTTTTAAAGTTTTGAAGACATTCCCTGAAATCATACTTCATATTATCTTTTCTTGTCAACTCTCCTATTGCCTTTGAGAGAGAGTTACTTCTGCATTCATAGCAATACTTGTGAGAATGGGTACAGCATAAATCAGTTGGGATTAACTGTATTCCCTTTTGTTATATACACATCCAGGTATATGCTACCTTCCCCTCAGATCAGGGATCCTTGCAAGATACTCATCTGTGTTAAAATACAGTTGATACAAACATATTTGATATCAGATTTTGCTCAATGTGAAATATTTAATGTGATGAAACAAGAAAAGGATGCATTTGAAAATGTTCCATTATATACTTCTGTCAGAGCATCAATTATTCCATGCTCGTAGACACTAAGGTAAAAATTCCATTGATTCTGAGGTTAATTAATTTAGCTTCACTTTACTTTTTGCACTTTTTATAGAAGGGCTGATTCACATTTCACTGAATGTTACAAGTTTTGGTAATCTGGGTAAAGATATTTTTTCACCCTTTTGTCATAGTTTGTTAATAAATTATAGTGAAATTATTAGTATTAATTATAATTATTATTTCTTTTGAGTCCTTGGTGCTTGAGTCCTTGGTGCTTGAGTCCTTAAAATTTCTTTGCATTCTTTAAATTCTTCTTTGATGTGTAAACACTGGCCACAGATTGAAGCCCAGACCCCACTGAAAACATGAGAAAAAACCAGAAGCCTGTAGTGGGAACAGCAATATGCTCCATTACTAAAACAATGGTATATGTAGAATGAAAGATTTTCAGGACAGAGTTCTTTCTCTGCTTTGCTTGACAACAACTGTGGAAGAGGAAATCCTGCATGTCAAACTGTAGGGTTTTCTGATTGTTAGTTTCAATATTTGTTTTTGCTTAAAAGCATGTTTAGATTTTTTTTTAATACTTTTGGTGTGTTCAAAGAAAAGCCCTACTTTGCTCAAATAAGAAAGGTGGTAAATTTCTGAAAGAAAAAAGTTGAAACAAAAAATTATAAACTCACATTTTAATATGATCTTAAAGGAAATTTTATGAGAAGCATGGAAGAGCTGCGGTTGACCTGTGAAGAACACTTAGGAGAGTAAAGAGTTAGAATATGGCCACAAAATAATAAAGAAGGAAGAGCCCTAAGGCTGATCTCAGACCTCTCCTATGCATCCACTTAAGGAATGGGCTAGAATGAGAGGGGTTAATGAGCTAAACCTATAGGACCCAACTGCACAGTAACTGACCCAGGTGAGCAGGGCAGTCTTCAAAGACACCGTAACAGCAAATGAGATTTTGAGCTGGCCACAACCTAACCCTATGCTGCTAACTAAAATTGGGTTCAAATGACCTGGAGGACTGGATTAACTTTTAATGACTCCTGGGCAACTAACAAGGCCAGGCTGCCTTCAGATGATCACCTGGGGAAACTAGCTGGAATTAGAGTTGATTTCACACGACTCCTTTGCAGGTTAATTGGCTCTGAATTTGATTTCAAATATCTTGTGAAATAAACACCATGGGCAATGTTGACCCTGGGCAATTTATTGGGTATAAATAAATTGGGTGTAAAGCTGATCTTCAATGGATCTCACGTTGTTCTCAGTTGACCTTTTATAGCTAATGCTAGCATGTTGACCTCGGATGAGCCTTGAGGATCAAACAAATGCTATTTTAACCTAAAGTGACCTCCACTAGTAATTAGAGCTCCTATTTTACCTGAACTAACCTCTTGCCAAAACCTGAGATGACTCTGCAATAAGATTTGAATATGATGTTGACCTCAGACAGGGAACAAGGACTATGGCTGCCCTCTAATGATCCCTGAGCACCAAACAAGCACCTCAAGTGACAACCCAAGCAATTATTTGGATATCAGCTTTACCTTAAATTACCTCTGGGCACCAAAAAAATTCTTCCCTGGCCTCATGAACTCTAACATCTCAGGCTCTCTGGTTGACCCCAGAAGAACCATGACAGCTTAACTGGATCTCAAGCTGACCTTAAATGATTGTTCTCTCCCCTAGATGAGAACAGTGTTGATCTTAAATGACCACTGTGCGTGTAATAGAATGTCAAGTTGACCTCAGGTGATCCTGGGTTTCAAACAACAACCTAGTTGACCTCAAACAATGCCTTAAATATACGTAGATCTGATATTGATGTCATACTACTCCTCTGGATAGGTTAATTGGCACTTAAGTTGACCTCAAATGATGTAATGGTGATTGATTAGCCCTCAAGTTGACCTCAAATGACCCCCCTGAGTGGGCAGCAATGCCTGTGGTGATCTCCAGTGACCCTGGTCAAGATAATTCACTCTCATGTTGGCCTCAAATGACCCCAGGCAGGTACTTGAATCTTGTGTCCAGTTCAGATGACCATTGGGCTTTCTAATTGGATCTCAAGTCAATTTCAAATGTCTGCTGAGAAACTCTTGATGAAACTTACCTATTCCCTCAGTACCGTGAGCAAAGGCCATGTAGTTGAGCCTGTGATCTGTGGACCCCAGGCAAAATGGAACTATGTCTGCCTTCAAATAACATAAGTGGCAAATGGAAAGTTTTTGTTTGTTTGTTTGTTTGTTTTTTAATGCACAAGACCACAGTACATCCAGCTGAGGACAGCAGTTGACTTCAGATGATGTCTGATGGCAGCTCTTAAATGCACAGACCCTCTGATTGACAAATGTATTGCTTGAGGTCTTCTTTGTACTGTATTCAGGAGGAGAACAGAAAGATATAGGTCATTCTTGGCATAAACCCCAGGCTGCAGTCCATCTCAGGTGACAATTTGATGTGAAAATGACAAACTTTTTCTATTTCCATAGTCCTTTTTCAAGACTGTGCTTGACTGCAGGTAGCTCCTCTGTATACAGATGGGGCAGGAACTAATCTCTGTTAATCCGAAATCACAAACTGTATCTCACAGTAGCTATCCTTTAGTAGTAGCTGTGTGGAGAACTGTATTGGTATGTTAAATCAGAGAATTTGTCAGTGTTTGATCTCCAACAATCTCCTCAGCAGAAGACTGAGGCAGTATTTGATCTGAGAATATCTTTAAGCATGAAACATTTCATTTTCTTATCTTCTTCTGCCTACACTATCAAATTGTGCTCAATACTTGATCTCAGGTAATCCCTGAGCAGCACATGTCGTACGTAGATAGGTATGATGCACCTCACCAGCAGTATAGAACAACAGTTAAATTATGTTTACCCCATTGTAAAGTTTGGGGCAGGTGGGTTTAACTGTAGGGCTATGGCTATAGATAGGTCAACAGTTGTCCCTGTTACAGGACAACTGTAATGTAACTGTAAATACACATATTGGGTAGTATTAACATCTGGAGGACCTTGTACAGTGAATTGGGGAAGCCATTGTTCTTTATTGACCTTTGAGCTGTAAACTAGGGCAGGCCTTGACATCCAAATACACAGCTTCGGCCATAGATGACCAAAGAAAATTTAGTGAGAACAAATATGGAGCTGGGGGATGTTATGTGGCCACTGTAAAGACTGTAGTGGTCGTTCATTTCTGCTAAACTCAATTTAACTATTATTTTTTATCAGTGTTTCCTGAGTAGCAAATAGAGACAGTAATTGACCTTTGCATTCCTGATCCCTGAGTCCAAATGTAGGACATAGAGTGGTATTTAATTTCACATTGTCTCTGAATAATTAATTGAGGGAGTAATTGACTTTGTATGACTTTTTGAATTAGAGAAGTAAATGATTTTGTTGTGTTGTAAGCAGTAAAACAGTCCAATGCTGCAATCTGTGTCCATAGTTAACCTCATTTGACACCATTACAAGAGGTGGTGGCAGAATATGATCTCAACTAATGCCCTCTCTCTTCTATCTGATTTTTGTCTTTTAAATTAGGCAAATATGTTTAACATTGATGAAATCCAAATAACAAATAGAGGCTGACAGGTACCTCAGGAGAGTCTGAGTGCCAAACTACATGGGAGCTTAACCTCAAACTTCTATGGACTAGAATATACAGTCTGCACATGACTGCTTGTGAAAGTGAATAGGAAGCTGAAGATGGCTGCTGTGGTTCCTGAGCTCACCCACTACTTGTCCTGCAATTGGCTATCGTCTGGCATGCAGATTCCCTGTCCTATTCTGGTGTCCTACTGCAATCTCAAACTCAGCATTTCAGTCTTCTGTACTGAGCACTCCTGAAATGTCATTCATAATTCTACATTACCCATTAAAGAGGCATCACTTTTACACAGTCCTTAGTAAAAATACGACCTAAAGGAAATCCACAGCTTTGCCATTGACTTCAGTGGGGCCCAGACGTAAATTCAGATTTCAGTGCCTAAATAAAAAGTCTGTCTACCTAGCCATTTCTTTGAACCTCTTTTTCTGTCTCAAAGAACTATTTGGATCCATAGTCCAAATAGACTATGATCATAGCCTATGACTATAACATAGATCCATTCTTCCCAGTGAAGACTCTAATATTTAAAACAATATATCTTACTCTGTCCATCCTACAACGTAAGACCATCAGAATTTTTTAGGTGTGTCTACCACACCCTTCAGAATCCACACTAAATCGTATTGTATTAATATCATATCAGGTTTTCTATCAAGCCAGACATGGAATTGACTTAATATTTGAAATCTAGGTGGGTTGAAGCATTTGCTCTGAAGTTCTGTGGCTTCTGCTTAGAGCACTGAATAGCTTTCCATCAGGTAGATTCCTCAGAGTTGAATGTAACACAAATACTTCTGACAGGATCACTGAGTCTGTCTGCTTCATAGTCCCTTAATTACATAACAAGTGTGTAGTTGCTGGGATCCAGCCTGCATGGGTGCTAATGGTCATCTTTTGTCAACAGCAACTGACCTTCCAGTTATGATTATGATACGTGATACCAACTAAAAAGACATTAACAGTAAATTGCAACATAGAAAAATGATAAAATATTCCATATTTAAATGAACATCAGTTTTAGTTCCATGCTAACTAATATTCATTACCTTGCTTTGTATCAGGAATGGAAATGCTATTACCTTGCTTTGTATCAGGAATGGAAATGCTATTTTGTCCTCCATTCCACAATATGCCAAATACTATGTCAGCTCTCTTACACTGTGTGTTCTGCTCTCACCTAAACAGAAAGAACAGTTTCTAATTCAAGTCCCATTTGAAACTCACACTCTCTTATGTACTGTGTACTTGGCTAATGCCTCATTGGACACTTAATGTTTCTTTTGCTTTTAACTTATGGACACCAACCATGTTAACAGAATCACAGAATCGCAGATGATTCTGTGTTAGTTACCTAGATGATTCAACCATACTCTGATAAACTACAAATATGTAGACACTGGAAAAGCCTTAAGGTCAAAATTGGAAAAGTACGCCATTCCCAAGTTAGAAAATATCTCCTTCTGCTGTACTCCCCATCTGCTCCCCTCCAAACATTGACTCTTAGCGGTACTTTACCCCTGCCAAAATGTTACAATCATAAAGCATGGATCAAATATACTCTCATTGCAAATGTGCCTGTGCAGAAGGGCCTACTACTTATGTATTACTGCATGTAGCAGTATGGGGAAGGGATGTTGTGGTAAGGATTGTGGCAGAAGGCTGATATTTTCTTGATGGGAAGAGCTAAGGTGATGGAGTTTGACTGGAAGTATGCCAAGCCTCCTTTCTTCATTTGGTGAAATCCTAACATGGAATGAATATTGATCTAAAATTAACAGACTTTCTGGAAAGCTACATAGAGCTCTGATGTTTAAATTAAATTTCTGTAGACACATCTATATTATTATCCTTTAAATACGTAATAGATCATTATGAAACAAATTGGATAGGCTAAGTACCAGCACAGAATGGATTTGCTGTCTTTTTCCGCTGCACGAATCTGTGCACTAATTGGAAACCCTGGGATTCCCAAGAGAGAAGTCATACAGCTGGCTGTTTACCCTCTGTGTGCCAGCAGATTTCAGATAATTACTTTACCTACCTACATTCTTGCTTCTGTTTAATTAATATATCACAATTATTTATGTGAATAAAGATCAAACTGTTGTACTTTTTGTGTCCTTTTAATAAAACAATGTTGTTCCAGATCCATGGAAGCACTGAAGACACTAACACAAGAAGAGTTTTAAGTTACACATTTTTGTCCATCAACTGTGTTTGACTGCTGGGAGGATGACTGGAAACCAGCACTTTGGGGATGCACAATTTTAATTAACAGACAGACAGTGAAGACTTTTATTTACCAACATTGTTTGCCATTAGGTGGGCATCAGAAAACCTTAGTTTTCTTATGGCTTTGCACCTTCATTATAAAAGGCTTGCTTTTGCATTATTTCTTAATTAAAAGGATATATATTTTTTCAAGCCTCTTCTAGCCTCTAATCCCATAGTCCCCCCTTAGTAATTATAAAAATTCAATGCCAGTCTCCTTCACTTCAGTCTCAGACCATTACCCTTACCCACAGTTTTCATTTTACATGGTACGCACTACCATTCCTCACCTTCTGCACTCCTGTCATACACTCTTGTTTTGGTCTTTTGGAGCGCAGTCTAGCTGAAGGCCTCCTTTTAGTGATCTTTCCCATATTGCACTCTTCTCTTTACATGCCTCACTAACCATGGCCTCATTCTTCAAATTCTACCTACTAGTTTTCATTCCCTTACTTATCTCAATGCCTCCCTGTTATGGGATCCAGTCCTGGATCTTATCTTGGCCTCAGTCATGATGCTTTGAGCAGACCACAAAGGGGAACAGCAGGAGAGAATTTTTGCCCCATTGTGAAGAACATGTACTCAAGCCAACAAAACCAACAAACACGAGCAAACTGCTACTGTGTTTGATGCTCAAACACTGTATTTGTTCAAATGTAAATGATTTTTTTTTCTCCCCTCACAGCAGCCTAAGCTACTACATTTATGTCTGTGGGCTGAAATTCATTTTGGGGAACAATCTGATTTATTTTTATTTTTTTTATCTGTTTCACTGGTGGCACTGTTTTCCAGTGACCTTAACTCTCTCTCAGGGACAGTGGCAGAATGACCCACTGGCTCCTGTAGAACAGAGAATCATTTAATATACCATGAAAACCTTACCACAAGTTCTCTATTCAATATACACATTTTAACCAAAATAATAAAGGACACATACATGCATTAGTTTGGTAGATAGCAAGCATCTTCTGCATGTGCTACATGGGACTGTGTATCTTGAACATAGTCCTTGCCACAAGTAGGTTTGCCTACAGCCTTCTCCTTGTCCGATCCCTTAAACCTGAAAGAAACTGCATACACAATTATTTTCAGGGCATGAAGGTAAACTGCACTGCCTGGGAAACCTGCTTTAAGCCAATGCTGTAACAATACACAGCGAAGCACCTGTACAACAATCTTTTCATGAACGTCCCACATGCTTGTTTGTCACACCTCATTACTTCTTTCCTTCTCTAAAATTGTTGTGAGTCTTAAGGACCAAGCTGGTCTCTTCATGCACTTAAAGCAGGAGTAATACATAGTGTTCTTTGTTTCCTGCTGAAAATTACTGATAATAAACATAAATAACTGAATAAGTAAGCTCTCTTTACCACAGATTGCATTTCAATGCTTTGGGACATCATTCATGCACTCAGGCATTTATAACAGCACAAAGAGAATATATTGTCTTCTATTGATATTGCTGCTCTTTAAGGGTAGACAAAGTAAGCAATGAACTACTTATTAAGACAATACAGAGGATAAAAGAAACACTTTTTTTTTTTTTTTTCCCCAAACAGAAACATTTCCAATTATCTGACAATAGTTAATATTTTCATTTGCTTTGTGTTTACTGGGGTGATAAGACCTTCCTTTCTGTTTTTTAGGGTCAGATACATAATTTGCAGAGACATTGCAGTTGGCTTCCCAACGCTGCTGCCTATGTGAGAATGGGCTTGAACTGTGGGAAGCCTGCATTACCTCTTTTGCAATGCTCATATCCAGTTGCTCCTTGGCACTACATCTACCCAGCACACTGTTTCCATAAACAGTTACTCCAATAACATTTATTATTATTATTATTATTAGTAGTAGTAGTAGTTGTAGTAGTAGTAGTAGTAGCTGCCAGTCTCAATGGTACATACCAAAACAAACAAACAGACAAAACCAATAAAATCCTGTCCATAGGGTTTTGGAGACTTAGGAAATCAGATTATAAACTGCAAAATCTGCACCTGTGTTTTGCAACATTCACCTTTGGTTGCAAATCCTTTCCTCACAGATCAGCCCACCTACCTGCTTGAACACGCCAGCAAGCCTGTGGCTCCAAGGCTTAGAATTAGGTGTGTAGCACAATTGTGGAAAGGAAAACATGGGCTTCCAAAGAGATACGTCCCTGCTTCTCCACAAAAAACTGGAATCAGGGGTACAGCAATGACATCTAATTGCAACATGCCGGGTCCACAACATGGAAGAAATTACAGACAGTGCTGGTGCCAGCTTTCCAATTAAAATTTGACAGGTCTTGTAGAATGACCATTTCTTTCAGCAAGCATCTATCTTACCAAAACAAAACAAACAAACAAACAAAACCCAGCTACCTGCTTCCTGCCTCCCGCCAGCATAAAAAACACTGCAAAAATTAAAGTCTTTGCTCCACTGCTGATGTTTACCATCCAGTTCAGGAAAAGACAAAAATACATGGAAATAAAGTAATAAAAAATAGGAAAGCAAAGTGAATGGGAGGAAGAGAGAAAATTATATTTTATCTATTATTATTTATTACTTATTATATTTTATTTTTCCTAGTTTAACAGTGCAAAAAGGCACAGCCTTGCATTTTTTTACACCCACCTGAACCCAAACTTTTCTTGTTCCATGAGCCTGGTATTGCACACAGTGCCATGCTAAGGTAAGTCTTTTGAAGTAGTGATACAATTACAGCAGTGGTGTAAGGAATCAGATCCTTGCATTTTCAGATGAATTTATTGCAGCAGCTTTCAAGGTGAGGCTGCAGGTTTTTATGGAGAAGCAAAAGTTTATTGCTTTGATTATAATAAGCTCTGAAATGTGATGCCAAATGAACAATACATAAAATAATTAGATTGCTTATAAAGAGCAGCTGGTACATTGAAAAGTCCCTTTTCTATTTTTTTGGACCTACATCTCAGAGCACACATGAAGCTGATGTTTCAGAGATGGTAGTTAAGGCGAGTTTAGATGCCCTGTGAGGACAGACCTGTAGCTTGAATCCAGCATGAGGTCCCATGTGGACTGAGCTTTTGACAGGCTTCATGACTTCGCTAGCCTCTCCAGGGTCCTCTGACTGTCAACACTTAGCAGCTGCCTCCCAGTAATTCTTGGTATTTGGAATAATTATCTCCTCTCCTCTTCTCGGAACAGCAGAACTAGACTTCACCCACAGATTGCAAAATGGCTTATAGATCTGCATAAAGTCTGTTATAAATATTGTCATTCCATCCAATTTTCCAAGCCCAAACTTATACAAAAATATTTTCTGTGCATGATGCTCTCTAAAACAGTTTAATGAGTAGAGAGAGCTCTATATGCTCACTTCGTCCTATAAATATCACCTATTTATTAGATGCTGTTCTCTATTTAGCTTTCTGTCTTGAATTTGCGATTGCATGCACTCTACTTGATTATCTAGTAGAAAGTCCAAAAATCCAGACATTAACTTGATATTGCTGGCAGCATGCCCCCTCTGCTCAAATGTTAAGGCATTCTCATTGTTCTAGGCCATGCTGAAATGGAACATCCCAGCAAAGAGAAAAAAATCTTTTCCTTCCGTCTCAGTCCTAATTCTAGTCTCTAGACTCAGGTTAGTAAAAGGGGTAGATTAAGGCACTGAGCTCCCATGCTGACTCTATGAAAGCTTTTCTTTAAAATTCTCCATTATTTGAACAGCTCTGTTAACCAAACCTATTATCTTTCCCCTTTGGTTTTCAAGTTGAGAAAGGAAATGCAACTTCTTTAACGGCCCACAGATTGATGATTAACATTTTACATGTCCCTGCTGGTAAGTAAAAGAACTGCTTTGTGGACAGTGAAAATGCTGTAGAGAAGGAAGCGGGAGTCAACTTATGTTACTAAGTTGTACTGCTTCATTAATCACAATCTTTTTTATTGCATTGCTCAAAGCCAAATCCATTCTACTTCTCAGGAATGGATTAGATCAAAACCAAGTACACTTAGTGCACCTTTGACATCTGGCCTAGCAGCTGGCTATCTGCTAATATTGCTCTTAAGAAGTGTCAGGAGCCACATTTACTGTGACCATTCTAGCCCTTCTGATTTAAGCTTCTGTAGAGGGCAATGAATTACCTTAAAGGAGCTCCTCTGGAAAGCCTTAAGTTTTATGCTGGACCCCTGCCAGCCTCACTACTTCATGAGTATGAACAATCAGACAATTGAACTGATTTGACTTTGCCACTCCTGGAGTTTCATTGCCTTTAACCTTGGGATGTAATGATGGTAATGCCATGCTAAGTGCCTCTCCTACTAGGGGGAATATGGTTTGTCGGTTCAAGTAGGGCACCCATTCTTGTTAGCTGAAAACTGCACTGATTTGCAGTGAGAGGGGAAATAGATTGAGCATGATTAACACCATTTTGAATGTGGCTTATTTTCTTTTAAGGCTTTTGAGGTGCAAAGTGTCCAGATGTATTTATCTGTGTTTTAATTGTAAACTCATTACCAAGCAAGGTTGACCTTAGCTATTTTTTTTTTTCTTTATTTTCTCTCTCTCTCTCTTTATTTTTTTTTTCCTTTTCCCCAGAGAGGTTATTTAATGTCTACCAAAGACTCAATAACGACAGCCTAAAAAGTTTTTACCCCCCTGCCTGCAGGCAGAGCAGTGATGGGTTGGTTTGATTTTGGGCTTTATTAAACATGGAGGCTATTGTTCCTCCCTGATGAAGGTTCTGTGAGAGGAAAGTTTTCCTTTCCTGGCAGTGGAAGGTTGAGTGATAAGACCTGGTCAATGAAAATTGCCAACCTACATCTGGTAGGACAAACTACGGAGTCCTTGGCTTTTCATATGACATCTTGCCTTCTTTATTTCCTAGTTATTTTCCTGTGCCTTCTCATGTTATTTACTTCCAACTCTCTTGACTTGACAAGAACCTAGGTGAGGAGATGATGACAACACTGAACAGCAGTTTAACAGTCTTCATGATAACCTAGCCCTTCTCAGTCAGAAGGCTTTTGACAGAGTCATCAACTTCTGTCACTGATATAGTGGTCAGAGGAGGCTGTTGCGCTATTGTACTCATCTGTTCTGACCCACAGAAAACAGACTCCTCTCCAAAAAAGTCCAGGTCATTGAGCAGGGATCTGTGTGCTCAGTGGGGCCTATACAGGAAGTCTATATGCTCTAGGAACATTTCTCCACATATTGCAGACTAAAAGCTCTGACTGATATTTATTAGTTAACCTCAGTGTGAAAGACATGAAAGGGGCTTTGGTTAATGCTTTAACCTGTTAACCACATGGTGTAAGGACCAGCATGCATTCACTGCCACCTTTCCCACTGTCTCCACACCCAGCAAAGGAGTGGAGTGGATGCTGGGGATCGGTGAAAACCTAAATCCCTGTAGCTTTCTTCACCAGAAGAGAAGAACCAGAGATGTAATTATAATGTTACAATTACAGAGAACTATGAAAAGCCCCTTGGGACAAAACGGTCCAAAAAATGTGATTCATCTTTTCCAGTGAGAGGGTGGGCAATTCTGGCGAGTATTTTTTTAAGGCTGAGTCTTACCAGGGGAAGGGAGACAAATGCTGCTCACTCTGTGAGTTGAATGCAAGTCCAGAAGGTGAGCAATGCTGTTAGCTCTTCCTTAGGAGTCCTACCTTACAGAGAGATGATACTGTGGCATAGTCAGAATGTGTCACTGTGCAGTATCATAGAATCATAGAATCATAAACTGGCTTGGGTTGGAAGGGACCTTAAAGATCGTCTAACTCCAACCCCCCTGCCATGGGCAGGGATGCCACCCACTAGATCAGGTTGGCCAAGTCCCCATCCAGCCTGGCCTTGAACTCCTCCAGGGATGGGGCATCCACAGCTTCTCTGGGCAGCCTGTGCCAGTGCCTCACTACCCTTACAGTGAAGAATTTCCTCCTAATGTCTAATCTAAATCTATCCTCTTTTAGTTTAAGGCAATGTCCCTTGTCCTATCATTACAGATTCACAGATTCACAGATTTCTCTAGGTTGGAAGAGACCTCAAGATCATCGAGTCCAACCTCCGACCTAACACTAAGTACTCCACTAAACCATATCCCTAAGCTCTACATCTAAACGTCTTTTAAAGACCTCCAGGGATGGTGACTCCACCACCTCCCTGGGCAGCCCGTTCCAATGCTTAATAACCCTTTCGGTAAAGAAGTACTTCCTAACATCCAACCTAAAACTCCCCTGTCGCAACTTTAGCCCATTCCCCCTCGTCCTGTCACCAGGCACGTGGGAGAATAGCCCAACCCCCACCTCTCTACAGCTTCCTTTCAGGTAACTGTAGAGAGCGATGAGGTCGCCCCTGAGCCTCCTCTTCTCCAGGCTGAACAAGCCCAGCTCCCTCAGCCGCTCCTCGTAAGACTTGTTCTCCAGACCCCTCACAAGCTTGGTCGCCCTTCTCTGGACTCGCTCGAGCACGTCCATGTCCTTCCTGTAGCGAGGGGCCCAAAACTGAACACAGTACTCGAGGTGCGGCCTCACCAGAGCCGAGTACAGGGGCACAATCACTTCCCTCGACCTGCTGGCCACACTGCTTCTTATACAGGCCAGGATGCCATTGGCCTTCTTGGCCACCTGGGCACACTGCTGGCTCATATTCAGCCGACTATCCACCAATACTCCCAGGTCCTTCTCGGCCAGGCAGCTTTCCAGCCACTCATCTCCCAGCCTGTAGCTCTGCTTGGGGTTGTTGCAGCCCAGGTGCAGGACCCGGCACTTGGCCTTGTTGAACTTCATGCAGTTGACCTCAGCCCATCGCTCCAGCCTATCCAGATCCTCCTGCAGAGCCTTCCTGCCCTCGAGCAGATCGACACACGCACTTAGCTTGGTGTCATCTGCAAACTTACTGAGGGTGCACTGGACGCCCTCATCCAGATCATCAATAAAGATATTGAAGAGGACTGGCCCCAGTACCGAGCCCTGGGGGACTCCACTAGTGACCGGCCTCCAACCAGATTTGACTCCATTCACCACAACTCTCTGGGCCCGGCCATCCAGCCAGTTTCTAACCCAGCGAAGTGTACGCCAGTCCAAGCCCCGAGCAGCCAGTTTCTTGAGGAGAATGTTGTGGGGAACGGTGTCAAAAGCCTTACTGAGGTCAAGGTAGACCACGTCCACAGCCTTTCCCTCATCCACCAAGCGCGTCACTTGGTCATAGAAGGAGATCAGGTTCGTCAAGCAGGACCTGCCTTTCATAAACCCATGCTGACTGGGCCTGATCGCCTGCTTGCCCTGCAAGTGCCGCGTGATGACCCTCAAGATAATCTGCTCCATGAGCTTCCCCGGCACTGAGGTCAAACTGACAGGCCTATAGTTCCCCGGGTCTGCCCTGCGGCCCTTCTTATAGATAGGCGTCACATTGGCTAGCCGCCAGTCAACCGGGACCTCCCCCGATAGCCAGGACTGCCGATAAATGATGGAAAGCGGATTAGTTGGCTTTTGTTAAGAAGGATAAAGAAAATGGAAAATGTTCACCTCTCAGGCCTCTCTCTTTTTCAGCAATAAACAAAAAACAGCTTCCCAAAGCCTACTGTTTCCTATCAAGCAGCAATGCTTGCTCCAGGCCTTTTTTATAACACATGTGGGAGATCAACTTTTCAAATACTCACCTGCATCTACTCCCACTTGATAGCTTGGCAGCACCTTCACACTGATTCACCTCTTCCATATTTTTCTAATATTACTCCCTATTATAATGTGACCCTATAATGTCCTGTAGGGACCTTACTCCCTATGTCAGACATTTCTTATAGAAACTTGGTATTTTCACTGCATTATCTATTTCTCCTCAGCAAATTTCAGCAGAGCAGCTCTCCAAACAACTCTGAGTGTTGAAATGAATTCAGACATACACAAGATTTTGCAGGAACACATGATCCATTTCATTATGGCCATATCTAGTTGGTTAGCATCATGATTGCCCTAAAAAGGGCAAAATGATCTGTGTGGTGTCAGGAGCAGCCTTGTTGAAAGAGACCTGGCAGTCCTGGTGGACAGCAAACTGAACATGAGTTGGCATTGCATTGCAATGGAGAAGCAGTGGAGACAAATCAGATCCTGGACTGCATCTGCAGTGGCATTACTAGCAGAGACAGAGATGTGACCACCTGACCCTACTTGGTGCTTGTCAGGCAGAACCCAGGGTACTGTGTCTAGTTCTGGTCCCCACTATACAAAAAAGATGTGGGCAGGCTGGAGAAGGTCCAAAAGAGAGCCGTGAAGAAGATCGAAGTGCTGGTAATCCTGTGAAAGAAAGACTAAAGGAGTTAGATCTTTTCACCCTGGAGAAGAGATGGGTTGGGGGACCTTATCACAGCATTTCAACAGTTAAAGGGTGGCTACAAACTGAACAGAGGTGTTCATCATGAAGAGCCACATGGAGAAGGCAAGGGGCAACAGGTACAAGCTGCACTAGGAGAGGTTGCATCTGGATATAAGAAATTCTGTACAGTGAGAACAACCCATCACTGGATGTGGTAGAATCATTATCACTGGAGGTTTTTAAGATGCAATTGTACAGGTTGCTAGATAATCTCATCTAGGCTTCTTTTTCCTATGAAATATCGAACCTGATGATCCTTCAAGGTTCCTTCCTTGGAACCTCGGCTATTCTGTGATTCTGTGATTCTATCACTTTGGGGCTGGAAATTTCTGTTTAAGCTGGAGTTCTCAATAACTAAGACCAGTGACAAAGGACTAGCATATGTAATGATGAAAGATAATGAGAGAGAAAGTTTCCCACCTGCTCTGAATGTTTTCTTGGCCTCATACCAATCTGCAAGCTGTTTGGCCAAAGGAAGACAAGAAACAAAATTCAGTTAACAATCTTCATGAGACAAAGGGGTTCTTTTGTACAGCAGTTGGGTTTGTGAAGCCAGTGCCTGGAATCTGGATTTCTGTAGGAGTTTTTTGAGCTTAAACAGACTCAGTCTATGTAGGAAATCCTGACAGCTTGGTAGCATCTTTAAATATTTCTGGCCTGTCATTATTTTACTTTACACCTGCAAATATGTAGTTTATGTATATCTCTATTTAAGTAAATTTTATGCTTGTACAGTGATTTTCTGCCTTCAGTTCCACCACTGCTGCTGGTTTCAGTAGAGTAACTATGGGTTAAAACATCTATAAAAAGAGCACTCCTGACTATCAAATATGTAAAACCTTCCTTGTTTCATGTGCTTCTATTTTTCTTAAAAATATTTTCTAAGGAAATCCTTTTGACCATTAAGTAAATAGTTAAATTTTTAAAAAACTCTATTTAACAATAGTGTGCTGGTTGCATTTGAATCATGTGATTGAGAGAGTATTTTGTCTCCTTAACACAGGAAAAATATAATTTCAAATGGAACAAAACAGATCAGTCAGATCAGTCAGATGCAGGCAGTACTCCTGTGTGCACCTCTCTGCTGCAGGCAGGATGAAATACTTTTACAAATAGTTGATCTTTCCAATAGAGGGCAGTGTGTCAAGGACTCCATATGTTCCAACACTGCCTTGCATCGGAAAGAATGTTAGAGTAGCTCAAGCAGAGGTCCAAGTTCAACACAGCACTGGAAAGCAAATATCTTGGGAAACAGCCTAAATAGATAATGACATAAGCTTTTAATGCCTCAGACTCTCCTATTAGAGACCAGTTCAAGTGGCACTAAATTGAGGTCTGTAAATTTAAAATAGAAAAATTAATGTTATTCCCTGTGCTGTTGATACAAGCACTTGATAGATGCATTTTTGGTCACATTTGATAATATACTCTGAATTCTGTGCAACCATTAAATGACTGAGGAAGTTTAAGGGGAACTTCTGTTATCAGCCTCCTGTGGTGTTTGTTCCGATTCTTAGTGTTTCCATAGAATATCGTAAAGGTACTAGTTTCTTTTAAATTTAATGAAAAAATGTTTCAGGTTAATATTTTTTTTTTTTCCTTTTATAGCAATATTCCTCACACGAAAACTGTGTCTACAGGAAAATATATATTTTTAATTGAAAGAACACTAAACCTAATACATTTTTTACTCTTTTTGATTATATGTTTTTATTAACATCTGTCATATATTATCTTAAACAGCTTTTGCTGGACAATATCTTTTTCTAGGGGCTGAATACACCTTTGAAAATGCAAAGCTTATTTGATTGCACTCACTGAATGTTTTTGAACTAAAATGAAAATAACAAATTTGACTTTCCCATTCCACACAAGGATTTTAAAATCTATTGGTTTAGTTCAGTGATGTTTAGAAGCCACTGAGTCACTTGTAAAAGGCATGATACCTATGCTTTACTACTTTCTGGAGAAAATATAAATGGTGTGAATTCAGTAGAAACGGATATCTTTTTGCATGCAGTGTTGAAGGTTAAGAGTGATAGCTTTACATCCAGATTTACAAACAGCTACAGCTTTTCAGGGTGCTTTTCAGTGATATGATAGGATTGCAGAATTTTCCTGTTAAAGATTGAAATTTTGTTACAGTTCAGACTGACTTGCACAGAGCAAGCCACTCTGGGACATTGGAATAATAACTCACCTCAGAGAGCAGCAGAGTGGATTTCATTAGTATCACAGATGGCAGCAAGAGAACAATGCAGACTTTGCCAAGACAATACAGACTGATTTGATAACATCTGGAAACCTTACGGTAAAGATGAAGAGAGTACATATACCTCAAAAGTGCCAAGAAATAGATAAACAGATGTGCAGATGCCAAGTCATCTGCTTGCCTAAAATGACAGGAGTAATCAATGATCACAACTAGTGTGCCCAAAACATGCTGCTTAAATTTGCTGTTGTTCTCATTATTTTCAGTAGGACTCTCAATTAGCTGTATAATATTATTATGATTTAGTTCATGAAGAGAAAAAAATTAATTAATTAAAGTAACAATTTCTTTCTGTATAGGTTTTGGCTGGTAAAATATTCTGCACTCCCTCAAGCTGCTGGGATAGCTATATTCAGATGGTTACTTAAGCACATGACTAGCTTTAAGCACATGGAAGAGGTATTGATTTCTTTGGATAGGGTATGAGCTTAAAAGCTACACACAAGCTAATGCCTTGGACTCTACTGGGACTCCTTAAAAGCATGGCCTTCAACCTCGCCTCTGTTATATGGCAGGGAGGGTAGAGAAGAGAAGGAATAATGGCAAAGAACCTTTCTAAGGGACAGAAATAGTGGAGTGCCCCTGAAATGTACTTCCCTTGTTGAATTGCCCTGCAGTGCAAGCCATACAGTTCAGTATTTGTAGCAGGCAAATACAAAGGCCACTGAACAAAAGTGAGAAATCCTGTATTACCCTGCACAACTGCTGGGAGTGGCTCCAGAGACACCTAGTAGGAAGCACTGTGCACAAAACTATTTTGTAACCTGGAAGAAAAAATTAAATTTCTTTTGTAGCAAGAAGGTGAGCATGTTGATTAGGACAGCGTGGCCATTTAAAGAAGGTGAAGATAGGATGAGCTCTCTCCTCACATCATTACCTTCACACCAGCCTTCTTACCTTCCATTTGATAACATAGTGATACTGAGTGTGTTGCATTGCCTCAAGAGAAACATAGAGGATCAACTACAAGCTCAGTGAATGAGAAATCTGACTTTTAACCTGACAGGAAATTTTTATTGGTGAGTAACTCCAAAATATGTTTACTAAGACTTCACAGCTGAAAACTTCACAGTGCTCGGTCTTCAGCAGTCACAAGAAAGCAAAGTATATGCTAAACCTGGCCTATGTCCATTACAGAGTCATTCAGAGGAGTGTTGCAAAGCCAATCAACTGCTATTGCAATTTTCATGGCTCTTTCACTGTAACTGAATGCATTTTTGAATTCCAAAATATAAGAAAACAGGAGGGGATAGAGGATACAGCCCCTGATAAAGCCCTCTGATAAAGGTTTTCCTTAATCTGAAGAAATTCCAGACAAGCTCAGCATTTGCCCAAAATTGCTATTGGTTAATTAGTTGAAATGGAAGCAGTGTATACATTATCAGGGCTGGACTGAATCTGCTGATCGTGGAAGTAATCTCTTAAGCTCAGTACTGCATTTGCTTTTGTGGCAATTTTGAAGGGAAATCACAACAATTATTTCTAAATCACAGCTGGTACTTGATCTATTTACTTTTATACATGCAAAATTCTAGGCTTCCGTATGAAGTATGCATGTTACACAACTAAACTGTCTATATGAACACCTAAACACCACCATGTAGTTTCATGCTGTTGTCCTAGATTATCCAAAGTGTCCATGTGCTGGGGAGAGCTAGAAGAGACCTGAGATCTTGAGGAGCAGCATGTGGAGGTGCAGCAAGTCCACGGAGGAGGTCCATGAGCAATGCAAGCGAGACCAACACTCCCTTCTGTTCAATTGATTCCTTACAGATAGAACATCCATATCAAAGATTTGCTCTGACTTTTTGAGAATCATAGCTAAACAGTTTTAATGAATATCTGTAGGGGGAAGTAAATTTTTTTAAATTTATTTTTATTATTATTATTTTTTTATTAGCCTGTTCACAGGATCACAGAATTGTAGGGGTTGGAAGGGACCTCAAGAGATCAATGGGTCCAAGCTCCCGCCAAAGCAGGGTTGCCCAGAGATCTGGTTGCCCAGGTAGGCATCCAGACAGGCCTTGAATATCTCCATGGAAGAAGACTCCACAACCTCCCTGGGCAGCATGTTCAATATAATTGAAATAAAACCCTTCTGGGTTCAGAGCCCCTATATCAGAACAAATCAGTCTTTGTCCTCCCCAAACCACCGTCAATCCAGATTTCAAAGGATTTTTTTTTTTTTAAATTATTTTCATTTGCCCAGTAAAGATGCTGGACTATTTTTGAGTTGTTTATCACATTTCATGAGACAGTTCCTGTAATGAAGATGGTGTTTAAAGTACATGGTAAGTTATCACCTGATGATCCAGACATTTGCATGAGCATGTAATTAAGTGAGCACTTGTAAGTGTATAATCCTTCTGGGACAGACAGTGATTGTTATTTCATGTTGTATTATCTAAAGCATTTCACTGTTTTCTTTCCTGAAAGTTTATATTAATCAGTATCATCATCTATGTTTCAGAAGCTGTAATTTACAAAATGTATAAAATAGATGGTTCATGCATGTATAAACAGATCTATTTATGGAGTTACATGGCCTGGACAATGGAGTTATTGAACTGACATGACAGAGTAGTGAGCCATGCCCTGAAAGACTTTCATATAACTGCATTTCAAAATAATGTTCTAATTACAAATATTGTTTCCTCACAAAATGTCCATCACTGCACTATTTGCCAGTCAGTACCTATGAAAGTTTGTTTCTGTCTCTCAGGAAAAGAAAATATTTTACTAAAACTTTTCTTCCTAGGCTCACTAGAAAGATAAGATAGTCTAAAATATCATAGACAACCAAACAGTAAGAAAATATGAGCTACACCAGTATCTACTAATACTGATTTAAACTACATTGTTTCTGATTTTCTAACTGAAAAAAATACAGGTTATTATAAAATAAACACCTGTGACACTACCACAGTGGTTATTCAAATACCAGCAGCATACTTATAGAGTTCTGTGTTTTGGAACATGTAAATGCAATAATCCATTAATTTCATATGGCTAGAAAACTGTTCACACTTCATGATGTCTGAAACATAGATGGTTATACGTGAAGTCATTATTAGATTTATCTGAAATAATTTCAGATGGGTACAAAATCTCTGGATGAGTCTTAAATCTCTAGGACTTGAAAATCTAATTATGCTAAGATGTACTTACTGCTTCTCAGAACCCAAACTTGCATTCTGGCATCGTGATTTAAGGAATATTTAAACATATAGCTGGTTTTAAGTGTATGCTTAACAGTTTGCAAAATCAGGTCTTAGACACTGTCTTCTAAATTTTCTTCTGCTTTACATTTAAACTCCTAAAAATGAGATAATAGTATATTTGAAAGGTATTATCTTTAGCTTTAACAGCTAGCACTTTCTGTTTCATCTTCTGCTATCAATTACTATTAGAAATACACAAAATTAATATATATACATTTGTCATTTCTTTTAAATACAGTATCTTATTTTCAGTTAGATAACCTGCTGTTACATTGTGCAGTTTGCCTTAATTCAAGCATCTCTAGCTTTAAGTCTTTTGCTCTTCTAGTAGCTGAGGCTTTCCTTAAATTAAATAGAGAAATAAATGAATAAATCTAACAATTTGCATATTCAAAAGTTGCAGCTATAATTTAAATTGCAAAGCAGATCCACTTTTGGTGCATTGATGGAAAAACATGCGATACTTAATTCAATAGGTCAAGAGAAATCATGAAAATAAGTATAGACTCTTTATGTTTAGGTTTTTATTTTTACTATTGTCATTTGAAAATGCATACACAGTACTTCTTCCTGGTGGATCCAGGTGATTCAAAGGAAGGGGGAGAAAAGTAACAAACCAGTTTTTTTCTTATGCATTTTTTTTTAATTTTCTTCAGCATTAAAGAAAGGAACTTCAACATTGATTGTCATTTACAGAAAACATTCAAAAATCATGTGTGCATTATTATGGAATGCTAACAGTATTGAACTAATAATTTACAGGACATAAAATAAGACAAAATCTATTACATTCTAAAGTAATATAGAACCTTTTCATTTGACAGGGATGCTGGTCCTAGGAAATTCATGATAAAAAATAAAAACCTCAATGGTCACTTTCTAAATGAATCAGGCTGTAGTTTTACTCACTTACACATAAATTAGGTCAGTTATATTAAACAAGGGATAAAGATCAGAAGAAAACTGCAGATGTAGAAATGCTGGATGAACTCCTGGCTCCACAGAAATCAATGGGGGTTTTGCCACTGATTTCAATTAAACGAGATTTTTACCCAGCAAATCATTGCTCATATGTGGTTTTGCTTTTTCAATCTACAAGCCGGTTAAGATATATCATAATTACTATACAATTGAGCTTCAGGAAAAAACAAAACAAAACAAAACAAAACAAAACAAAACAAAAAACCAACCCACTGTTAACTCTGTGAGGAATTTGATTTTAGAAAGGAATTTTCATTCAGCTTTTCAGAATGATTCATTCTGAGCATTATTTTTATTTTATTGTTGTTGTTGTTATTGTTTTTAACATATGTCTTGTCAGACAATGCAACTCTTGTGCGTTACCAACAGTGGTAAGCATACTCCTCAAGTAGCACACCCTCCCCATCCCTCCCTCCCAAATCAAATCAAATTGATTTACAACTATGTAGCTACAGCCAAGCACCAAACAGCTTAGGGCTTGGAGATCTGGGTCTTAGCATCTCATTTGACTCTAACAAAATGAACTGGAAATAGAATAAAAAAATTACATATTTGAAAGTGGGAAGTATATGAAAAAACAGTTTCTCTCATAATCCTAAAAGCAAGGAAGCATTTGCAGGAATATTTCAAAAATATTAGAAAGCTTCATTTAAATCTAAATATCTATTTTAATTATGTTTTTTTCTTTTTTTTTCTTTTTTTGTTTTTTATAAATTGGTAATCAGAAAATACTAGCCATTAAAGTCACATTGGGATGCAGGAAAAGCATCCAAATAATTTTTGTGTTATTTATGCTCCTGCCTGTGTTATTATAGCTGCTGATGAATTGGACATAATTTCATTTTCTATTATGATTTTTAAAACAGGTATTTGGTGAAGGTCAGTTATGGCTTCAGATTACAGCTAGTGAGTGACCTGACCTCAGATTTGAATAAGAAAAGCATATAAAAATATTTTGCTCATTGAAAAGAAAAAATGTTTCTACTAATATAATCCATGCCAGAAGAATTCATAAAAGCCATATGCTGTAAGGAAACATTATTAGCTTAATCAACCTTTCTTATTAGTCAAATGCAGTCTGTAGGTATTAATACAATTCTCACTGTACAGACTCAGTGGGAGCAGGTTTGATTGACAGCCCCATCTTTTTTTTTTTTTTTTGTTCCCCATTACAAACAGAAGTATACACTAAACATCAACGGCTGGTCAAAAGGCTTTATCTATTACAATCAGTTTCCATAAAAACTGAAGAGTACAATACACTTATAGGAAACAATTACATAATTTGCTCTTTGATGTTTTTCCTCTTTAAAAAAAATCATTACAAACTCTTATGCTTAAACAGAGACATAGAAAAAATCAGTGTATTCACTGTCCCCAGTTATATACAGCAAAAATTACAGAGACAGCATACATAGTATTAGACCTTCCACAAGCATATATTAAAAGTAATTACATTTGAAAAAATATTTTATTTGTCTTCTACATTTCTACAATACATACTCAGGTTTCTCTCTTGTTTTGTTTGTTTAGTTTTTAAGTAACTTTCTTTAGTGTTAATCAGATGAGGCAGACAGTGCAGTTGTAAAATAAGGGATTTGTTGCTATTCTGATTCTTAATTTATACCATCCATTCATTACATCTGGAGTAATTAGTTTAACATGGGAATTATCTCACAGCGATTAGCATAAATCTCAAAACACCCCATGTGCTTGATTTATCTGGGTGCTTACTTAGAATTCTGTTGTGCTTTATTTGTGGCCAGAAGTACAATCACAGAGCCGCTCACTCCCTGTAGCCTACCAAAGGACACATTGCAGTCATGCATGAGGCAAAGACTACCACCACTAGTTCACTTGCTATGATACTCCGTGAATTTTAAGAATAAGTCTATGAATAAATCCCTGTCTACTGCACGAGAATATGTAGTCCACACTTCATAGGGTAACATATTATTAACATTTCTGATTAACGACAAAACACCTTTTTTGCCTGATTCTGACATTGAAGTGACACATTAAAAAAACACAACTGTAGTGCATCTGAATCTGAATCCCCATAGAAGCTGACAGCCTAATGTAGTAACTTTGACTTATTAAGCTGTGTGTCTAATCAAGACAAGTATAAGTGCTTTTTTCATTTATTATTTTTATTTATTTATTTATTTATTTATTTTTATTTTAAATAAGCTGGTTTTGTCTGAAACAGTCTTCAAGGTAAAGCCTGTTCTTTGCGGTTGCCCATCTGGCCCTGCTTGTTTTTCCGTGCAGTCAGTTATTCGTTGGTCAAATAATAAGGGACCAACGTGATCACAATATTGAAAATTAGGAGACAATTCTTTCATTCTATCCAGAAAGAGTTTTATATTGAACATACTTTACTGTTGCCAATGTATAGCCATAAACAAGGGTCTCAGCCTTTTCTTGAAGCACATACATTTTTTTCCAACAGCAGTATCTTCGATCACAAATTAGCAGCTCCACCCAACAATTCCAACAAATACACAAAAACATTGTGATATCTACATTAGATGATTTTTTCTTTATGTTATTCTACAGAAGACGACGTGCAAAGCAAACATTTTCTGCATGTACAATTACAAAGAAACACTTATAATTTATTTATTGCTGCTATATCCAATGATGTTTTCTTTCTCCTCCTATGTACTGTGCTTGAACTGTGAGGATGATGGAATTATGCAAATGTAGTACATTGTGTTACTGAACTCACTGTAAGCAATATTACCCTCACTGCCTGCCGTAACACCCAGGAAATAACCTTCCTTTCCCAGAGCATTTTGTGCATTGCTTTATTCTGTCAGCACACGCAAAATGGAAGGATTGTTTACACAACACTGACACATCCATTATGTCACTGAACATTTGGGCTGCCTTTTTAAGTGAGTTACTGATCCATGAGTTACCACTGGAGAAATTTTACATCACAAGAGCTTTTGTCTGCAGTTTAGACTGCATATACGATTGGTTCTTTTGGTTAAGTGGTCTACTGCAGACCATTTCTAGGATGGTAAATTTAGGGTTTATTCCCATAAGTCTGACTTCCAGGGACAACACATGCAGGGACGGTACAGCTAAATGAGGACATGGAGGCTGGGAGGAAGAGGAGGAAGGAGCCTGCTTCCTGTCTACTGGATGCAGCCTTCCTTGCAGACTGCAGGTGAACGTCATCTTTCAGAAAGAGCAAAGGTGAGTCATTCAGCACTCCAGGCCTCATTCGTTATGAACTAAGAGTAAAAGGAGAAGAAAAGAGAGGCAAGATTCTTTGGCCAGAAGATTGTTCTTTTTAATGGGCAGTTATCATGCTAGCAAGAATTTTAGTCATTTAGACATAGCTCCCAGCAACCTGAAAATTAAAAGTAAAGTTGCCATGGGACAGTCAGTGAAGAATACTATTATGAAAGCCTTTATGCATAGGGATATTGGCCTCTTCTTTCCACCTCCTGATGTGGTTGCCCACTCATCTCTAGGTGTAGTGATTTCAGAAGATGGAAAGAGTCAGAACTCATACATACTCAGTAAAAGAATAGCAACAATGGTCATTATTAGAGCTGAGGAAAACCTATTGTTTGGAGAAATTAAATTAAATCAAGGGCTGGCAAGATAATCCACTGAAATTTACCTTTTTGTATGAGTTCTTGTAAAGATAGCTCTACGAAAATATTTAGTGTAAAGTTAGGGATTAGCAGAAGTGCATTTCTCATCTCTCATTACTAGGAAATGGGAGTTTTTTCACCAATGCAGTTTTAAGATGTTTTTTTTTTCCCCTTGGGATGAGAAGAGGACTGGTCATGTCATGGAGAAGCATTGCTACAAAGGCTTGGGGGTAGCTGTGACATTGTGTATCCCTGAGAGGAAAGGGCAGCTGTTAGGCATTTAATTTTATACTATTCGATCTGTATAGGCATTTCTCCATGTGGTAGCTCAGCAAAACCATTGCTGCCATTGTTGACGTTACCATTTACTCCACATCTTAGCCTTTCTTCTTACATGCCTGCAGCATTTCTGAATATGAGCTCACATTAACGGTACCTAAACTCAGTACCTTTAAACAGCACTTTCTTTTGTCAATTGCCTAAGTTCAGTAACTCGTAGAAAGCTTGCTTGCATTTTGTTTCCAAAAGGACTTAACACCATAAACTGACTGGTCAGTAGTGCTCCACTAACTGTGAAACAACAAGTTAAGTAAATCCTGCACCAAACTGAGGAAACTCTGACAGTGAATTCAGTTTATAACAGTTTATAGCAATATTACTTCACTGGCTTGAAAGCCTTGTCTGGATTGTGTTCATTTGGGCGGCTCAACCAGTGCCCTTCAAAGCCTCTAGCATTCTCTTCCTTATTATCACCATTATACTTATATAGCTATTTTTAATAATGAAACATCCCTGAGTGGCATACAGTGCAATATCTGCATCAAGCAGTGATTGTCATTTACAAAGCATGAAAAATAAAAAAGAAAGAAGAGGACTGGGTCTCCAACATGCTGCTTGTAATGGATATCAGAGATAGAAGTAAGTCTCCAGAGTGGAGGCAGAAAGTGCTGGGATAGGTTGGTAGGTGTGTATACTCTGTTACTGTCAGGAGAAGAAAGCCATCTCAGGTTTCCATTTCACATGTACTTAAAAAAGATTGTGCCATGTTTCAGTTTGGTCTGATTGTGCAGTGCTATATTCCTATGATATCTAATAGGCAATGACTCTGAAAATAATCTGCTTCCAGGCTGGACCTCGGTCCTTCTGGAAATGGCACAATCAATGCACAGTCAGAGGGAAGGAAGATGCAGGGAGCCTGGATGTGTTTCATCTGTGCTTTGTAGCACAGCTTTACGGGGGGGTGAGAAAGACAGTGGAGAATGTAATAATCAGCTGCACTTCTCTAGCTGTGCTGCGTGACTGCTTTGCAGAGTGCTGCAGCCTTGGAGCAGCTCCTACAGCTCAGTGGTGGGAGGCTGCGGGGTCAGCACGTGAGAACAGCTTTGCATCCTCTTTGTGTAGAAGTTTGTATGTCAGAAATACTAGCAAAATTAACCCAAAAGGAAGTGTACACCTGTGCATGCTGCTACCATGAAAATGAACAACGAAAGTCGTATAATAAAACTTATATTCACAGGCAAATCCAGTAGCTGCTCCAACTGGAGCACCATAACCTTGCACAGGCATTGAGACAGCATTGGTGCTCAAGGCACAACAGAGAGAATAAACTGGTCCCTGTGAAATGTAGCAGAAATGAACAGCAGAAAGTGTGAAGGAAAAGCATTAAAGAGCAAGTATGATGACATCTGACTGTGCTCCACAAAGCTCAGAGGGGACCTCTTAACATCAAAGGTCTGACTTTGTGAGGGGTTGAGCACCTTCTGTGCTGTGCTGAGATGCCTCCATTTTTAGCGGACCTAGTTATAGCTCAGGGAGCTTGACAACATGCCAAATCAATTCCTAAATGCTGCCTATCATAAAGCAATCTTAAAATATACATTGTTTTTGGAAACTAGTTGATTCAACTAAATGCCTTCTATTACGCTGTTTGTTTGTGTTGGTTTGTTTTTCTTTTTCATTTTTTTCCTTTTTTATTTTTTTTCCCTAGCAATCACTAAAGCATTCTTTCCATTAGAAGAAAATATGACTCTTGGAATTAATTCTTTATGCAAAGAGCTGGCTAGAGTGACATTTACACCAAAGTGAAGTCTCTGTGGCAGTATAACAGTCTACATCTGCCTGCTTGATGCCAAGGAAAATTTAGATCAATGTGTTTCAATTATCTGAGAGCAATTCTAGAAGATTCAATATATGTTTTAAATATGTTAAATATCAAGAATTAATCAGTCATTAAAAATTGTGTCCTGTGTGAAGAGCTTGTCACTAAAAAAATCAATAAACATAACCAATTACTACACAGAGCAGGTGTGACAAGTTCCAGTTCTAGAGATTTAATTGAAGGGCTTCAGATATTGTTGCAGACTAATGAAAGCCAACAAGAAATAAAACACTGCACCAATATTGTCTGAAATGCATTTTGTGAGTGGTCTGTGGTTATTTACTTGGATAACTGGAACATACAAAATCTAACACTGAGAATTTGAAACTGTGTACAAATGACTTTGTACAAACAAAGACAACAAAAATCCAGTCTTTAGCATGTGGTATTTTTTTGTTATTCTATACTCAGTCAACGAAGGGCAGAAGAAGTACTACTTGACCTATGTGGTCAGTCCAAAATCACAGAAAATTAAATAAATGTTATCAGCTCTAATTAGCACAAATAAATAATGTATGAGAAAAATTTTCTGTTTCTCAAATAAATAACAGAATTAGTTCCTCAAATTCTATAAAAGTAGAACCAAAAGTAGAACAAGCTGTTGATAATTAACATTATTTTAAGATAATAATTTGTTTAGCAATATTTGTAATTGTTTGTACAGGCTATAGCCTATCGATGACAATGAGAATTTTTGCATACCAGATTCTCCATGGTTTTACGACAAAAGGAGAGAATCGATTTCTCACCCCAGACTGCACACTGCTACCTCTGTGGTTTCTGGTAAGTCATTTAACTTCTTTACCTTCATTTCTTTATCTTTAAAAAAGGGTAAGTAAACCTTACTGATTTGGTCAAATCTTACTGAAGAGATCATGAGGTTGCAGTGATTTAAGAATAGTGCTTTAAGGATGAAATTCCCTATGGATAATTATTAAATAATATGTCATTTTCACTGGTGATCTCCATTTTGCCATCCTGCCTAAGACATAAGTCATAATGTCAGCTAAAGACTGATTAGCTTGTTTGAAAAGAATAAAACATTTTCAAGATGTAATGCATAATTGTGGATTGTTTCTAAACATAACAAACTTCATTTACCAACAATAAGAACAGTAATATTTATCACATTCTATATCCTGTGGCTTAGCTGAATATGTTACTTATACTGAGAATGAGTTTATAAAGGACTTCAAACAAATAGATAGATAGATAGATAGAGAGATAGATAGATAGATAGATAGATAGACAGATAGATAGATAGATATGTTCTTGTATTGAAAAAGAGAAGAAAAACATGAATCCCCTGCAGTTAAAATTGAACTCCTGTGGGATTCAGTTTAACTTGACTTTTTTTTTTTCCAAATACGTTCAAGTTGACCATGCATAAATATGGTTAGTTATGTTTTTTTGATATTAGAAAGAGGTGGAATTTGGAGTCCTATTCACAGATTTGCCATGTAAAAGGCTGCAAGCAGATAGATCACCTTCTAAGAGGATGCCAGTCTTAGGGTTTAAGTGGTATAAAGAAGAATCAAGAGCAATGTTTTACTATGTTAACCGAAGACATTTCAATGTAATGGTCAGAAAACATGCTCTGAATTTGGTGGAAGAAAAAGGTGTTTTAAAGATTTATTTTGTATAGGACCAAGTAATTTGGAAGATTGTGCCATGTTCACAACAAAATTCTTCTCAGCACAACTAACTTGCTTGTGCAGGTTACATATATATATAAGCTGGAATGGACTTAAATATTTATTAGCTGGGAGATTGTAACTGCTCTTGTATCAGGTCTCGGAGTGCTAAAACAGTGCATGTATACTTGCAAACTGGTTGGCGGAGGGCTGGGGGAAACATCATCAAGTGTGCCTGAAATAGGCATTGAATTACTAGATGATGCAGAAAATGGAGCATTGGACTGATACAGGAGCTGTGTGGTCTCCTGGAAAAGCCAGAGGCCTTGAGTTATCGCTGCCACAAGCCAAGTTTCTGCACCCACCATGAGGCCCAGCTGCGTCCCCATGGGCTCCCAGCAGCACTGCTCTGGGAGTGACCTGGTAGACAGTGGTGCCTTCAGCCTGCCTGCCAGCACGCTCCTCCTCACCAGGCCTCAGCTCACATTGCCTTCAATGTGATTTGAAATAAAGAAATGCATCTGCTTATGACCCTGCATTTGCTTCATTTCTTTTTCACTTGTTTCTGCATCCTCTTATTTCTGTTCTACTTCCTCCGCTGGTGTCCCCTGAAGAGACTTCTCAGGAAAAGTTCACAACAGGTAAAAGTGATGTTAAGGACAGAGCCGTGACAGGAACTGAATACCTGTTCTTCCACAGGCAAAAAGTTTATGTTTTTTGTCTCTGGCAGACTCCAAATACGTTAATCATGACTGCAGTTAAAATTAATAAATCCCCAACTTTAGGTCTGTAGTAGTCATTCTATGTTTCTTAACTCCCTCCTATGTTTGCCTTTGGTTTTGCAAACAAATAAATGCACATAAAATCAATTCAAAGAGAGACAAAAAGATAGCCTGAATCTTTTGCTTGCCTCCTGAAGAGTGCATAAAATCATCCCGATGTATATGTATATATATACACACATAAGTGTATGTGCATGTAACATATATGTATCTATATGTGGAATGGAAACCATCAGTCTCATCTAGATGAGGCTATGTCAGAAATAGTGATAGTTATGTTCACTTTGTAACCATGGCCATTGCTCGCTTTGACTTTCCTCCTCCCTCCCTCCCTCCCTCGCTCAGAGCTACGTTTTAGGCTTCCTATGGTTTTCGCTGAGTTCACTAAGTCTTTCCATTGAGTTAAGCAAAAAAACAAGCCAAGTCTTGAAACTACTCTTCAAAGAAGTATATATAAAATAAAATCTTTTGTGGAATCAGAAAAATGTGTGGGTGGGACAGTCTATGTTTTTATTCTGTATTTCAGACACTTCACTGACATCATATCCTAAAACGTTCACTTTTATATGTGCTGTATCCCTGTGACAGGGAGAATTCCGAAAAAGCTTCTCTTCTCTCCACTAAAATCGTCCAGACAAGGCTTTTGCACCATTGATACATTCCTGATGTTTCCTCTACAGACTGCATACATGCACTACATTACATGTCTCAGGAGTGATCTTGTCATTACACATTGGCAGATGATGATTTAACTCTGACTGGTAAAGCAAATTGTGATTGCCCAAAGTAAATCTAATACATTACTTGGAGAGCAAGAAATGCATGACAGCCTAGCTGAGCATCCTTTAAAAGTAGGCATGGGACTTTTAAGCTACAGCATGTATGCATATAATACATACATATATATATATATATATATATATGAGTATATAGCACATATACATATATATATACGTATTTCATACATGCACAATAATTTCCAAGACAGCTACAAATTTCCACATGCATTAAACTATCTAAAAACATAGAAATAGGCAAGTCTAATAAGTGGAATTTTCTTAAATTATATTTGAACAATAAACAGCAAGAGTAATACTGCAAAGTACTGCTCTATTCTCATTTATATCTACAATAAAATTCTATGAACAGTTGTCTCCCAAAACATATCCCAATAAAATAAAATTAAAAAAAAAGGTAACACCCAGTGTACTATATTTTATATTCATTGTCAGTTTAAAAAAAAAAAGTAAACAAAGAAAAGAGAAAAAGGACATCCCCACTCAGAGTTGCATATTTACATTCTTCAAACTGTAGCGGTGAAAAATAATTCTATTAAGTGCAGAACATTCCTAGTGTTGCAGTAGTGACATTTTTAATAAGTTCATTATGAAAACATTTCTTTTTGTCTTAACAGTGATGCATTCCATGACTACGTGAAAATTTTATTATCCCCTTCACTTGCAGCCAGTGGTTGAGTCTGGATTGAAAAGCTCCTTATATAAGGGAGGAAACAGTGTGTTCACTATATCTGGATGAGACTGTTTAAATACCTGTAGTTTCTCTCCGTGCAAGTTGCAAAGTGCAGTAATGGTTGGTATCTTGGCTATTAACTGTGAGACATTGAAATAAGAAGAAAAGGAAGAGGGAGGAAATAAATTTAGTACAAATTACAGTTTCCAGAGTGAATTAATATAGTATCTTTTTGGTTAACTGAATGCAATATCCTGAACTCCATCAAAACTACCTATCCAGACCTTGGATAAGGCCACTGTTCAAGTACAGTTAAAGGCTAAAAACAATTGTCCTCGAAACTTGAGACAAGTGCCAAAACAGTATTTAACAAGGAACCTTCTCTAGGGGTATTTTTTTGAAGTGGTCCCACTCTTTCTAGGGTACCAAATAAAGCAATTAATGGATAGAACAAAATATGAACTACGAGGAAAGACAAAACCAAGAAGAAGAGTACAACAGCAATGCTTACTTCTTCTATATAATGAAAGCATTTAGTGTGATGATTTTAACTTACATTAATGCAGCAATGGAGAAGTGGCTACAAAAAGAGACACATGACTGAGGAGTGCTTAGCTCCTTGTTTTAACAATTTACCTTCGTCAAAGTCTCATCATCAAGATGGTTCTTCTGGATCACATGCTGAAGTGCAAAGTATATTTTTTCCTGAAGCTTCTGGACCTTCCTTGGCTCTATTAACCAGGCTCGATCTAAGAAAAAGGAAGGGAAGAGATAAAGCCAAGAAAAGCACAGATGTGGTACATGCTCATGGATGAACTCAGTGTCCCATGCTGGCAAGCATTCACAGCAATCATAATTCTCATGAGGGAGGACTGCATGATAATTAAAACATGGTTTCAGAAGCAAAGTATCTTAATCCATTAAAGGATCACTGGAGAGATTAATTAACACATACTGAGTGTACAGCAATACAATATTGGCTCTGCGTTTGTTTGTGTGAACCAGCATGTTAAAAGGTAAAATGGGAGTAGAAATGAAACAAGATCCAAGCATTTTATTATACTTTCATGGTAATCAGTGTTCTAACTTCATATTGCCTAGGTAAAAAAGACGTCATGTCATCTTAGTGTCTTAGTACATAAAAAATAAGCATATTAATCAAAACAGTCACATATTTGAAAATAATATAATAATCAAAAGAATAAAACAAAATGTATCCTGTTATTTATTAGGCTAACTTTATGAGACCAAATATTATATTCTGTATAAAAAGAAATGTCTTCCTTCAAAAGAATTTATTTAATAATGCAAAGAATAATAAGCTGTTGCAAAGTCTTGAAGTGCAAATTTCTCATTATTTAAAAATGTTCTATTTTTAAACAACAAATAAAGATTATATGGCAGAATAACAATTACAGTTGTTTGGACTTTTACTGATCTCAAACCCCAAGTTTAGGAGATTAAAAAAAAAAAAGTATATTCTCTCAAGTCATAGCTTCTGGAAACAACCATACACAAAATGAAGTAGCAGACCCCAAGACAATCTCCAAATGAGTAATATGCTGTGTTTATAGAATCACAGAATCATAGAATATCCTGAGTTAGAAGGGACCCACTAGGATCATTGAGTCCAACTCCTGGCACCACACAGGTCTACCCAAAAATTCAGACTAGATGACTAAGAGCACAGTCCAAACACTTCTTAAACTCCGACAGGCTTGGTGCCATGACTACATCTCTGGGGAGCCTGTTGCAGTGTGTGACAACCCTTTTGGTGAAGAACCTCTTCCTGATACCCATTTACAGCACCACTAAACCTTCTGAGTTCCCATGCTGTAAACTTGTTTCTCCCTCTTTCACTATCCAGACTGATTCTTGGATCTATAGATTTTAGCTTTCCAGGAGGCTATCAGGCTTTCCTGGCTATCCGGGGAGGTCCCAGTCGACTGGTGGCTAGCAAACGTGACGCCCATGTACAAGAAGGGCCGGAGGGTAGACCTGGGGAACTATAGGCCTGTTAGTTTGACCTCAGTGCCAGGGAAACTCATGGAGCAGATTATCTCGAGTGTCATCATGCGGCACTTGCAGGGCAAGCAGGCGATCAGGCCCAGTCAGCATGGTTTTACGAAAGGCAGGTCCTGCTTGATGAACCTGATCTTCTATGACAAAGTGACATAGTTAGTGGATGAGGGAAAGGCTGTGGATGTGGTCTACCTTGATTTCAGTAAGGCTTTTGACACCGTTTCCCACAACTTTCTCCTCAAGAAACTGGCTGCTCGTGGCTTGGACTGGCGTACGCTTTGTTGGGTTAAAAACTGGCTGGATAGCCAGGCCCAAAGAGTCGTGGTGAATGGAGTTAAATCTAGTTGGAGGCCGGTTACTAGTCCCGCAGGGCTCAGTACTGGGGTCAGTTCTCTTTAATATCTTTATCGATGATCTGGATGAGGGGATCAAGTGCACCCTCTGTAAGTTTGCAGATGACACCAAGTTAGGTGCATGTGTTGCTCTGCTCGAGGGTAGGAAGGCTCTGCAGGAGGATCTGGATAGGCTGGAGCGATGGGCTGAGGCCAACTGTATGAAGTTCAAGGCCAAGTGCCGGGTCCTGCATCTGGGGTGTAACAACCCCAAGCAGAGCTACAGGCTGGGAGATGAGTGGCTGGAAAGCTGCCTGGCAGAGAAGGACCTGGGAGTATTGGTGGATAGTCGGCTGAATATGAGCCAGCAGTGTGCTCAGGTGGCCAAGAAGGCCAACAGCATCCTGGCTTGCATAAGAAACAGTGTGGCCAGCAGGGCTAGGGAAGTGATTGTCCCCCTGTACTCGCCTCTTGTGAGGCCGCACCTCGAGTACTGTGTTCAGTTTTGGGCCCCTCTCTACAAGAAGGACATGGAGGTGCTCGAGAGAGTCCAGAGAAGGGCAACGAAGCTGGTGAGGGGTCTGGAGAACAAGTCTTATGAGGAGCAGCTGAGGGAGCTGGGGTTGTTCAGCCTGGAGAAGAGGAGGCTCAGGGGCGACCTTATCGCTCTCTATAGGTACCTTAAAGGAGGCTGTAGCGAGGTGGGGGTTGGTCTATTCTCCCACGTGCCTGGTGACAGGACAAGGGGGAATGGGCTAAAGTTGTACCAGGGGAGGTTTAGCTTGGATATTAGGAGGAACTTCTTTACTGAAAGGGTTGTTAAGCATTGGAATAGGCTGCCCAGGGAAGTGGTTGAGTCACCATCCCTGGAGGTCTTTACAAGATGTTTAGACGTAGAGCTTAGTGATATGCTTTAGTGGAGGACTTGTTAGTGTTAGGTCAGAGGCTGGACTAGGTGATCTTGGAGGTCTCTTCCAATATAGATGATTCTGTGATTCTGTGATTCTGTGAAATAAGAAATTAAGTCTTGTCACAGGCATGAATCTTAATGTACAGATGGAAAGGTGCAGGAAAATCCCTCTCCTTCTCAGAGCTCTTCTCCATACCTCCCCCAGTCACTAAAATAATCCATAGAAATAATGTAAATCAGGAGACTGGAGCTGAAGAGTATTTCAGCACAGAAGAAGCAGGATTCTGTCATTTGTCTGACTGTCTCTGGAGAAGACTCTATGAAAAGTGTCCTGCACCAAATGTTCTGAAAAGAGACAAAACTAAGCCTCTAAATATTTAGCAGATAATCAGAAAAAGAAAAAAAAATTGAAAAGGTTAGGGATCATAGGGATCATTAGGGATCATAGTTTGGCTCCAAATTTATGCTGTTGCAAAAACATACCTTTCAATATTGTTAAATCAATGCCTATTGTTGCAGACTGGAAGTAGAAAGAATTATGATAGAGAGCAATCCTTAAAGATTTATCTTTCTGCCAAAAGCATGAGCTTAAAAATAGACTGAGGCTGTTGGAGTACAGGCTTCATCATTTATCTGTCACAGAGCATGTTGTATATAATACAGGAGTTCTTAGAATAATGACAAGAGCTAGGTGAAAATTTAGCAATGGATATTAATTTTGTCTCCCGAAATGTGGTTTCTACCAACTAAAAACCATGTGCAAATTTGTGCAAATTCCCCAGATACCTCTGATTATATTCTTAAAAGTGTGGGAAAAAGTCAACAGATCAGTGGCTACCCATACAGAATATGAGAAGCACTGTTTCAGCTCTTTCAGTGCTTTTCCTTCTGGATTTTGGTGGCTTCTGTGTAAGAAAAACTTGAAGATGAACACTTCTCAAAGGAAGTGGCTGTGTCACTAAATTAGTTGGTAGAATTACTGGTGTGGTTTCCTCTTAGAACCGGTGCTTTATTTGTTCACTTATGTTTGCAAGACAAAACACTTTATTATGAAGAAAGTGGAACACCTGGATTATTTCATTCTCCGTTCATTCTCTATTGCTTTTTATTATTTTTGAAAGAAAAATGGCAATTTTCAATGTCAATTCAATGTGTACTGATTTTTCTTGCCTCCCCATTCACAAACTTAGCAGCCCAGCTGAAATGAGAATTATTTGCACAACTCAAACTTGCAGTCATTTTAAAGAATAGAGGTTGCCTTCACTCTTGCACATGATGCTTCAGCCCATCCTGTCTTTCTCATTGCTTGTTCAATGACTAAAGATACAGATGCTTGCAGACTACAGCAAGAAATATTCAGCAAACATCACTTTTACTTTTTTTTTTTTTTTTTTGGTTAAGAGTAGGAGACATTGCATGTCAACTTGGACATGAAATGAGAAACTGCAGATTACTGAGGTATATCATCTAGTACAACCAGTTTCAAACCTCAAGCTTGATTATGGTGAAAAAAACTTTGAATTACCTCCACTTATTTGTGTTACTTAACAGAAGCTGCTATTCAAAAGACAGCCAGCTCTGCCTGAAATGCCTTACTAAAATTAATGGAGAAGCTTTTACAACAAACACATGCTTGCAATACTGCTGGCTCAAAGCCAGCGTTGAGTTGCTGACTTTTTCAAACACTTAGTACAGCTGCAGATGTTTTACAAGTAGAAATGAGTGTCAAAATGATCTGCTGACAGAATGCAAGAGATTTTGTTGCTTTGCAAAATAAAGGGGTGTATGAAGATCTGCAAACCTTAATCAGAATTTTGATTTCCATTGAATTCCTACCTGTAGCTTCATAAATTACTTGATCCAGAATCCATTAAAGTTAACAGGAAACTTTTCATTTCTTAAATAGTTTTTTTTTTTTTTCCAGACCTAAGGTGTACAACACTCAGAGATGCTGGAAGCTTTCTGTGACCAGATTTTGTAAAATAGGGCTATAAATTGTTCTGATTTCCAAGATTACCTGGGAGACAGAAATATAACTTCTTTTCAATTTGTCTAGAAATTATGTAATTGAATTTTCTTTCTCCATGTGAGATACCCCAATCTGATCCAAAGTGCTTTGAAGTCAGCTTCCAAATAATCTTATTGCTTCTGTTTGTTCAGGAAACACCCTAGATATTAAAAAGGACAAATATTCAGCCATCCCCTTCCTACTTCTCCTAGCTTCATAGTATGAAGTCAGCTTGAAATCATCTTCTGCGGTCTCTGTTAGTATATTACTGAGGAACTGTATAGCCTAGACTGCCATGGAATTTCCAGCTTGTCTTCAGCTTTGAATGGAGTCAGTTTGTTGACAGGTCGCTAACGTTAAACAGGTTCAAATGCTGCACATCTCTGTCATTCTCATAGGTTGGGTCTTTCTGGGGGAGAAAAGGGATGGTGGAGAGGGACCTGTCAAGGCACCGAGTCCCCTGTCCCAGAGGAAGCCAGGACATCTGGGAGGTGTCACACAGGCAGTTTTCACCCCCATGTACAACTAGGACATGGCTGAGGAACACATGGTAATGGGAGCTCTCTGGAGGGTCATCTCTGAAGCATCCTGATCTCACATCTAGCAGGCACTAGCTCGAACCTTTCACCTCTGAGCAGATGACTGCAAGAAGTGCTCAAAGGAAAAATAGGAGTAGAGTGCTTTCAGGAGGTGTCATTAATGAGAACAAACATGTTGATACCATCTGTGCTAGTCTAATTCTGCCTAATGTAATCTCCACCACAGATGTGCAAAAAGGCAAAGTGACCTAGAGGAAATCTTTAGTGGAACAGGCTGGAAAAGTGATTAACGGTGGAATTTTTTGAAAAGGCCTTTCAAGGGGTTACTCTTAGTGGGAGCTGGAGGTCTGCCACCCCTGCGGAATGTTTAAAATGCCACACTAAACTGTGAGTTTGTCTTTGTGGAGTTACGTGAATACATGAAAAGGAGTATTTTGCCCCTGGAATTATCACCTCTCACATGGAGATAAATTCAGACAGGAAATCATGCAGATTTTTACTGCTCATGTTCTTATCCCCATAGAAAAAGCCAGTCATAACTAGGGACTCCTTAAACTGCTCAGGGCCATGAGATTTGAGTTCACTGAAAATCCTAAGAGGAACATGCCCCATCTTGGGCACCATATTTCTCTGTATGTGTTCTGGAGAAATGCCAGCTGGCACTGCTTGTCTGCACAACCTTGCTCCTTGTCTATTACCCCTATTCTCAGCAATTATTTCTCCCTCAGGTTCCAGTCTACCTTTCTTTTGTCCCATGAAAGAGCTCACAGAAGCTAACAAGATGGTCCTTGACTCAAATAACAAATCTTTGCCCATAGATTAAGTTCAGGTAGAGAACAATTGATTTTTCCCCCTTATTCTTTTTATTTATTTGTTTATTTATTTATTTATTTATTTATTTATTAATATATACATAACTGGTATGTTACATAATCTTCTTATCTGGATTTCTGTGATAAGGCCACCACATTTTTGATCTATTTCCAACATGTGTAATTGTTGACAGTCTACCCAAAATATTGGGAGTTGTATTTGACTAATACAGGTATTCTTCCATTGACTAATACACAACTCGGTACATTTAATACACCTTAAACAGTTGTTCAAAAATGTAGAAATAGAGGTGGACAAGGATGTTAAAAACAGAACAAACAAACAAACAAACAAACTAAACAACAACAAAAAAAGAAGATTCATTCTGGCATTTGGATTAAATAAATACCTGGTGATATCAGAACTGCAGATGAAAACAAGGCAATCTCCTCCTCAGTCAGCTGTAAGGAACATAAATTCTTTGCAAAGTCAAATGCTTCATTCACCAGATCATCAGAACCTACAGACCACAAAGGACAACATCAAATTAGAAATTTATTAGCTTATCTTTTTCATTTTCACATTAAAAAAAAAAAAAAGAGCAAATGTCTGCACTTCTAAAACAACTACCTTTCATCAGCTATTAAAATTCTACCTGTTCTGAAAATCAGCTACTTCATGTATCACTTAATCACCCAAAGAAGCACAAAAATTATCAAGAATTAGGGGTATGACTTAGATGAACAACATACAGAGATCTTGAAAAGGTGTTTTCTATTCCCAGCATGGAAAGAAATTTTATTTCTAATCAGACATAAAAGCTAATGGGGGTGAATGACCTGTCCTAAATAACTTTCACTCATATCATTTATCAATTAACAGTACAAATATTTTTGAAAATCTGTGAAAACATCATAAGGACTAAAATACATCAAACAGTGGACATTAACACACACATAAATGTTTATTCATGCAAGGAAGTGTTATATTTATTCATATGCAAGAAAAAAATTTACCTATACAGTAAATTTTTGATATAAATTACTCTCCTTGAATCTGGTTCTACTTGTGTCATTTTAAATTTGCTAATGATGTGTCACTCTCATTGACTGACAAAGGACGCGCATTTAGCTATTAATGTTTTAGGTAGCATTTAATATCATGTCAAGAAACGAAGCAATTGCTTTCACATGCGAATCTAAGTAAGCTTAAACGTTTTCAGCAATACAGTATTTTAGGCAAGTCTCTTTGTATATTGTATTGTGGTTCATCATTTTAGTCCCCTCCTTGGTGTAATAAAGTGGCCTTCTGCAGGACACAATTAGTGGGAGTGATTTGATATGTCAAGCATAACTGACATGTGATGTTAAAACACTTAGCTTCCACCATGAACTCATGCTTTATCAAAGCTTTAGATGGCAGAGTAAAAACTCGGTCTGATAAAACCCTCATAGTGCTCCTTTCCTTTAGAGAAAAACACCCACTACTGCTGGCAGCTAGTGTCACATTTTCAGTTCGATTGCAGAGATTTGAATGTTCTAGGTTCAACATTACTAAGGTTTTCAGTGTGTGTCAGTACTTTCAGAAAGATAAATCTGCCATTATTTAGCTCAATGTAGTTGGTTGAAAAGAAGATCAACATACCCAAGGCTTTAAACATTTGCATCCCTCCATACTTTCCCTCAAACAAAACAGTATTGTTGAGTGGGTTGAAGGCACGGCACATTCTCACCAAAACAACTTCCAAGCAGCCTATAGGACACAAAAAGGAAGAAAAGTACCACACATTACTGCAAAACATCAAAATACAGGAAATTTCAAGAAAATATTTAGGATGATATCAATCATTAGAAACATCAACAGGCACAGAAAATCTTTGGAGTCACCTAGATGATCTCTCTCTGAGTATGGGAAACAATAGTTCTGTCTGATTTGATTATAGAAAATGGGTAATTTCTGGTCCAGCCTCACCATATTTTCTTTAGGCTTATTTTCTTCTTGCAGCAAATTGGTAACATGGGCTTAATCTGAATTTAGACCTGGAAAAATGAATGGAATAATAATTTTAAGCACCTTCTCACTAAATCCAAATTTCCCGTAAGAGAAACTCTGAATCTGAGGATTCTTTTACAAACATGTTTTAGAATAAAAAGTCCAGATTTTCTAACTCCTTCTGCTCAGCATTAACAGCAAAACAGAAAATAAAACCTGATGTATTTATACATGCTGAAGCTAAACAGAGTTGTCTAACAGTACAGTCAAGTGCAACTATATTTTTTGCTTAAGGTGCAATTGTGTTGCCAGTTTTGTCTGTCAAATGAAAGTAATTGCATGGGGTGCACTGTCATTTGCAGATGTTCCAAAGTCAGTGTAAACTTAAAAAAAAAAAAATTGTTGTTATATGTCTCTCTTTTTCCAGGGACCTGCTCTGCCTCTCTACCCTTTTGCACTTCTGCCCACCACCTTGGCTGAGTCCCACACTGACCACAGACAGCCCTAAACACAAAGACTTTCAGATGAAGTGAACAGCTCTCTCTTGAAAAAGGAAGCACTTCTTATGCTTTAACACATATATTCTTTGCTGCCTCACACCTCACTTCGTCATGCCATTTTGTCCCCCTGAGTTTAGGATTGTTGTTGTATGGTCAGAACAAAACTTGTCATGATTCTCAAGGAGAACAGAAATTACCACGTCCCATGTCAGGGAAGGGACCTGTCCCTTTTCTTCTACCTTGCCCTTATGTACACACATGCACACCGAGACATGCACAGAGAGCATGGCCAGAGCATGCCACCATAATCCGCTCTCATTTAGTCCAAAACCAACTGGCGCCAAGAGGGATTTTCCCTCCTGTGCACTGGCTGGAGGGTATCTCTGTAGTCTCATTAAAAAGATTAGAAATGACCACAGAGGCATTCACTAATGACAAGTGGAGATTTTATGGGGTGGCAGATGACTGACTCGACCAGCTCAATTCACAGGGTCCTTCCACTATATGTCAGGTTGGAGACTGCAGTTGCTGCAATGACAACGTGTGTGTGTATATTTAATAACCACAACTGACAGTAGAGGGAAGGGGATCAGAAGACAGTAACATGATCAGTGGGGAAGACTACAGAAGTGTTAATGCAGCTAATGAAATAGACTGAAAAGTAAGGTTCCGTCAAAATTAAAACGATGTACAGAACAAGACAGCAGAGTACATGTCTAATGTACTGGGAGTTAAACCAGTCTCAAGCCTTTGGTATTTACCCACCTGACTTAAGGAGAAGAATTTGGTCATTCTGGCAGAGCTCCATGAAACCTGTTATCCGCTTCGCAAACTCCACAACGTACTGGATAGCGTGTGTAATCTGAATGGCACACTGTTGCCACAGAGCTTCTCTGGTCTTCCAGGAAAACACACATGGAAAAGCAAACCAATAAGTAAGTGGCTTCATCAGTGCATAGAGGACTTCAAGTGGCCTTGCAAGAAAGCACAGTCCTAAGACTGCCTCCCCAGTCAGAGCTAGTGGTATCTCTGCCTTCAAGGTGCCTAACACTTTTTATTAGAATGTTGTTTTCACAAGTTGGTTGCCCAAGTAGTCTGAACTCTCTCTCTGGTTCTTCAGAGGGGGATAATGCATTGGCCAGTGTTAAAATATGATTTTAATGTTGATTTTTGTGCAGGAGAGACAATTGGTGGCACCAACAATATAAATAACCCAGGATATTCCAAGGGAGGAAGTGGTGCAGTGCTATTCAGTTGTCTGACAGAATATTTTTGCTAGTTTGAAACTTAAAAAATAAATCATTAAAGAATCATTGCAATCTGAATACTGACTACTTGAGATTTTTGTCTCCTTGATAACTACTTTCCTTGTGCATGCAAGTTGTGCAAATGCAAACCAACGTTCTTGGGTTGCATACAATAACTGTGCAAGTTAGTGTGTTTTTATGCCTGTTATTTCTTCTTAGCCCCATGGCTTTCCTAGAAAAAGAAGGAGTCTCTTTGGGCTCTTGCATGATCAGTCAATCTGCCAATTGATATCTCATTGCAGAAACATTGCTAGTGATGCAGGCACAAGAGGCACAAAGAGCACAGCTTGACTTCTGTTGACTGGGCTATATCTGAAGAGGTGCCAGTAAGAAATATTCTGAATGTGATCTGAGAATCACAAAGGCAGAAGAAAAAAATCAACAAACATGTAAAGAGACCATTTTTCCAGCCACTTTTGAACAACTTCACTTTACAGAGTATTTTCAATTTATCATTATTTGTTATCTATAAGTGACAGATATTTAGTTTGCTCACAGTGAAAGTATTTATTATTCAGATAAAAAAGGGCTGTGCTTCTAACAGCTTTTAAAATTATAAGGAAACAAGTTAGGTTGTCTTATTTTCTGAAAACTCTTAAAATAGAGAGTGTCCAATCCTGATCACATGATGTTCAAATGAATTTCTGCATAATGATTAAATATGTTGTAATAAACAATGTATAGAAATCTGGATTCTGTGACCATGTCTGAGCTTTGACTTAAAAATTATCCCAACCTGCTGGTAAGCTACTCCTTCTATTTAAGAAATGTCACTCTGCTTTTACTCACCAGACTCCTCAAAGATATTTAAAAGCCTATTTTCACCTGTAAGAAACTCATCAGCTCTTCCTTGGCAAATATGTTATGCTAACAATTATATTATCATTGTGATATTAACAATTTCAATTCATAGGGAACAGAAGAAAAAGCATATTACAAGGTTGTACCTTGCTCTGATAAACCTTAATTTCTTCATATGTGTGGGTCTGCCATGCTAGCTGGTGTAGTTCCTCCATTGTATATTGGCATGTCTCCAAATGAGATTTAATGATATTCTGTGCAATTCGATCTGAGAAGAGGAGAATAAAAAATAGTTCACATGAAACATTCTGGTGAACAGTGATTTGCAATAGCAAAATGTTGAAAATATTAAGATTGTTGGAAAATGCAGATTTTCAAAAAAATAAAAAATAAAAATCTTTTCTTTCCAATGATACCTTTCTCTCACTCTCTTTTAAAATATTTCTGAAGATGTCTTTTGTGAAATATTTCAGTATTCAATCCAAAACCAAAGGATGCTTCGTAAATAAAGGATGCTTTTGGATGTATATATGAAAATAACAATGTATCTTATGAAATTATTTTAATTCTTTAATTCTGTAAGATGATGATGATGATGATGATGATGATGATGATGATGATTAATGTGTTCAAATAAATGTTGTTTGGAGACTCTGGTTCACTGATCACTTCTGTTTACCCCAAGCCTGCACAGCTGCCCACACCTGGCCACTCAGTCCTGACATGGGCATTTGCATTACTTGGGGATTACTTACATCAGAGAAACAGGAATATTGCCTCATTTTTCTCCAGTTAGGTTTTAGCTGAATCGATTTCTGAATTAGCATGATGGACATGAACATGGAGACTGGTGCTAGCAGGGTGTGAAAGCTGCAATGAGCAGCCTAAGTTTTAGGAGAAGAGAGGCTGGGGAATAGCTCTCACACTCTGTAACAGCACATGATTAAGTTACATTAAAGTTATTCTGAAATCACAGCTTTAGACTTTACTGCATAGCTTGGAGTGCAGGATGCAACGGGAAGCATTCATTGCTGGCCTGAGAACCCCATAAAATTAACAGTAAACTTCTCAGGGAAGTATTTGAAACCAGACCTTTGTCCTTTAAACCCCTTGAATGGATTAAAAAGATTTTCCCCCAAAAAATTCCAACATGAATTCATTAGCACTGGAACTTGAAATGTCTCGATAAAGCATGATCTAGAAATGTGATGATTTCTGATCTTGCAGCTTTGAGACCTATATAGCTAATGTAGATCAGTGCCTCATCCTGAAGACATTGTTTAAGCTAAATGCCATTTCAGCAAAGTAAAAGGTGGACAAAAAAACTGATCTGAAATACTCACTTCAGAACCTGCACTTATCAGAAAACATGTTCATCAAAAAAGGAGAGGACATTGACAGGGTATTAGCAGAACCTGAGCATGGGAAATAAAAAGAACTAGGAATGTCATCATTTACTCATCCACATCCTCAACAGTTTCTTACTGTGGGTGGATCTGTTGTTTTGGAGTCCCAAAATAAGACTGTTGCTTTGGCCAAATGTTATCTGAATTTAAAAACACCGTCAAGAAGGAAAGCCGAAAAATGAATGTAAACATATATGTGCAGTCTTCAATCACTGTTATAGGAGTATGAATTAAAGGAGATTTTTCTGTACTACTGTCGCAGTTAATAAGCTGAGAGTTAGTGGAAGGGTGCTGAAGAAAACACAAAAGAGTTCCAGGTTTTTGTACAAAAAAGAGTATTTTCTCTATTGAATCTTTATGGGTATCATTTAACAGATCAATGCTGCCTCTAGGTTTCCTGGTGGAAGAACTGACTAGTGTAAAGATAACTAAAAGTATATATTAGTAAGTACAGGAATCCATCATTCTTCCACAGAAGCATACAAGTCTTACTCCACGGTGGTAAGTCAATGTTGTATTTTGTAGTAAAAACCTTACAGATAAATGGACTTGTCAGAATAAATTAAATAATAATTTAAAAAACCCAACTGTTTTATAAATACTGCATTTCAGATTTTTACCCCCCATATTTTTCGGTTTACTGTATATTTTTTAAAAAATCAACTTTCTGGAAACATCATAAACTAGAGTAAATATGACTGTAGAAGTTTAGCTCAGGGTATAGATTTTGTATCTTATATTCCTGAAAGTATTTAACCAGAAGGAACTGAAGTATGGTTAGAACATTTAAACCTTGTATCTAAAACACCAGTGAAAAAAATATAATTTAAACTTGTATTACATGTTCCCAGTCTGAATGGTGAATGATTTTGCCCTCTATAACCACTGGGTGGTCTTTCTGTTTCCTGCGTTTTCTAGCTCATCTCCCCTAGCCTCAGCATTTGTTACACTAGGCTGGAACTACTCATGTTCTTGACAAAAGAAAATACTTGCAATAAATATATCAAATGCTTTAATATTACTACATAGCCAGATTTTGAATCAGATAAGGCTGGCCTGCTTGTTGGTCTGATGTGAACAATCTGAAGATGAGATCCTTTCATTTCACTGACCTGGAAATGTATTTAATCATCAGTTCTACATCACTGCAAAGACTCCAAGCCTCACTCTTTTTCCTGCTATTTACATATTTACCTTAGGATCAAAGAGCTGAGTAGCAATTCGTGAACCTTCAAGGTTTTGTAGGGATGGCATCCTGTGTTTTAGTTCTATACATTTTTTCCTTATGTACTTATGTTGAACTGACAATAAAAAAACATTTAGATGTGTGAAGGCCTAGGGCAATCGCAGCAAGCAGCAGCTCCAAATCCTGACATCCAAAGAGGAACCAGGTGCAAGAAAGACTTGAAACTCTTGAGCTGCAGGCTAGGCAAGGCTGAGTGCATGATAGAAAGGGTATGCTGGGTCTCAGGGGAGGAGGGGACTGTTTATTTTGTGTAAGCAGCAGAGGAGGCTGCTTGCTTATACTCAGTGCTGGAGTCCCTGGGAGGTGCCTTGTGCAGATATAGCATACATGGGGTGTGCAGTGCTGACATGGTGCAAAAACCAAAAGAATTATAAGCTTATCTTGGCTTCTCAGAGAGTTCAGCAACAGAAGATGCAATGCAGGCAGAGCAAAGAATATTACTCTCAAAGGGATTTCAAAGAGCATAGCCTTTTTTTTTTTTTTTTCTATGCCATTTTCAGATCTGAGTTCTTTTCACATATGTAGTTGTAATCAGCACGTATCTCTGCAAATCCCATGCAGAAAGAAGACCTTAAGTCATTGGGAATAATGTACTGACATTTAATGTAAAACTGTCCTGATGTATGCCACGGGTACTGTGCTAAATCCAAAATTTGCCACATTTCTGGGAGGAGACCTAGCAGCTCTCAAGTATTGTTGGCAACTGAGTTCATTCAAAGAATGGAACACTGAGGAAGGAAAGCAGCTTACTACAGAGAGCTGTTGCCTTAATATGGAGGCCATGGCCTCAGCCCCATGGAGGTACCCTGGGAGAATACTCAACAGATATATCCCTCCTGTTCTCCAGACTAGAAGTTTCCACCACAGTTTCTCCATGCAACAGGTCTTGACTTAAGTCAATTTCATTATTTTCATTTTCATTTCATTTTGTTGTCTGCCATCTTAAGGCAGAGCTTTCAAGGGTCCCCTCACACCAGGAAGCTGCACAGATACAACTATAACTAGGAATCCTTTTTGGTTGTGTCGCAAGGACTATGAAAGACAGCACAATTCTTGTGACCTCAATATGAACTGTATTCCCCTTTGAAATGTTGTCAGTCTCCATTTTACACAGATTACATCAGGTTTGCAACATTTACTTTATGACAAGACAAGCAAAAGAGATGATGCTGATTCTTTATGTGTGAGAATCAAAGTTTGAAGCATTTTCTTTTGCAAGGAACACCTTCTGCAAGTGTTGAGTGAAAATTAATAACTTCAGTTAAAAGGAATTACTAAGCCCGCATGACAGTATACCATCAACATTAACAATAACTACAGCTCTAAACTGCATGATTATTGAAGCTTATTGCCATAATACGTAAACAAAGATGTACATTAGGTGTTTTATTTCTCCCCTTTTGTCTGCATATTGGGTTTATTATATTAGGGTTATATCTCCTATCATGCAACATGATCACTTGATACCGCATGACACCCTTTAGGGGTCTGAGAGCCACAGCGTATCCTGGAAGACTGACTCTGGCTGGGAAACATGGACCACAGAAAATAATGTATTTCCAGCATATATTGGAAGCATTTCCATTAGGTATTTTAGTTATAAATTTGAAGAATTTTTAGTATTGTTATTTTGACTTTTTTTCATAGAAAACAGTCTGTTTTTGTGCAAATACTGTGTTTCATTACGAAAAGTCTCTAGTAAGAAGTATTTGCTTCCAGACATGTAAGCTAGAAACAACATAGTCGATCAAGTAAACAGCTAATAGTTGTCACCAATATGAGGTCTTGAAAAATCAGAAATATTCAGGCAAGATATATCTTGGAATGATCAATTATATTTCATTTCTGTCCCATATATGCCTGACTAGTTTTTTATAAATACCCGCTATATTAGCTGTTAAGTCTCATTTGTTCTTTTTCATTCTGAAAAAAAAAAAAAGACATTTTTGGTTCATAATGACTCTGAATTTCCAAAGATTTAATATTAAATTACACCAAAGCAGTCTGTGTGGTAAACACCTGTACTAAACTAAACAAACAAAAAAAAAAAATTATAAATATTACAAGTGGTATCTTACAAGATCTATGATCTTTAAAGAAAGCTGATTTTATAGATTCATCCTCTGGATTATAGAAATGTATGCCAGCAGGACTGGTTTCTCAGAACAGATAAGAACAGGAGATTTAACATGTCCTGCTTTTACAGAAATCTCCAACATAACTGGAGAGACAAGAACTTTGTCTCAGCATACAGCTCAAACCCTCAGAGAGGAGATGTGTCCACCAGATCCCAACCATGCCCTGACAAAAGCACTGCAGAAGAAGGAAAACATGCTTGAGATGTTTCAAATGTTCTCTAAAACCTGCTGATTAATGAGAAACATAGGAAAACTGTGTTCTTCCCCAAACAGTCAAGTGGGCAGGAAGTGATTTGGGGCAGCTCCAGAAGAATTGTGGAAGAGGCCAGGAAAGGGTGATCTGCAGGGCTTGGGAAGGCTGTGGATGTGCTCCCCTATGGCAATGCTGATGGGGCGCTGAAAGGTGCTGGGCAGGCAGGAGGGTGGGTGGATGTGTCATGAATGGGCAGGCATTCACTGAGAGGCAGGCCCACACCGTGGAGAAGGCATCAAAACTTTTGTTTTTCAGATTCTCCTCATGTGACAAGATCTTGACAACAGCAGCCTGTGCTTTTTAACAGCCCTGCCACGTCGTACCTCTATTACATGCCTCCAATGCCAAAGCTAGTTCCTGAAAACCTTGCCAAAGATTATGGTAAGATAGATGGGGAAAAAAAGTAACAGAAAATGAAATTTAAATCACAAGAAGCAATTTAAGAAAGAAAGACCAGGAAGCAATAACTTGAACAGTACTGTAATCCAGTGTGTAGGAGAAATCAGCAGCACTCAGTGAGACACAGAAATGATGGTGGACAATGATTTAATTGGGATTTTGCAACACAGCACTGTAAAAGAAAGTAAAATATGTAGAATGCTCAGAAGAAGCTGAAAATCATACATCAGGAAGCTGAAATATTATCTGTCAAAAAAGATTTGTTCTAATTCAGAAAACAGTTGTGGATTTCTTGAAAGAAATACTTTGTGTATGCATGTAATTCTACGGTCTGTGAAATGTAACTGATCAGGCAAGATGGCCTCAAAGCTTATGACTTGATGGAGCAACAAAAACATGAAAGAAAGATGTATACATATACTGTGAGTAAAACAAAGGCTGTACAATATGCAGGGGAGACTGGTGACAGAATAAGAATCTATAGAACATGCTCCTGGTTTGGCAGCTCGGTGGAAGCAAATTAGCCTATTAAAGCCGATACCTGAAAAAGGCCATGTGCAAATATTGATGGGAACTGTCCCGGAGCATAATGACGGATCTCACTGGCACTAAAAGAATTAAATGAAGCTATTAGAGAAAAGCAGCATCTCTGCAGTGAAATGTGGAATATAGGAAGGACATAGCCAAGACAAGGAGGAGGAAGACCACGAGAGATCAATGTTGCTCTAGCAAAAGAAACAGCTTTTAAATTTGGTCTGGCCTACCTAAAACTACAGGGACAAGAAAAATATTTGATTCTGCAAGGCTGGCCTAGTGCAATAAGCTGCAGCATCATTAGTGCAGTAAATTCATCCTAGTTTCTTATGGACACGTCACTTGCCCTTCCCCCTGTGTTCAGTTGGGTAAGAGGCCTCAAGTGTGTACATGGCGCCTGTCTACACAAGCTGACTGGCCAGCAGGCCACCACCTTCTGGGGTGGACACAGGCCTGGCCATGGCTTTTCTCCTTCCCTAAGAAGGTCTGTCTTTGTCAACTTCTGATTAAACTCTTTTACAAAAACTTGTGGGAATGTAAATTTCTGAGGCCACTGATTGCCTTTGCTGAGGATGAACAGTAGTTAAAGAAGTATTTATTGGGTGTGAGAAAGTTAAAGAAGTATTGGGTGAAAGAAATACTAGACAGACAGGAAGACTGCACAACCCTATTCTGCCAACAAAGCAGGCCAAAAGTATACGCAAAGAAAGAGAAACTGTATACAGGCTATACGCCTCTCGAGCATAACTTTGGGACTACAGGTCACAACTTCTAGAATGATGTAGCAAATGAGCTATTCTATTTCTAGTTTTGGCTACTCTGCTGGGATCTTTCTTTCTTTCTTTCTTTCTTTCTTTCTTTCTTTCTTTCTTTCTTTCTTTCTTTCTTTTTCTTTTTCTTTCTTTCTTCTTTCTTTCTTTCCCTCTCTCTCTCTTTCTCTCCTTCCTTCCTTCCTTCCTTCCTTCTTTCCTTCCTTCCTTCCTTCCTTCCTTCCTTCCTTCCTTCCTTCCTTCCTTCCTTCCTTCCTTCCTTCCTTCCTTCCTTCCTTCCTTCCTTCCTTCCTTCCTTCCTTCCTTCCTTCCTTCCTTCCTTCCTTCTTTCCTTCCTTCCTTCTTTCCTTCCTTCCTTCTGACATTTCTTGTTTTAGGTTTCAGTAAACACCTCACAAAAGGTACTCTCCAAAAGTTGTGACAGCTCAAACATGTATTGCAACAGTGGGTTAGGAGCTGTTTAAATCTGAACTACATACAGAAAATAGAACATTGCAACCTTGATAATATACATCAGCCTAGTGCAGACCTGCAGGGGTCTTTCATCAGCTGATGAATCAGTCCTGCCTTTTTCAGACATTTCCTTGCAATATCTGGAGATATTCAACTGCAATGCCTAGGAAAAACTCCCAGCTTAGAGTCAAGTTCAATCCTGGTGGTTATAGGTCTAATAACTCCAAAGATTGCACACAATATTCATCAGCTGTGAATTTGGCCTAAGTGGAAATTATCCATAGGATTCAGCAGTGTCTGTTTCCTACAGGCTCTTTAGTTCTTTCATTTGTCTGTCTTTTCTCATGAGAAATCCTGGGTTTTCTCAGCATTCCCTTCTTTTGCACTGGGAACTGAAGAACTTTGAAGTGTGCCTCCTAAAACACTGATAATCATCCTCAATTAAAATGAATAATGAATTTTTAATTTGCCACTTACCCTTAGGATCCAGTTGAATAGCTAAGAGCTCATCTCGGCTTATATCCGAAGTTGAGCTCTCACAGGGATCCACTTTGAATTAATGCTGCAATAACACCATAGCTTTGGCTGGCTGCTATAAGCATGCATATCAGTTCTTAAAACTATCAAAACTCCTGCAATACATTCTAAATAAAATCTCCATTATAATACTCAAAATAATGGCAGGCTAATACCAAATTAACATTTTTCTGTGTTCTAATTCAAGGGAACTATGACTATAAATGTAAAGTTTTGTGAACAGGTTTCACTGCATAGATTACCTCAAGAAATTCTCAAGAAATTTTACGGTAGTAGAGGCAGTGATTCAGGCAATAAAGAAAAGATATGTCCTGTAGTGGCTGTCCAACATGAATATTAGGTCCTCCCATCTGTTTTTTCAAATGGACTAGCTGAAAATGTTTAACTTTATTTATTTATTTTTAATAGAAAAACAGAAACAGTTTTTCTGAAAAGAGGTCCCAAAAAACAAATTCATTTTTTTTAATCCTTCCCCGGCTTTCTCAATATCATAATGCATAAAAGAAAAAAAATGCTAACGAATTACAAGAAATGACAATACAATTGAATAAAGCCCTAATTCAAAGGAATTTAGAGGATGGACCCAGAATTGAGTTAAAACCTAGAGGATTTATAAATGCTTAAAGGTCTCCACTTAATAATTCTTTTCCTGGATCTCAGCCAATTTAGTCAAAAACGTATATTTTATACTAATTAGAAATCATTTAGCTGGCAGCAAAAGCACAAACCAAGGCAATGGCTAGAGATTACGGGACATGGGCTCTACAGGCACCATATAATTATCACAAATTCATTGAGATGAACTGTTTCCTAACTTCTTCAAGCACAGATTATACAATTATATTACAGTTGAGACTGTTCCAAAGCAAGAATGTGGTTTCATGTATTACAATTAAGCAAACATTGTTAGAATGGACATTGTTCACTATGAAACCTAGAAATATGCATGGAACACTTGGAATATTAAAACTCTTAAACTACAGTTGTAAGGCTTTGACCTATAAGTCTTCAAAAGACTGGGAGAGCTTAGAAATACATTTGAACATTTTTCTCACTGTCACAGGTTTCTATTCAGATTTTTATAAAGATTTTATACAATTTAGGTGTAGAACTGCTTTAAAAAGCAATGAAAAAGCATTCTACAGTAGTTCTATTTTCCTGTAGTGTGACATCTGCATTGAATCAAAGTAGTGTCACTGTGTAGAGTCAGAAATTGAAACAATTTGATAATCATAAACAATCCCAGTGATTTCACCAATTAAGAGAAAAAATATCCATGCAGTCAAAAGGGAACGTGAGATACTGTTCCATGCCTTAATATCTTGCTTTAACTGTTCCAATTTATATGCAACTTTCATCCATGAAAGACTACTGCACTATAAAAACTGTATTCTGATACTCAGGCTCACCATTTGTCTGAATTTTAGTCTCATTGCACTGCAATTTTGCAATAAACACATGCATGTTCCTCACTGTGTGTTTCAATCCAACATTTTCCTCATATGTTTCCACTCCTGTACAAAAATAGCGGTGCTGCTCTTTGAAATGAACTATCAAAAACGAGAGGACTAAAGAAAGGTATAGTTCTCAACAGAGCTGGGAAAAACATCGTAAGCTACATAATGCACATCATTCATAAATATAAAAGGGAAAGTAGTGAAATGCATGATATGGTGAATGAAATCTACCACACAGAATGTATGCGGTGTACAAAAGTCAACTATGGCCATGGAAAGTAACACTTAAGATGTTGCATGTGTACTGGGAAACAAAACAACAACAACAACAACAAAATAAAACAAAGCTTTCTTTTTTTTTCTTGTGGCTGAAGGTTAGAGAAGAATCAAATAATGCTGTACGTGATGAAAAAGAAATTCAATATGGCCCCCGGATTTAGCTCTTTGAAAGCATAGGGTATGTATGCATATTGTCTATTGTCAGTACTGAACTGTCCAGAAACAACATGCACGAATATCAGCATTGACACTGAGATAAAGGGGTTGTCCAGATGAGGAGGTAAGCAACTTATCACTACTAATTCAACACACAGGACTTTTGGAGATAACATGCTACTTCTACATACTACAGTGATTCCTAACTCATCACTGTTTTGCCCCATTGATTTTCATCTGCAGTGCTGTCTTTGCTGCCTCAGAGGTTGTGTGCGAGACACAACTTCGCAAGGCACCATACATCACATGCCACATACCCTCCATGCTCTGTTCCAGCCTTCTTTTTCAGAGGGTTTCTTACGGAAGGCCATTTACCATTTCTTCTGCTGACATTGTGACACAATACAATATAATACAGTACAGCAGGGAATCTGCTGAACAGATATTCCTATGACTGACAGCTATAGCACACCTCAGTACTTATTATACCGCTAGCTTTACATTGATCTTTTTGTGTGATTTATAATATGATAATATTCACTGTACAGGGCTATTTCTGAAAAGATTATCATGATATATGCTAATATATGGGATGCACGATACATTATTTTACATATTTTGGCTGCTACAAATGGTTGCTTTCTCACTGCTTTTTGGATTCTCAATAGAATGAACACATTCTGTCAAGTGTGCTTATGTAAGAAAATATATCTTTTGAGAAAAAGAGGAATTTTATGTACTTGCTTTAATGGATTAGAAATATTCCCACTTTAAAGAAATATATTATCATGCTTTGGAATGTAAGCTATAGATTAATTTGCTTTAAATAATGTTTAATATATTTTTAATTCATTTGTAAAATGGTCTGAAAAGCAGGTCAAACAGAACCAAACATCACAAAATATTCCCTATTCTCAATCTCAGCTAAAGTTATAATTGATTTTAGCAATTTAAATACTTAATGCAGTGGTTTATATTATTCAAATAGTCATAGCTGCAATTAAGATGGACCTCGTTGTCTTTGGTGCTGCAAACACAGTCAGTAGACATTTTCCATTTATTGAAAATATACATTATGTGCCAGAAATTATTTAACTATATGTAACCAGAAATCTTGAGTATTCCTACTAGCAACAATTATCCTCATAATGGGCAATATTTAAAGTGCCATTTTCTGCAACATCTATACTGCATGGTCTGTAATGTAATCAAACTCCATTTAGGAGCACTGTCAATGGACATTATTGGTAAAATTAATGTGGCTTTGTTAGTTGGCTAGCATTTGACATAAGAATTGAACTAACTGGAAGAAATTTCTTTCCTTTTCTGAAACAGAAAAATGATTTCACTTTCAGAAATATCAAAACAAACAAACAAACAAAAAACACAACACAATCCAAAAACAAAAAAAAAAAACAAAAAACCCAAACCCTTTATAATTTACAGGAAAATGGTCTCTGGCATGTACTTTTAGTCTATCTATTGCATTTTCAAATAGTTTTAGGTTAATTGCTTGATTGCATAAATTTGAACTAGGTATAGGTAAAAAAGCACATTGCATCCTGCTTATTAAACTGCTGTAATTTGCATAAAATGCAGCTGAAAAGGACTTCTAGAACCGATATGAGACAGATCTGAAGTCCACTGCAGATACAGTGAGGCTCAGTGGATGCTCAGTGACTTGAAAACCACATGGTGAGTTTTTGTTTTCTAAATCTACATCAAAAGTTATAACACAAACTCTGCTCTCTGTCTTCTTAAGTCAGTAAGTGCTAAAATATGCATTTAGTAAAGTATAAAAACATAATCACTTATTTATGAACATTTGGATCATTTAAACTAACAGTGTGAGCAACACAAATTCAATAAAGCCTTTATGTAGATCTGTAATTAGTCTGGTTTTGATCTGTAAATTTTCATTTCTAAATATGTAAATTTACAAATAAAGTTTACTAGTCTGGAACAGACAAAACTAGAGAAAACTACAAACTTTCAAAAATATTTTTCCAACAATTCTGATAAATTTTATGGCAATTTTATTGGCCAAATTTATTTCTAAATGTTTAAAAATAAGAATCTGCAATTATATATATATATATAACTATAACTATTTTCATTTTAACATCAGCTCAGCTAGAATGTTTCTGCATCATAATACTCTAATTTATTCCTCCACTCTTCTGTCCATTTTAGATGAAGTGGAAATGTTTCCTAGCTGAGCTAAGCTGTCAAATTAGTTTTGAATCTTGCCATTGCCCATTTTCTTCTTTAATGTACAAGAAGGGGAAGAGATTACTTAATTACCTTAAAAATTAACAGAAGAGGGTGTTCTAAGCTTTGTTACATTAACTGAAATGAGCACAACACTGAAATATTAATTTATTCTGATTGTTACCTTTAAATAGGTAATGATGGTTAGAAATAGTGCCCTAAGGGTATCTGCATGGAAATGCTCATGCTGCACATTTTTAATTGCTCACTAGATGGCAACATTGCTCTGCTGAAATACAGCTGTAAGGCTGTACACGTCTGCACACATCTGCCCTGAAAAATTTGGCTACCACCTTGGTAGAAGAGATATTAAAACATGGCTTAGAAAAAGAGGTGAAGAAACATTACACAGGACTACAGTTACACAGCCATCATTTTTGTTTTACTATGTAGTGGTCCACAGGCTTGAAAAGAAGCTACAGACAAAAGTGAACTTCAGCACAGCTGTTGTTAATGTCACCTCAGGTATGGGCTTTAATTTAGAGAGTTTATTGCTTTTTGAATCATCTGATCCATACAATAACCTTTGAAATAACATCTAATTGATGAATATATGTTCTGTAGACAGTCCATTAATTTTTGATTTGGCACAGAGAGCAAGACTTGGAGATACAGATAAGGGAGTTAAAGAATTAACAACAACAAAAAAGAAAGAAAGAAAGAAACAAACAAACAAAACCAAACAAAACCAACTCCTATCACCTTTGGAAAAGTACTTTTGCAACCATCAAAAACAAGTCACAGCATACTTTCTAAGAGATCAGTCCGATGATGGTTTGCACATTTCATATGCAGCATACAGTGGTAAGGACATTCATGAATAATATAGGCATGGGGGAATAAACTAATTTCTTCTAAAGTTAATGTAAGGATTTATACTGAAAGGAAAAATGTGTGGGACCAGTTTTCAAATACATTCTCACCAGAGGAGCTGAGAATGTTTCCAAGGGAATGCGTTCTCTCAAAGCAGGACACTGAATGAACTTTATGTAAAGCTCCAGCTTGTTTGATATTGCAGCAATGGAAAACATTGAATGATCATACAGTATATAAGGTTGTGTACTGTAGATCCTGAGAAGAATGTATGAAACCAGCTAAATTAAGGCTTACATATGCAGAGTGTTATTTGCAATTACCAGGGAGGCTTTTCTTTTACATACCTATCTTGAACCAGCTTTTACAACATTTTGCATGTTTTGCTTTACTGAAGTTTTCTAGTCAATGGGTCAGGAATGCTGTGTGTTAAGTGGGATTTGGTGAGTAGGAGAGGTGATGCCTCCTCCAGTTTTCACCACACAGCTGCTATAGTGAGCTACTGACCATGCTAAGATACAAACAGCAGTGTTGGATGGACTGGGGATAAAGAAGATGAAGCTTGAGCCTACAGACATTACTTACTATTTAACTTCAGTTTTTGTAGAATTCTGATCTGTCCAAGACATTGGGTACCTTTAAATACAACTGACATTGAAGAAATGCCATGCAAATATACACAAGCAACACTTTTTTTTTCTTTTTTTTTTTCTGTAATTACAAGAGCTCTGGTTATGTGACCTCTTGTACTCTCTGACACCTTATCAACTACCTAAATACACACAAATATAGGGCACACTTCAGTTTGACCATAAGTGAACCTTTAACCAAGCTGTTTTCTCCACAAAAATGATGACTAATATTTTTATTTTTTTTTTTACTCGGCTTTAAGAAAGCATAGGCTGGTAGTTTCATCTGTGATCAAGGCAAGGAAACCTTTCCATTAACTTCTACAGACCAAGACCTGAACCACACATTTTGTGAGGAGAATGCAATGCTCAATTTTGTAACAGGTAATGTTATGCATATACATTGAAACAAGATGGTCTTTAATTTGACCAAGTCTAAAAATAAGCCTTTAATACCTGTTAATTTAAAATCACACTTGGGAACAAGCTTTACCATTTTTCTGTGGAGCTGCAAGGGTCAGGAAACAGAGCTGCCTTTTCCCTTAAAGAGTTCCCATGCACAGGCTGACCTCTGCCTCTCTCTCTCCGTGAGGAGAAGGATGTTCTATGCACAACAAAATACTTGCTTTCAACACAGAGGCAGATTGGACCTGAGTTTGAGCTTCTAGCACAACAGGAGGAAATTCTGCCTTCCCAGACCTACAGATATAAGGGAGACACAGTACCATGCACCCCCGGGACATGGGTGCCCCCCCATACTGGCAGCTTTGCCTGGCTGGCGGGACACACCTGGCTTGTGCTGCCAGTGGGCAGCAGGACAAGTAGAGAAAGAACATGCTCAATTCATCCAGTGGCTGAATACTTCCTTTGTCCTCTGCCCACCTTGGCTACAAATCCAGCTCACGGCTCCAACAAGATGCCTTGAGTCATGGATGAAAATACCTGTCTTAAAAGTAAAAGGAAATAGCCTAGAAATTCAAGTGATGTCAAGATGAAGCTCTGCTCCTTTCTGATTATTTACCAGCTTCAGATTGATTTCTTGGTGTTTTGAATTTCTTTTTGAATCAGGAACTGGAATACTGACCGGAGCAGAGCCTAAGGCACTCTTCTGCCTAATGGGGAACTACCTGTTTTAATCAAGCTATTCTTCATCATAGGCTCTGGCAGTTACATGAGAAATTTGTTTCTATATTTGAAAGACTACTCTTTCTTATACTCAGCATTCTCATCATGATCAGATAAGGTGCAGTTGTACCCTGGAATATTCAACCTATTTGGAGGAATATAATAGTTCTAAATACCTCTGAAGAAGCCCTATATAACTTCAATTTGTCATCATGTCTTTCTCCTACACTTATTTCCTGGTACAGTATTTAGAGATACTAGTAAGCATGTAATGCAGGATGAGCTATATTTTGCTTGCTATGACATTCTAATATTATGTTTTAAAGTATCTGCTGTGCAAAACTTTTGAATCTCAAAACTGTTAAGATGAACAGTTTCCACTTCCACTATTAAGTGTACAACAAATCAAGGTATGTTCAGAAAAAATAGAACTTTTACATTTAAATTAAAACATATAAGAGTTAAAGATCAAAGCATGCCTGATAATTTTGATTTGTGGGTAAAAAATAAAATGTGAAGAAAATAAAGTATATGTTATATAAATTATTTGGTACGGTAACATAGAAAACATTATTTCTATATCTGAGTCAAAATGAAGAATTCTTGTTTAATTTTTGAGAGAATCTTACTGTTTGGTAGTGAGCAAAAGGTAAATACTATAGTACTTTATGCAGTTGCAACAAATTGTTTAGTCAGGTGCAGCAGGGGCCATTGTTAGAACTTGTTTAACAAGCATTTAACATTTTTATTAATAAACGGGAAGAGAGGGTTCACAGCATGTTAATTAAATGAGTAGATAATTCTAAACTGAGAGAAGTCACAAATCATCAATGACGACTGAGACCTAATGTAGCAGGATTGAAAAGGACAGAAAAATAGGAAAGAGAAAACAAGATTCAAGCTTAGAAATGTGCAGTCAGAGGTGTCTTAATAAGAAATGTCCTATACAGGAAAAAGGTAAGTGAGAAACAACCAAAGCAATAGCACTGAAGTAGTAAGCAGGATATTGGTTATAATATGATGTTATGATTATAATATGTAGTGCTATGATTCTGGGCTGCCTGAGAATAAGTCTTGTTGTGAAAAGCTTACACCAACTTTAAGGAACTCAAGGATGGAAGGATTCTCACACATTTGTTTATGAGAAGGGTTGCATTCGGACAAGATCATGTGTCTTGTCTGCACCTTGTCAAGATCTGTCTTTCAAGACAAGGCAAGTGTGCTGGTGCTTAAACAAATACACTTTTGAAGAATATGAACACCAGAAAAACATAAAGAATGGAAATCTGAATCTGGTATAAAATCTTCAGTGAGGAAAAGAACTAAAATGACCTGGATACTTAAAAGAGCAGTTTGGAGTATCACTAGGCAGGGTAGCATAAAGAAAGTCCTATCAAGCACAAAAATCAATGCAGTATAGTTTTTCTCTCTCTTATATTCTCTATTCACCTACCAGTTAAGGTCATAACTTCTACTTAACATGACTTGAATTTATTCCTAAGTCTCACCAGACTGAGTAAGAGAGAGTGAAATTTAATCATATTTTAATATGAAATCAATGCATCCCACTGCTTAGAGTTTTCCTGCTTTCACTGCTAGACTGTGGCTATATAGACACTCACAATCTGCTGCAGCATTAAGAGCTGTTTTCTGATTATTTTTAAACCCTGAAAATGTCTTTCATCTGTGCTTAAATCCCGATACTTTATGGTACCTCTCTTCCATTTTTTTTTTTCAGTTGTATAAGTTACCAGTTATACTGCATTATCTCTCAGTAACACCGTTACCTCTCTGCTGCAGGTGCCACAAATGACATAAAAAGCAGAACTTGGGTAAAATTCTAGTAATTTAGGAGCCTCAGTTCCAATTTCAAATAGAAAAGAGGCAATTCCAACACCTGACTTTTGTTGTCAGCTCAGAGACAGGCCCTTAGCTGTGTCTTTCTCTCCGCAGTCGTGGGTTTCCCCCTTTCTCTGCTCAGGAAAGGGAATACTGGTCTGATGGTATGGAGGATGAAAGAGTGGGAAACAGTGTGGGATTTAGGGCAGTAAAGTACAGGGATAGGAGAACAAAAAGCTGGGCGAGAATCCAAAAGTGATGCATTATTTTTTAGTGATCCTGCAAGAGATAGAAGTTAAACACTTTTCTAAAGCTCTGTAAGTCAAAAGATCCCATTGATTTTGGTGGAATCCTTTAGCTGTTATGGATATAGGACCATGGCCATATTCTCCATGTTGATTTTGGTGGAATCCTTTAGCTGTTATGGATATAGTCCCATGGCCATATTCTCTGTGTTGGGCTCACTTCTGTAACTGAGCATATAAGCACTAATTTGATTAATGTACTATCAGAACTTCAGAACTGCAATACTTCTTGTACCTCCTCTGAACATCTCTGGGAACATTTCCCTTTGGTACAGGGTGCTGTAGAGAAACAGGTCTTAGGATTGTTTAAATTGTCTCTCAGCTGGTTCCTTGTACTACTAACCACTGTTCTAGTACTGAGCTTTGAAGAATTCACTCTTAAGTAATATTCATAAGTCCTCAAAACCAAGCAGGAGGATGGAGAAAATGTTCCTCAATAATCCTCCATACTGCTGCACCGTAGGTGTAGGTCTTCACTGGACAGCCTAGACCAAACATGATGGAGGGAAATGACAACGGGCATAGGGACAAACCACAACTCCAGGGCAATCTGTAGGTCTGACTACATGCATATATTTATACATCTTAGCATACACCCATGAGGAAGAAGACCAGACCAGAGCTCTAGTTGGTGTTTACGGTGTGGTATTAAATCATTCGTTATAGGTTTTTTTTGAACTTTTTATTTTATTTTATTTTATTTTAAATTCCAATTAGAGAAACATTATCCTTTGATTATATCCTCAGCCACAACTGAATCATCATATTTCACTTGTTAAGGTGGGAAGTACCCAATTAGGATGCTGATCTTCTTTCATTATATATATCAGAGGCAGTACCATCAGTTGAGTTGGGGAGATAGGACTAGAGGTGTTAGATGAACAGAAATCCCTTACAGAAGAATCACCTGTTGCCACTGTCTCATCTGACAGTGAGGTCTCTATGCTACTTTTCAAAGAAGAAATGAAGGGAAGGGTGCTTCTCCAAGGAATTCAGGCAGGGGTGTTTACACAACTACCTTCACCTCTGTTGAGCTTGTGAACCTCATGAGATAGGTAAACTTGTTCTGCATGTACATCCACACACCAGGAGCTGGTGCTTTTTGACTATGAATACCCTAGAATTAGCTGCCATGGGGATTCTGGGTGTTGACAAGAATATGGCTGGCTAGCTGAAGAGATCATTTAAGCCTTCTAGTAATGAGCTCATTTGAAGCAAGTGCCACACTACTAATTATCACTTGGTTCTGATTGATTCATCACCTGCTTTGGTGCTCCTATTTCACACACAGAAGATAAACTGCTTGGTTTAAGAGACTGAATAATTCACAGAGTTTGTTTAAAATAGAATCGTGTCAACTACTGCTAGGCTGATTTTCTTTCATTTAGTTCTTGTATATGTGTGCAAATATATGTGCATATGAACAAGTAATTACTGTAGAACCATGCATGGAATGCATGGAATACATGGAACCATACATGGAATGCCTATAAAATATTTTAATAAAGACAATATTGTAATCTGGTTTATATTTATCCATTACACAAAAGAGATAATAATTTTCCTTACCTATTTCAGTCATGGATATCCCCGGAGCTAACTGCCCATTGTTGAATGAGCTGTAGGTAAACAAGTTTGGTACAGAGGTAAGGTCATAGATAGGTTCCTGCTTTATCTGTTTGATTCCAGTCATGTCTAACCCAGACTGATCTGGAGAAGGCTGGGCAGAATCCACATTGTAATAACCCTCAGACTTTGGCAGGTCGATGACGTGCCCATTTGAGTAGGTGCTGCCTGTTTCATTATTCAGGTTGCTCAAGCCATTGCTGATGCTGTTGCTGTAAACCCTGGCAAGGGCTTCTGCCTCACCACTCTGCTGCTGCCGCTGTTCCTGCAATCGCTGCTGGTGTTTCTGCACTTCAGCATACAAGCTATCCCTCTGCTTTTTGGACATTCTTCCAAATTTCACAGCTGAAAAATAAAGCGTAATGCAAATCATTCATCTTTCTTTTTTTTTTCTTTTTTTTTCTTTTTTTTTCTTTTTTTTTTTTTCTGTATGATAAATAAGATCCTTTTGTTATGATACATCCAGCAGAATTTATCAAAGAACAGATAGGAGGACATTCCTCGGGAAATATTTGTTTTTACACTTTATGATGTGTATTTTCCAATGCTGAGTATTTCCAGTCCATGTGTAATGGAGATCAGTTCAGAATCATCACACTTAGCAGGAGAAGATGGGCTTGTCTCGCATTTTTGCTACCTCATAGTTCAGTTATAGTCCTAAAGAAGATTCTGAGCCTACATATGTGGGTGAGAGATCTTCTAGTAGGAAGAACAACAGAAAAAGAAGGGAAAAATATAAGAAGGATGTGCCAGAAAATTGAGGGGGTGGTAGCTCCTTCAATTTATTTGCACTTTACTTTGAGAGTTTGTTTTTCTTGTCATGAGCCCCAGCTTACTTGCAGCCCTCCGCAAAGTCTGCAAGCCACTTCACATGGACACACACAGGCTGTCCCTTGAACTGGCCCACAGCGCTATGCACTTTCTTACAGATGATGTACAATGGCTGGATTTTGAAAAATACAACTCTGTATTTTCTTCAAATTTAGAGCCTCAGTAATAAAAACAAACACCCACCGTTTATTCTCATTATATATTCATTAATTGGATTCTCCAGCTGCTGTCAATTAGTATCCTGCCTCCGCATGATAAAAATGAATCTGTTACATGGCTAAGAGGTAAAATTCACATTCAATTTCTCTGCTAAAAAAATCCATACAGGTTATTTTAAACTTGCAAGATTTCTCAATATTATTAAGTATAAACACCCTCACATCAACAATGAGAGAAGAAAGTGATGCTGTCAGAAGAATTCCTTTCTTTAACTGTATGCAGTGTTCCCTGAATTATAGGGTGGGAAGACAAGATTGTCAGTCATGCTAAAATACTCGTGTGATCCCTCAAATACTTGGGAAACACTACTTTTCACAGGAAAGTATGTGCTGTTAAACTCATGAAATTTTGCTGCTTTAATTTCCTCCAGGAGGAAGTGGGAGTTGAATTGTCAGAGTAAATGGCATTCTAGGACCAAAAGGACTCCATGAGATAGCAATGTATCTCCCAGACTGGTGGAACAGGTAAGCAAGTTTTTTCAGTGAGACATAAAATATACTGAAGTAGGAAAACACTTATCACAAATTTTAAACAAGTTTATAAACTCTGGGCCATCTAAAGAAATAGCTCTTTATGTAACTTCTTCATCAGTGACTTAATTTCAAATGACAGATTTTATGTAAATTGTTTAAGACGGAAAACTGCTGGCAGGAAACTTAATTAATATAACCTGTCTTCAAAACCAGAATGTTTTCTTACCATACTTCCTGACCATCTCAAATGTGGCTGTGAGCCGGACTGTCCTTGCATTAGCAATGGTGGCTGGGGCAGGTCTGTTGTGGGCAGCTTTGCTCAAGCCTCCCACCAGACCTGCAACATGAACTGCCTACAGCTTAAAAGGTGAATCAGAGCTCTGCATGGACCAAAGGATCCTGCCTGTGGATAAACTGTGGAGCCTCCCACTGGTTTGATGTCCATTTTCAATGCTAAATAAACATTTCTTATATAGACCCAGACACGGACAGGAGGTAATACACAAGTGAAATAAATGCCGCCTCCCCCCCCCCCCCCTTTTTTTTTTAATTGAGAAATGCCAGGTCAAGTGCTCTGAATAAAATAAGTTTGAAACCTTTAACCTCAACATTATCTTTTTTTTTTTTTTTTTTTTTTTTTTTTTTTTTTTTTACTGCCTATTTACTGTTAAACATCTTTAGAGATCTCAGGGAAAGGGATGCTTTCTTACATCAATATTTAATGTTATTAATATAAGAAATTATATAAACTAGAATATAAATCCACCTCTCAAGAGAGGACCCTTTTGTGCTTTTGATCAGAACAGCACATTTTCTCCCAACTCTTAATGCTTCCAAACTAACATTGCTCTCCATTTTGTGATTCCAATCCATACCCCCACTCCACTACCCGCCCCCCCCCCCCCCCCCCCCCCGGAAGATAACCTCCTTTGTTAACTGGCAAAGATCTATGTCTCACAGTGCATGCATTACAAACCAAGGAGCTTCTCTTCTCTCTTTTTCTAGAAATCTACAGGGAGTTTAAGCAAGTCAGCAGCGAAGAAGAGTTTCAAAGGGTTTAGGCATGAAGCAGGAATCTGACTCCTTACCATCTCTAGACATTCCCAGGGCAAGACATTTTTGCAGTCGGCAGTGTTGGCAACGATTTCTGTTGGTTCTGTCAATTAAACAGTTTCTCTGCCTTGGGCAGGAGTAGGAGGCATTGTTCTGCTGACTCCTCCGAAAGAATCCCTAGGGGCAATGAGGAAGAAAAACAGAGTATTACCATGTGAGTATATGTGCACACACTCACACACACACTCACAGCCATGCAAATTCTTATTTAGCACAATGTTATTTATGCTATGGCTTTGCTGATGAACTAAACTTGTACAGTGGAATTAAAGAACATTCGCTCCCAATAAAGAGAATTTTTCTTTGTAGAAGAATATTAAATAATATAATTCCACTTTGCTAAAAGACAAAAAGTGGAGAGTTACAGAATACACTCCTATTGTGTAATAACTACGAAGTATCATCTAGTGCTTGTTCCTTACAGAAGAAAAGATTGTCGGAATTTGTAAACAGATAACTTAAAAGTACATATTCTGACTATTTTCTTTCTTTAATGAAAGATACTGGTAATATCCGGCACTGGCTATATGTAGCATTAGAAGCTGAAAAGCCTGCTGTTTAATTTAACCTGGCAAATGTTGATCTGATCTGGAGAGACCATACACTTCAGGAGTGAAAAGTAATTCAAATTCAAGCATCACAAAAGCACTAGGATTTAATGACTGTATCAAGTAAACCTGATACACAAAGGAGAAAGCAACACCTTTAGAGACTACTACAATGAGAAAGTAAAGACATTTCCCATATCAATGCAATATAACTATCCATTTTATCTATTAAAATTTTTGTAGTTATTCTATCTTCTAGAAGGTTTGGCTGGCCTGTTGCTGGACTATTTGGCAAAGTATCAAAGGGCTAGAACTAATACTTAAAGCCTTATGAGCTCTGAAGTGCTACAATCACCACCAAGAGGTACTATTACTGTAAAAATGACTTGAAATGGAAGAGTTAGTTGACAAAATAAATGAAACCAGGAGATGAAAAAGAGAGAGGGAGAAAACATTTTACAACATTCTTTTATTTCCTGTAAAATAACGGACAGGAGGAACAATGAATCTAGAGACAGAAAGAGAAACAAAGAAAAGAAGTTAATTGGCAAACTTAACAGCTGTAAAAACAAGTAACTGCATGGCTTTGTGCTGGGAAAGGTGAAGGATAGTCTAACAACTGCAGGAAACCACAAAGAGAATGTATCATTGCTGCAGTTACACTAGTTACCAGACGTGACACAAAAGTGGTTGCGCTTTTCTGGGTTGGTTTGTAAACAGCTCTCAGTGGAGTCAGAAAGCAAGAGCTGACTGCACTCATTAGGCAAAACCAGTGTTATCTCCATGCAGACTGATAATGATAAAGTATGGAATCTGTAACTGCTGTGGTTTCTGTGAGTGTGAGAGTGGGGAAGCAAAAGGGTGAAGCTGTAACAGGGCTCAATTTGCTTGCCAGGGGTAGAAAACGAACTCTCACTCAAGTCCTTGCAAACCAAATTAGGGTGGCACAAGGTGTCAGCAACAATGGGCTATAGGCATGATATCCCACTAAGGAGACAGAAGTGCTAGTTCCTAATGTTGAGCATAAAGAGACTCTGTTTGGCCTGAGCTGGTTTTATCAGTGATTATATTATATCTAAAAATTAAATTAAGTTTTACGATTTGTACTGCTAAGAGCATGAACATCCCATAGGGCAGCTCTCAGAAAAATTCTGCTAGGGACTTGCCTGATACTGGCTGACCAAAACTTTCTTCTTGCTGCGGAGGTGAGCTTAATATAACACTAGATGGATGATAATTGCAGGTAATTCTTACCTACTTTTTGAACTTTACAGCCAATTTGTTTGTTACATGAGGAGCATTTTCTGGTTTAGATTTTAGTGGCTCTTATGTAGATATGGATTTGAGAGAACAAATGAATTAAAAGATGTTAAAAATACCACACACACACAACGATCTAGCACCAACATGTCTTATCCTGTAGTGCTGTTTTTACCCATTGTCTGATCCCCTCTCACAAGATTTTTTTTTTTTTTTCCCCTCCCATTAAGGTTGATCCCCTCTCACAAAAACTTGTTTGTTCCTTTTCTGCCCCTCTTAGGAAAAAATCAAGGGTTACATAATGAAGTTAATCTACAGCAGGTAATTTATTTCTCCAAGGAGACTTTTGTCATTTGTTCTTCATGAAAAAGATCTCAGTGTTTTCTTCAAAGTGGAGAGAAACCTCTCATTTCATGTTTAGGGGATCTTTATATAATATTGGCTATATTTGCTGAGAATAATGACATTTTGGGGAAGCAGGACACAAATCATTACTGAAGCCATAAGAACTTTAAGATAGGTTTCCCAGTGTTCCTAGCACTGACAACAAGTCTTTCTGCATCTGAAAGAGTTCATTTTATCCATTACTGACAGTCAGTCTGAGAAGGGGAATGGTCATGCAAACTGCACTCTAAATCATGACAGATTATAACAGAAGTAGCAAACACTTTGCGCCAGGGGCCAGCAGAGAAGATGAGAAGAGAGCTTTCATAAAAAAAAGTTCTGTTTTGTTTGTTTGTTTAGTTTTTTTCTTTTCTTTTTTTTTCTTTTTTTCTTTTTTTTTTTTCTTTTTCTTTTTTTCTTTTTTTTTTTTTTTCAGGATTTTTGTCTTTCAGAAGAAACCTGTCTTCAGATTTCACACTGACAGTGGTGACAGTGGCAGGAGACACCATTTTCTTCACTGGGCCCAGCATGTTACTCAGTATATGCAGGCGTGTATCATGGAGCTGCCTTAAAGTTTATGACACCCCTTAAGCACTTAGGATATGCATTTGCAGTGGCAGAACTAATGCAGACATGCAGTGAAAGGATTTTGTGTCCCCTGGAGTTTGTAGCAATGCCAGCAGCAGTGTAATCCTCCAACAAACACCACATCCTGAAATGTTGTGGCCCTCTGCTGCCTGGCTCAATGCGCACGCATGCTTGTGGATACACTTGGTGAGAGATGTGGTGGTTGGGAGCTGTCTTGTGCAGAGTGACCACGAAATGGTTTTCTCTATTCTTGGCGAATTCAGGAAGGGGACCAGTAAAACCGCTGTCTTGGACTTCTGGAGGGCTGACTTTGAGCTGTTCAGGACACTGGTTGGCAGAGTCCCTTGGGAGGAGGTTCTGAAGGGCAAAGGAGTCCAGGAAGGCTGGGCACTCCTCAAGAAGGAAATCTTAATGGCTCAGGAGCGGTCTGTCCCCACGTGCCCAAAGACGAGCCGACGCGGAACTAGACCGGCCTGGCTGAGCAGAGAGTTGTGGCTCGAGCTTAGGAGAAAAAGGAGGGTTTATAATCTTTGGAAAAGAGGGCGGGCTACTCAGGAGGACTATAAGGATGTTGCGAGGCTGTGCAGGGACAAAATTAGAAAGGCCAAAGCTCATCTGGAGCTCAATCTGGCTACTGCCGTTAAAGATAACAAAAAACATTTTTACAAATACATCAACGCAAAAAGGAGGACTAAGTAGAATCTCCATCCTTTACTGGATGCGGGGGGAAAATTAGTTACAAAAGATGAGGAAAAGGCTGACGTGCTCAGTGCTTTCTTTGCCTCAGTCTTTAGTGGCAAGACTGGTTGTTCTCTGGATACCCGGTACCCTGAGCTGGTGGAAGGGGATGGGGAGCAGGATGTGGCCCTCGCTATCCATGAGGAAATGGTTGGCGACCTGCTACGACACTTGGATGTACGCAAGTCGATGGGGCCGGATGGGATCCACCCGAGGGTACTGAGCGAACTGGCGGAGGAGCTGGCCAAGCCACTTTCCATTATTTATCAGCAGTCCTGGCTATCAGGGGAGGTTCCAGTCAACTGGCGGCTAGCAAACGTGACGCCCACCTACAAGAAGGGCCGGAGGGTAGACCCGGGGAACTATAGGCCTGTCAGTTTGACCTCAGTGCCAGGGAAGCTCATGGAGCAGATTATCTTGAGTGTCATCACGCGGCACTTGCAGGGCAACCAGGCGATCAAGCCCAGTCAGCATGGGTTTATGAAAGGTAGGTCCTGCTTGACGAACCTGATCTCCTTCTATGACCAAGTGACGCGCTTGGTGGATGAGGGAAGGGCTGTGGATGTGGTCTACCTTGACTTCAGTAAGGCTTTTGACACCGTTTCCCACAACTTTCTCCTCAAGAAACTGGCTGCTCGTGGCTTGGACTGGCGTACACTTTGTTGGGTTAAAAACTGGCTGGATGGCCGGGCCCAAAGAGTCGTGGTGAATGGAGCCAAATCCAGTTGGAGGCCGGTTACTAGTGGAGTCCCCCAGGGCTCAGTGCTGGGGCCGGTCCTCTTTAATATCTTTATCGATGACCTGGATGAGGGGATCGAGTGTACCCTCAGTAAGTTTGCAGATGATACCAAGTTAGGTGCGTGTGTCGATCTGCTCGAGGGCAGGAAGGCTCTGCAGGAGGATCTGGATAGGCTGGACCGATGGGCTGAGGACAACTGCATGAAGTTCAACAAGGCCAAGTGCCGGGTCCTGCATCTGGGGTGTAACAACCCCAAGCAGCGCTACAGGCTGGGAGATGAGTGGCTGGAAAGCTGCCTGGCAGAGAAGGACCTGGGAGTATTGGTTGATAGTCGGCTGAATATGAACCAGCAGTGTGCTCAGGTGGCCAAGAAGGCCAACAGCATCCTGGCTTGCATAAGAAGCAGTGTGGCCAGCAGGGCTAAGGAAGTGATTGTCCCCCTGTACTCGGCTCTGGTGAGGCCGCACCTTGAGTTCTGTGTTCAGTTTTGGGCCCCTCGCTACAAGAAGGACATGGAGGTGCTCGAGAGAGTCCAGAGAAGGGCAACGAAGCTGGTGAGGGGTCTGGAGATCAAGTCTTATGAGGAATGGCTGAGGGAGCTGGGGTTGTTTAGCCTGGAGAAGAGGAGGCTCAGGGGCGACCTCATCGCTCTCTATAGGTACCTTAAAGGAGGCTGTAGCGAGGTGGGGGTTGGTCTATTCTCCCATGTGCCTGGTGACAGGACGAGGGGGAATGGGCTAAAGTTGCGCCAGGGGAGGTTTAGGTTGGATGTTAGGAAGAACTTCTTTACCGAAAGGGTTGTTAGGCATTGGAATGGGCTGCCCAGGGAGGTGGTTGAGTTGCCATCCCTGGAGGTCTTTAAAAGACGTTTAGATGTAGCCCTTAGTGATATGGTTTAGTGGAGGACTTGTTAGTGTTAGGGCAGAGGTTGGACTAGATGATCTTGGAGGTCTGTTCCAACCTAGACGATTCTGTGATTCTGTGACTTCTGGTCTCTTTCTTCTGTACATGCTCTCCCTCTTAGTTGGTTCACATTTCTAATGCATTCAGACAAAAGGAGCTAGACATGACCAGTTACTAGTATGTGTGCTGAACAAATAGTTATTTAACTGCTGGGCGATGAAGAGCAGAGTTGCACTGCTTGAGACAGTGCTTACCTTAAGAGAGAGGTCTTGCAGAGGGAGAGGCTTCCTGTTGAACCTGATGTGAAAACTGGCATCTTTTTTTCACAACAGACTCACTAAACAAGATTAGACTAATTGATCTGATGCTGGAACAAAAACCATAGGCTTAAAACTGCTGTGAGTATAAGAGAAGTTCTTTATTTCAATAAGTGGTCCTCACACAGAGCTGAGGGGTATCATCTCCCCATAGGGCACACACAGGGGCCAACCCTAATCACATCTACAGGAGACTCTACCCCTCACACTACTCCTCTGTGGAGGCTGGATATTGAGTTAAGACTCTCCTTTTCTGCTTAAAGAATTTCTCTCTAGTCAGTTTTGTGCCAGTGTTGAGGTATCAGATCAAGTAGTCTAATCTTATCACATGTGACTGTCATAAAAAGATGCTTATTCCCAGTCCAGTCTCACAATAAGACAGTGTCACATTGTGGACTCTTAGTTTAAAATTGTTAATATTTCTGAGAGAAATCTGATCTTTGACAATATATTGTTTCTTAACATGTTGGCATTACATATTTTCATTTCTGAATGGGTGTACACAAATTTTCAGATTTTACAAATACAGAATTTCCATTTCACTCTACAAGTACGTGTCCACCTTTAAAAGCACCAACTTGTGTGTTTCCATATAGAATCAACCAGAGATGTTGTTGTCATCTTTGCAACTTCTCTTTTACAGTCAGAGCTGAAATACCAGTGTGTATAGTATAAAATTCTGTTTTTCCATAGGTAATAATCTAATTCCTTACATAACAAGAAGTACAGACTCTTTTTAAAGTTGAAAACTTAAGCCTTTTTGTTGTATTTGCTTGGGGTCTGATTAGAGTTATTTGAGCCAATGCCTGGGATAATATGCTAATTTTTTATTTTTTATTTTTTTGTCTCACTGACAGTTCCTAGCAATTCCACTATGCTGGAGCCTATAGGGAAGAAGGAAAAGGATCCTTTTACACTACACATAATGTAAGGCATTTTTTTCTTTTGGAGACTACAATTTGTCTTGCAGAGAATACAAAGGGTATAAAACAAGACTAAACTGACACCTGTAAGCTTTTAAGATGTTGAACTGAGATACCACATCAACTTCTAATGCTACACAGATTGTATAAGAAACAATCCAGTTCTCAGGCTGATTTAAAGTAGAACTTGTGTGACTTCAAGTTGCCATCCTCTTGATCAGCACTTGTACTGTATCAGATGTGATTAATTCATGTTTCCAAAGCGGAAGTAACTCTAAAGACTATTTAATGAAAACAGAAGTAACTAGTAAAATATGAAACATATGTATATGAACAGCAGGCTTTATGGGCTTTGGCATCTCTTGCTTGAAAGAGTGTAGAAGTGTATTATTGCATACACTAATGCCTGAGGCTAATGCAGATGATGATGACTATGCTGTACTCAAAACTCATACCTTGCAGCCTTCACATGTGATGACTCCATAGTGTATTCCAGAGGACTTATCACCACAAATTTTGCATGGTATCACTTCAATTTGCGCTGAAAAATAAGACAAACATTTTGAGTATGTAATTCTATTTCATTTCTTTCTTCCTGAAAGGAAGGTCTTAAAAGCTAGAGGTAGATAACAGACAGGCTGTGTCCCCCTCTTTCCTCCCCTGATAACATATAACTGCTTCTTATTGTACTGTATGTTTCTGAATGCTTTGATTTGGCAGAATTTAATCTCTTCACATTATGTAATTTCTACCATACCCCACAAAACTCTTAAACAGTTTGTTATCTCATGATTAGCAAGTTTTTCCTCATATTCCTCTCTTTTGTTTTTGTTTGTTAATTTCATCTTCATTATTACTAATGACAGTCATTAAGGATCCTAAATAATTATCTAGATTGCTCTTGCTTACATTTTTCAAATATTCATTTTGCAGAGGTAGATTTACGTGGTATGTTTTGATGCATTTTGCAGAGTAGTAGAGGTGATGAAGTTTTCATATCCTTCAGATTATGGCTTCAAGACACACAAAGATACCGATCCCACTAGCAGAGATGTTTACCAATGATTACTTAACCTCTCCTTCTCTTCAAGCGGTTTGTTTGAGCACCAGCTCAGAGGTAGGCAATACCCAGACTGAGGTTAAATATCCAATAACTCTGTGATGGGAGAGTCATGCACTGCCTGAAAGTGTTTGTACATGTCTATATTTCAGATCCCTTTATAAACCGAATGATTAGGAAATTACTGTCTTCTGTGTGTATATCTTTTTCTTTTGGTAACATAGCCATTTACTTCCCTCAACTACTTTGAATTCTGTGTATGTTTCCATTTTCTACATTGTAAGAACACACACTGAAATTTAGGGAAGTATTGTACCTTATTCTAGTAAGAAGCATTGAGTTGAAATGAAAATGGCGTTTTCTTTCCCATTCATTTCTTTTCCTCTGTAGAAGTAAGTTTTCTCTGCATTTCTCCTACCACCTGGAAACTAGTATCATGCTTGGTAGAGACCAGTACTCCTGGCAGATATTGGTTGTGGTTTAACCCTGGTAAAAAGTCACACCCTACACAACTTCTAGCTCACTCCCCACCAGTGGGATGAGGGAGAGAATTAGAAGGGTGAAAGTGAGAAAACTCATGGCTTGTGGTAAAGACAGTTTATTAGGTAAAAAAAAATCTGTATGTGCATTCAGTACTTCACATCCACAAACATTCAGCCATTTTGGGCTGAATGACATCATTCTTCCCTTCCCAGGAAGCATAGATTATTCACCACATGTAACAGTTATTTGGCAAGACAAATGTCATAACTCTGTACATCCTCATCTCCTACTTCTTTCCCCTCACCTTTTATGACCATATGATATGGGATGGATCCGCTGGTCAGCCGGTGTCAGCTGCCCTCAGTGTGAGGGCACAGCTGGTGGGGTATCATGAGAAGCAAAGAAGTCCTTGGCTCAGTGTAAGTACTGCTCAGCAATGACTAAAATAGCAGTGTGTTTTCAACACTATTTTCATCACAATTCCAAAACATAGCACAATTCCACCTATTGGCTTCTATAGGCACATCAATGATAGAAGGAAGACTAGGGAAATTGCAGGACCTCTCTGGAAGGAAACAGGAGAGCTGGTTACCTGGGAAGGCTGAGGTACTCAACGGCTTTTTTGTCTCAGTCTTCACTGGCAAGAGCTCTAGCTACATGGCCCAAGATCCATAAGGCAAAGTCAGGGACTGGGAAGATGATGAACTGCCTACTGTAGGAGAAAATCAGGTTCAAGACCAGTGAAGGAACCTGAAGGTGCACAAGGGGGCCTGATGAGATACATCCACAGGTCCTGAGGGAAATAGCAAATATAGTTGCTAAGCCATTGTCCATCATATATGAGAAGCTGTGGCAGTCCGGTGAAGTTCCCATTAACTGGAAGAGGAGAAACATAACCTAGATTTTTAAAAAAAGAAAAAAGGAAGACCCAGGGAACCACAGAACAGCCAGTTTCACCTCTGTGCCTGGCAAGATCATGGAGCAGATCCTCCTGGAAGCTATGTTAAAGCACATGGAAAAAAAGTGATTGGTGGCAGCCCACATGGCTTCACTAGGGACAGATTGTGCCTGATAAATCTGGTGGCCTTCTACAACAGGATTACAGTATTGGTGGATAGGAGAAGAGTAGTTGACATCAAATACCTTGAATTGTGCAAAGTGTTTGACGCTGACCCCCATAATATCCTTGTCTATAAATTGGAGAGACATGGATTTGATGGATGAACCACTCAGTGGGTAAGGAATTGGCTGGATGGCTGCACTGTAAGAGTTGTGGTCAATGGCTCAATGTCCAGGTGAAGATCAGTAATGAGTGGTGTTCCTCAGGGGTCAGTATGGGGATCAGTGTTATTTAACATATTTGTCAGTGACACAGAAAATGGGTTTAAGTGCACTAGAGTGCACTTGAGTACACGAGAGTCTCAGCAATCTTTCTGAAGACACCAAGATGTGTGGTGTGGTTGACAAACTGGAGAGAAGGGTTGCTATCCAGAGGGACCTGGACAGGCTTGAGATGTGGGCCCATGAGGACTTCATGAAGTTCAACAAGGCCAAGTGCAAGGTCCTGCACCTTGGCCAGGGCAATCCCAAGCACAAATACAGGCTGGGTAGGGAATGGATTGAAAGCAGCCCTGAGAAAGGTCTGAGGATGTTGGTCAAAGAGAAGCTCAGCATGTGAGCAAGCAATGTGCACTTGCAGCCCAGAAAGCCAACAGTTTCCTGGCTTCATGAAAAGCAGCATGGCTAGCATGTTGAGGGAGGTGATTCTCCCCCTCTACTCAGCTCTTGTGAGACTCAACCTGGAGCACTGTGTTCAGCTCTGGGGCCCCCATCACAAGAAGGACATGGATCTATTAGAATGAGTCCAGAGGAGGGCCATGAAGATGATCAAGGGGCTGGAGTGCCTCTCCTACCAAGACAGGCTGAGGGAGTTTGGGTTGTTTAACCTGGAGAAGAGAAGACTCAGGGAGACAGTACCTAAAGGGGGGGTTAAGGGAAAGCAAGAGAAGGACTCTTTGTCAGGAAGTGTACTGATAGGTCAAGTAATTGTTTTAAACTAAAAAAGGGTAACTTTAGATTAGACAGTAGGAAGAAATTATTCACTGTAAAGGTAGTGAGGCACTGGAATGGGTCTCCCGGAGAAGCTGTGGATGCCTCATCCCTGGAAGTGTTCAAGATCAGGTTGAATAGAGCTTAGAGCAACCTGGTCTAGTGGAATGTGTCCCTTCTCCTGGCAGGGGGGTTGGAACTACTGGATCTTCAACATCCCTTCCAACCCAAACCATTCTATGATTCTATGATTATAAGATTCTACTATGAAGAAAATTAACTCTATCCCACCCAAAACCAAGACAATATCTTCCATATTTGGGGCAACAGTGGTAACAGTTCTCTGCAACACAAGTCACTCATCAAATACTTGGGCAGCACAACTGAGCGTGCATGGTGAGTCTACCCTGAGCACAAAAGTTGCTAGCCCTTAGTATTTTGGATGGATAAATACAGCTCCAAAATGGATTGGAAGTCAGGAAAACAAGTTTGTAATTCAGGCCATTTCAAACCTGTTGTCACAAAAAAAGGCTATAAATACTGGAGAAAACTTATTTAAAATGACTGCATATTTTAAGACAAGCACTAAGCACACTCGTATGGTGACTGTTGGGGTAATGTAATGGCATAGTCTGGATTTTGACCATTTCCAATCTATAGTTATCTTTTATCACTGCTTCCAGGAAACAAGAGTTTCCTAAGAGTTATCTTTCTGCCACCATGAAGTTAAGCAAACAAAACTCAGGGCAGTGTCTTGCAGAGCCACCATACTTCCCACTGAAAGGAACATTGCAACCCCTACTCCATTGTAATTACACGGTAGGGACTTACTAAAGTAAAAACCACAAGGTGAATATTAGTGTGCCTATTCTCTTAAGTTAGTAACTATTTCCCTGGGACACCATATACAAAATGAACCGGGAAAAAAGAATATTTTTGGATGGTTAAAGAAACTTTGGTTTCCCATTGTGAGCTCACTTTTCTAAGATGCTCTCTCTGATCAATCATGTTTCTAGGCAAGGTGAACACTGACTTAGGCAAGCAATACAGTTTTTTAAATTGTTTATAAGCTAGGATGGATAGGATTAATTTTACTGTAGAAAAATATTATTTATTGTTAATATGTTTTGGGTGAAATAACCCAGAAAGAAATCTTGGCTGTCCTTCTTCTTAAGAAAGTTCACGTCTTGAAACAAAATTTCCTATGTCATCTACAATTTGGGGATTAGTTTCTTTATCTTGTTTTGCTTTCACAAAAGAAGTGATGTAGATTTTCTACCTTCTTAAGAAACTTGTATACATTAGCCATCCTCCTGGCTTAATAGCCAGATTAAAAAAAAAAAAAAGGAAATTCCTTATAGAAATGTAGCTGCAGTTTCTTGGTAATTTTGCCAGGTTGATACTGTTTAAAAATGCTCATGCCTTATCCCCACTGAGGTAATTAAAACTTTTAAACATGCACATCAAGGTAGTGCTCTTTGAAAGGCTAGCTGAAGCAATTGCTCACAGGTCTCTGCTTAAAAGTCATGTGGAGGTAGCAAGGCTAGGCCCTGGGACCATGTGCTGTTTTATGCTGACAAGCATCAAAGACATATGTCAATGTCACAGGCAGGGACTACTGTGACAATATGAGGAGATCTTCAGGAAAAGTAATGACAAGGGAAGAAAAAAATAAAAACAGTTTGAAGGTAGTTTTAATGTGACTTGCGTATACAGTTTGTAACTGCTATAGGAACAGAGACAGAAGAATCAATCCTGTGACACTCATTGCATTAAGCACAGTACTCGTTACCATGAGCAATCAATAATTCCATGCGTGACTTGTGATTATAAGCACTATGCTCATGATAAATATTTCTGGATCAGGCCACTAAATGCTAAGGCTCTGGGTTTCAATTATATGAAATAAATACTACAGGCGTGCAACTCATCAATTAATTCAAAACCTTGTTCAAAACTAACCATTCTATAAATTAGTAAATACAGGATCTCTAGGAAATTGCTACTATGGCTCCTTGGATAGCTCACAGAGAAGGTAGCATCTTTAGGACACAGAAAGCATTTGAAGAAGTTTGGAAAAATAGACTCTGCTATGGTCTCCTAGGTATTTCTTTTTGTTCATAAGACAGCAGAACAATTTAAGTATTTGTAAGAGAAAACTTGAGTCATTAATTGTACAGGCCAGATGAAAAAGAAGCCACTGTATTCCCTGAACCATCTTGAATTACTGTAATTAACACCCAGTGTACCAGGTTTCTTTTGCAGATTTAATGATTGTCAGGGAGTACTACACCTTTTTCACTTCTTGTCTTTGTTCAGACGCCTATAATTTTATATTGTTTTTCTTCTTCCCTTCTCCTCTTAGGCCAACAAACATTTTAGGGAACTGTATATCTTACTGCTATCTATAGCTACCATAAAATAAACAGCTCACTTATGAATTCCTTGCAAGTATAAAATACATTGATTCGGTACTGATTCCTGAACACTGAAGTAAAAATGGAAGGAACTAATAGTGGAGTTGTCATAATGATAACTTTCAGCAGTACAGGAAAGGAATTTATCTTCTACCAATATACTAAAAATGAGGAAACATATAATAGCAAAACCACTTATCTCCAGTTTTAAAGTCCTTCCACTTGCCTTCTTACCCATCAACTTTAATGTGTGTAAGAGTAATGGCTCCTGCCTTTTTTTCAAGCTATAATATAGGTCTCAACTGCCCATTTGTTTAATTTTTCAACAAGCACATTCAGTTTTCATCATGTCTTGAGATGTATCACTCAATAAAATTCTGCAAAACACCATCACCGAAAACATTAATGATGTTTGGATATATGTTGCATTTTGGATGCTCCTTATCACCAACAGTAACTTCTCTCATCATTACCACAGGATCATCCTGCCTCTCTTCAGTATTCATCTCTTACTTTATACATTAGTTTAGGAACTACCTTTAGGTTTATATGGCATCCTACAAATTAGAATGCCACAATGAAAATTAATTAATTCCACATGACTAGTAACAATAGTCCACAGATGCCCAGTCTACCATTGGGAACCTATTTCATTCCCTCAGGACGACAGGAAGAAAAGTAGAATACTATTAAGGAAGCAAATACTAAATCTTCTCAGACATTTGAAGTGAACCCTTGGGGAAAATATATATGTATACATATGTACATATATATGTGTATATATATACATATATATATGTATATATGTGTGTGTGTATATATATATACAAACATATATGTACTTACAAACATCTTCACTAGTCATTTTCTCCTGTGTTGCCCCAAGTTAAAAAGATGCATGGACTTTTTCTTTATCGGCAAAGTATTTACTCACTGGCAGTAAATTCATTATTGTAAATGTAGGGCAATTATCATCTTTCAAGAATAGTTATATTGGTGAAATTAGGAAAAAATCCAGGAGCTGCATGGTTATTTGCTGAATTCCTCTTGAAACAAAGGCAAGAGTCAACAAGGCAGTCAATGTGTCCACTGTATATTTCTGAGGACTAGCACTTACATGTATATGTTATCTAACAATAAAAAAGCAAAACTTGCATTTTATGTAATCTCAGTTTAACATCTGAGATACTTCATTTAGGAGAGACAGGACTGTAATCTCCCAGACCTGTAGCTTTGGTTCCAAGGGGAAAAAAGACTCAAGCTTTCAATAGTTAGTTCTTCATCAAAAGAGTATATTAACATATGCTGGGCATGAACTTTGAAGAGGAAGTCCTCTGTTATTTGTTGATCTAGGAGGGATCACACGTGGGAACATCAAGGTTAATCAGAGAATCAGTATCAAAAAACCCAGCTTCTTCACCTTCTAAGAATTCATAATATCCTTGAACTGGAGTTCTTTGAAAAATACTCTTAAATTGGCCCAGATCACTTTCATATTTGTATCCCTAAGTGATTTCAAATTGAATATATTAATCATTTTCATCTAATGCCAACTCTGCTTTCTTTCATCCTGGCCTCTGTGAGTAAGACAGGTTTTTTCCTTCAGTGTCACCATCAATAAAAATTTCCACTACAGGCTATGCTGCCATTTAGAACTTGGTACCTTCTTTGCTATTGATTTAGATATTCTGTGGTGACAGCAAGACTTCAGGTGCTTTGCATTTTTTTTTAATAATCTGAAAACATGCAGCTGAAGATACTGGCTACATTTCTCCAGCCTCTGCCATTCCTCACACAGTGAGAGCTACACCGTTAGCAATATCTATGCAAGCTAATTAATGCTAGCTACTGTTAATTAATGTGTCTGAATTTATGTATATGTTGTCAGTCCTACCCAAAATGATCCATTAGAGTAAGGAGATAACGGTGGAATTGACCCAGGAAAATACCTGCTTTATAAAATCTTAGAAGTTTTACACAGTGGTACACAAAACTCTGGTTACGGGTCTGGACCCTGGACTTAGATCTACAAAGGCTGTCAGGTCCACTCTGCCCAGTGCATTACGGCAAAGCTGATGATTACCAAATATGCCAGTTATTGGTATGTGTGCTGAACAAATAGTTATTTAACTGCTGGGCGATGAAGAGCAGAGTTGCACTGCTTGAGACAGTGCTTACCTTAAGAGAGAGGTCTTGCAGAGGGAGAGGCTTCCTGTTGAACCTGATGTGAAAACTGGCATCTTTTTTTCACAACAGACTCACTAAACAAGATTAGACTAATTGATCTGATGCTGGAACAAAAACCATAGGCTTAAAACTGCTGTGAGTATAAGAGAAGTTCTTTATTTCAATAAGTGGTCCTCACACAGAGCTGAGGGATATCATCTCCCCATAGGGCACACACAGGGGCCAACATTAACCCTAATCACAACTACAGGAGACTCTACCCCTCTCTCCTACTGCTCATGTGCAAAGACATGCAAATTCTCCAGAAGCAGTAATTCTTTATCTATATGACTCACTGGACACACACAGTAGATTTGATCTGCACTTGTTTTGTAACAACTTGTCATGAATTTCAAGGAAAGTGCTAATCCTGGCTGTTAGATATTGAGAAAACTGATATATCATCACTTGAAATAGCAGAGTGATAGATTACTGTTAAAAAGATTGTTTTTCCCACAAATCCACACAATTGTCATGACTGATTTATTTCATGATCTTGCACTCTCAGTTGAAGTTTTTTTAGCTTATAATCAATGTCACTTGGAAGGTTTTTTGGTGACACATTTTCTTTCCTCCTTTCTCTTTAATGATTTCCCAGGGAGGGAAAAAAAAAAAAAAAAAAGCACTGAATTGTGTCAGCTCCTTTTACAGATCAGCTCTGCTCTTTATCACATGACTATTCTAAAGACTACTGGAAAACAAAGACTTAAAAGATATCTTTTTTTTTTTTTCAGTGAAAAAAGTAACAGGAAGTTAGAATGTGCAGCTTTATTGGATGCATTTATTTTTATTTCATTTTATTGTGTAGGAAAGGTCAGTATGAAACCTTAGAATCAGGCATTACAATGTCTGTAGACTGTTATTTCAAAGTTTCAAAATAATATGCTATATATTAGCCTTTTTATAGGTTTCATATATGAAAGAAATATGTTTATATCTGTACTGTACATACATACTTAGGGAGACTTTTTGTATTTGCTTCTACCATGGTCATAATAATGATTACAGAGCATTGTAACATAGACAGATAAAATAATAGAAGTTTAAATGATTATGAGTGCTTCAGAGTTAAAGGCAATTTCCAGACTGCTTATATAATCCGATCTTTTTGTATTTTTTTTTTGTTAGTTTGTTCCAAAACACCAATTTTGGAACAAACCTGGAAACAATGGTCTCCACTGGTTTTTTGTCTTTACATTCAGAGGAGAAGATGAAATTATAGAAAAAGAAAAAAAAAAGGGAGAGAGAGAACAGTAGGACAACATTTTCTCATCACATTAAGAACAGAAATTAAAAAAAAATAAAAGTTTTTGTTAAAATATCTTTTATTTCTTTTATTGAGTATAACTGCAATAGATCTAGCAGTTTTATTTAAGAATTTATGAATAGTAATTAGTTGCTATGTTTGTGATTGTTCAAATAAATAGATGAGATTTTCAGGTAGATGTGTTATCTTTTATTGCACCAAATGGTGTATTCTTTTTAAAAATAAAATAATTTTGGGCTCCTAGCTTTTTATCTCATGTGAGATAGGAGCAAAGGACTTTAGGTTTAACAAAGGTTAAGAATAATTGCTCAGAGCTGAATTCCATTATGCTAATCGATTAGAAAAGCTGCAAGATTTGCAAAGTTGGATGATTCTCTGAGGAGCAAAGGTGGCTGTGATGAAGAGAACCATAAGGGTCTTAATAGCGCTAACACAATGTCATGATAAAATTGATATGATTACCTTTTTTTTTTTTCCCCTGCAAAATTGTTTATTTTAATGAGACAAATGCATACAGTAAATTAACAAAAAATTTTAGACTTCCATGACATTATTACAAGATAGTGGCAGAGATGCTATTTCCTGGATTTCAAATAAAAACTTTTTTTATTATTATTTATTTCATTTATTTATTTATTTATTTTCCCCAAGAATGGCAGCCTGGCATGCAATGAAATGTCAAAAGGTTTGGAAGATGCCAAAGGCACAGAAATTCTCACCTAGCAGCTTGTTTGCTTCTTTATTTTGGGGAAGACCAGGTGGTCAGAGCAAGTGGGAAGCACAAGGCTGTCTGGGCCTTTTGTGGAATGGTTCCCAAGCTGGGAGGCAGCAGAAGGGAAGCAGACCTGCTTGTATCCTCTGCAGGGCAGTGATGGCTAACACAAGCCAAATACAGTCTAGTGTCCAGATGTGAAAATAAGAAAATCAGAGGCTATGGTTCTGCTGGAGGCTGTGGCTCAAAGCCTGAGCTCTAAAAGGCTATGCTCAAAGAGATCACAAAGGGTCAAAGGATCAGTAAACTATGAAAAACAATTAGTGCTCTTAGTGCACAGCAGCATGTTCATAGCCTCTCAACATGGGCATTTCTGTATTAATATATGTACTCTTTTTCCTAGTAACTCATATGCATGGAAATTATACATGTAACTTCAAAGAATGATGCTACAGTAAAACAAGTTACCACACAACAAAAAAAAGTTGCCAACCAAAAATTTGGACTCCTTAGGTGAGTTCGAATCAGATATATTTAATTAAATTCTCAGAGCCTTATCCTGGGCCCTGTAAAGAGCTCAGAAACTTGCCTTATTCACAAGAAAAGATTTAAGTGTATAATAAATGCAGAATTATTACAGTACAGTTTATACTTCCCTCAAAGACTCAAGCAATGGTTCTGCTGATACTGCACACTTTCTCTAAAGAGATTATTATGGTAATCCCAAATATTATACTACCCAAGCTATCTTACATTTGAGCTCATCAGATCCTATGTTCTACAAATAATCTCTAGCAGCTTTAGACAGTGTTTATATAAGCTGGTGAGGATGACTATTTGAGCAGTGATGACCATGTTTTTCTACGCAATTCTATACACAGAAAACGTGCACTTGTTCAAAAAATAGCGGCCTATACAGAAAATACACTGCATATGCAAAGATCTTTCCTGTGAGAAGCACACTTTTATTCTGCCAACTATTTGTCATAATTGGTAGATATTTGACTTATATGCTTTATAATAGCACAGCCATTTAATGGGATCAGTTCTTTTTCCTCCTTACTTGTCTTTACTTAGAAAGCTACTGAGTGTGCCCACTGTTTCTGAATGACTGTTTTCTAACAGACACCAATCCATTTTTTTTTCCTCTCTTGAATAAACAGATTAATGAACTTTGCAAGTGGAGAGCCCAGATGGTATGGTAAATATTTATGGTCAGTTTCACCTCCTGAGAGCAAGCTGAAATTGTCATGTAGTGCTCAACACCTCAATTAGATCTGTTAGATATGAAAAGATCATCTCTGTGCAGGTACAAAGCCTTGTAGCACAGAAGTGTTGCAAGGAATGGTCTCTGAAGGTCTTCTGTGTTAAAGATGTGGGATCACACATGACTTTACACCCAGCCAGTGTAACTGCTTGCTAGAGTAGGAAAATTAACTGAAATCTTATTTCAATTTGCAGTGGAAGGCAAGGCATAATGCTTATTCTCTACACCGTTATTTTGTTCAAACATCCCAAGTTTCCTACACTTTCAGTCAAATCACAATCCAGAACGTGATGCCTAGCAAAAACATCAGCAGAAGGGAGGACCACTGTACAGTCCAACAGAAGCAGCTGGCACTCAGCAATTTCAGTATTCATGACTCAGGTGCCACTCAACAGAGCCTGAAGCCAGTCTCTGTATAAATGGAGGTTTCAAGTATAATCTTATTGAACTCCTCCTCTACAACTGCTTATTTTCTGAACAGCTTACCAAGCACTTGCACTGGTAAGGGAAAAAAACCTGTAGCAGCACCAAGGATGGAGAGCTATAATAAAGAGTAACATCTTGGATGGATGATAGTAGTGAAATAATACAATGTAGTGTGAATAATTAAGGATTTAAGAGGTTTTTTCAATCTGTAGATGAACATAAAATAGAGTTGCTGGAACTACAGAGAGTTCAGGTTTGGAGAAATTGCCAGCTGGGTCAGAACAGTCTTCTATCATCCCACCTCTTGAGTATTCTATTTTTGATATTTTTATTTCATGCAAAAATTGTCTGAAAACTATGGAAGACTCAGGGAAATTAAAGTTTTTTTTTTTTTTTCTTTTTTTTTTTTCTTTTATACGCATATAAGATAACAGAATAGAATCAAACAGTATCATATCTTCTGGAAATTAGTAAGTTTTACACCCCTAGAAATAAATAAAATTTACAATAGAAACACAAAAATCTCTATGTGATACTTAGAATAGAAAAGAACTTTAATTTCATATAAGTACACAAACTCACCATTCAGATAACTGGGTATTTATGTTTTAAATTTTTGTATTTTTTGAACATTAAATTATATTCAAATTATATTGAATGTTCAAACATACTGACTTTTTTTGAGGTCTCAGGTATGGTCTACCTTTTATAAACAAAATATTGGAAGAGGTAGGAAGGGACTTTAAATTTAAAAATCTCCAAACCTAACACATACCCAACAAAAATAACTACTGCATTGTTAAGTTTTCATAGGAAAAAGTCATGTTTAAAATGCCAGCACTAAAAGGAACAAAAAAACACTTCAAAGTCAAGAAAAGTACATGAAGTAACGTACATAGAAAGTTCCATAATTTTGTATCCTGTATGCACTTTATTTTTTTTTCCCTAACCATTATTACAGTTACCTTAAATATTATCTCTGAGGACACTGTATCCAAAGATGACATTTTACTTAACAAATTATGAAAATGTGACTTTAAATGATTTAAACACATTTTTGAAGTACAATCAGTGGTTACTAATGGCTTTTGCAAACTCTGGAAAACATTACTTTCATAGAATCATAGAATCTTTCCAACATTTTTTTCTCTTCTACATATGAGAAGATACAGAAAAAAACTTTCACATCTAACAATGATACATTACATACCATAAATATTCCACTATGGAAATCACACAAAATATTTCTTTTGCTTTATTAATTAGCCTAATACCTTATCTCTTAAACTAGAATAACTGATGATGTATACTGTAACACTTTAACGAGCTAAACACCCCTTTCTTTGAGCAATTTTAATTAGTCTGCCTTAATATCTGCAAAATTATTGAAATATTTAACTTTGTTCAGTGATCATCTGCTCAATGTTCCCCAAATATACTCTCCAATATGAATTTTTGTAGTCATATCACTGATTGTTGCAAAAAAATGTCATGATCACATTACTGGATACTTAATTCTCATTGTTTTCTTTTATCAAATATTGAAAATTAAGCATGTAAGGTAGCCCAGCACTAACCAGTAAAGAAGTACACAAACTGGGTAGTTCTGAACATGTACATTTCATTACAGCAAAGTGAAAGGACCTTCAAGAAGTCCTGTACAGAGAATATCAATCACAACAGAGTGTGGACTATAAACCAAGGTGTGAGAATGGCAAAACAGAATGAAAGGGAGCATAAATGGTTATTTTGCACCTTGATAAATACGATTTTTGCCAATATCCTTTTTCTTTTTTCTTTTTTTTTTTTTCCTCTGCCCTATTTCCTGAAATGAAGTCCTATTTCCTGAAAAGATTTTTGTTCCTGGAATCTCTGTCATTCTATTTGTCCATTACTATTAAAAATATTTAATTATACTGTTTTCTGTCTGCCTTATACAAGATACCTTCAAGAAAATTTTATCTGATTTCACTGCTACAATCATATACTTTGATTAACAACACTTTGGTGAACCACAGAGTATGATGCAACTTAAGAAATAAAAACATTTTAGTAAGTTAAATATATTGTACATTTGTAGTCCCAAGAAACCACTAATTAATGCAGCTTTTCATGTTCAATGTTTTAGAGCTTAAAACATCTTGCCAAAATAGCAATTGTAAAGCTCACTGAAAAGTTGAGAAAGAAAAATGCATAACCATAGTTTATGTCTTTATATTTGTTAATGAGCATGATTCATTAGCAAAAGTTGTCTTAAAAATGGAAGAGTTGCTTTTTTTTTCTTTTTCTCTCTCTCTCTCTCTTTCTCTCTCCATTTTTTTTTTCCTTCCTCTAAGACAGAAAATCATCATGCTGTCTGCCCAAGGGATGGGGAAATGTGATTCTGCTGTTAAAGATTTTGATTCTGAGTAGTACTAAGTAAATTTGAAGTAATTCAACACAGTCAAGTAGAATTACAGCAGTGTAGCAAAAAAAGGGGATCTAGCTTGCACCGTCTGGGACTTTATGTAACTATTATCACAGTCAAAGGAATAATTTCCCACCCGCTTTCCTGAATCACTTTCCTCACACTACTCTCCCCCATATATTAGGCACAATATAACTCCTACAAAGCAAAATGACACGAGACATAGACAACAACAAGCAAACAATAAAAGTGATTTCAGCCTGGAATATCTCAGAAATCCTCCCTATATTCTCTTCTTGTTGTTTCTTGAATTTGATCACATTTTTGATCATCACTATGGATTTTCACTTTTACACATTTTTATTTAAAATCTTTGCCCTATCTTTTGAAAAGAAATCAAATCAGCTGGAGATATTCTTGGATTTGCATCTGTTGCGGTCTGAAAAATGTTATACTTCCCAACTGTCTACTTCCTAACTTAATCTGTCATTTTTTTTACACAGTGGGAAGAATTAATCTTTAGTAAAACTCCAAGAGGAGTTGTCTCAAAGATAGATTTGGTACAGTATGATTAACATTTCCCTTTTTATTCTTCATGGGAATACCTCATATAGTTAAGAAAGGGAAGAAAAAAATATTTGGACTCACCAGTTGCATCGTTTTTTATTCTGGGTTGAATATCACACATTTTGTTGTAAATAAATAAGACTGCTAGGTGCAGAACAGTATTCTCTCTACCAGTCTACTTATTCACACTTACACCTGTGCTGTTGCAAAAGTAGAGTCTTAACAGACTGTGTTAACAAGATTAAATGGAAGAAGTGATAAAGGCATAGACTGTTCCATTTCATTAAGAAAGGGAGGAAGACTGCTTGAGGAACTACGTAATGAAATATATATATATATTTTTTTTCTGATGCTATCTGCGCATAAAATACATTTCTTATTCCAGCCTAATCATTTAATAATAATATTTATTTTCTAGAAACTCTGAAAATAAATCTTAACCTTCCTTTATGATCAGTTGTTTTTGTTTCATTTGCATATAAGAAATAGAGAATTAAAATAGTAGGAGTATGATGCCAAATTATAACAGATAAAAAAGCTGTCTTGTGAAATAATACCTGTATCATATGTGCAAGTATCCAGAGATAAAAAGTTAATTTGCTCAGTGTTTTTAGACTACATGTGATGGACCTGACTGAACTGAACCCATTGGACACCCTTTACTTTGAAGTAATATCAACTGAATATCCCAGTTGACCTTGATTTGTACCGTTAATAAGTACTGAGGAAATTTAGGGGTAAAACTCCTGTTATTACCCTAGGAGTTCTAGGGGTCTGAAACTCCTGCTTTTATTATAAATCCACTAATAAAGTTGCTAAGCCTGGAACAACGCTTTTCTTTTTCTAGGCTACCATATGGTCCTTTGCCTGGGATCATGTCCTGCTTCACAGGTTATACGTGTGAGGACATGCAGTGCCTGTCATGTACCAAGCACAAAGTAGACAAACACAAAACACTGCAAGCTTTACACAGGTTTTCTGTCAAAAAGAAAGCAAAGAAAAACAAGACATAAAATGAGAGCACTTTTACAAGACAGCTAATACATTAATCACAGTACCTCTTACTAATTCACTTTTCCCTTGGGAGTCTTTGTGGGTTCTCTGTGCTTAGAAAGAATTCTCCTCACTTGGCCATTATACATTCCCAAGCTTCTTTTTTTTTTTTTTTTTTTTTCTGGGAGGGTTCTGTCAGTTTGCTTCATTTCAAGGTAAACTTTCCCTGCTAAATAATTTTCTCATGTCTTAACCTTTTGCATAAAGTACTTGTTGGAATAACAGATGATTCAGATTTTAACAATTCTGTTCTACTAGCTCTGCATATTCATTCTCTTGGAATTTGTGCCAAAGATAAAACAGACAGGACTTCATTTTCAAGATGCAATAAGGTTGACACATACAGAAGATTGTTAATCCTACCTACTATTGAAAAAAGCTGTTCAAATTGCCACCATCTCAGATGCTTTGCTATGAATCCTTGTTCTGATTAGATACAACACTTTTGGAATGTTCAAGAAAAGAAACTGATGCATGGGGAAATACTAGGGGAGAGTTCCAAAGTTTATCAAAATAAGGTTAATTATTGAAGATTAGGTAAAGTACAGAAAACAAACAAATACATGAGCTGGGAAAAGGCAGCCTGAAAAAATATTTTTCCAACAATGAGGAAAAAATTATTTGAAGGATAATAAGAAACAGGATGAGTTAATTACTTATAATAACTCATTTAAATCTGCATAAACATTACACAGCTATTTTTTTTCATAACTGTTCCTAGAACCAGTCACGTAGGCTACACGTGATGCTGTGGGATTATAATACTAAATAAGGTCCCAAACTTTTGGCTTGCTGCATTTTAGATGAATAAAAATTCCCTGGTTTGCTAAAAGAGTAGGAATTGCCCTCTCTCTATTATTTCATAAATGGAAGCCTTTGATGTTATGGGGCATAATTTTTCTTGACTGGATAAATAATTGGTGTATAATTTTCCTCCTGTTGCAACAGCATTTCATTCTGCTGAAGTAGTGATTGCCTAACAAGATTTCTAAGTCTCAATGTTTCATAATATATTACAGTTCCCTATTAGACACACCACTTTCAGATAAAAAAACATGGATCAAAGAAATGGCCAAAAGAAATGAACAACATTGAAGTTTTTTTTTTTTTTTTTTTTTTTTAATTCTCTCTCTAATTTGTGTAACTGAAAATTGGTTCTGCCTGAGTCAGAAAGAAACCAATACATTGTTGCTGAATATTACAAACCTTTCTGATGCAGGAATTAAGGTCAAATTGGTACTGAGAAATGACTCCAGACACAATGGTTTTCAAATTATGAATTATCACTTGACTACCAGCCTAATAAATCACCCTACATGTCTTGTTAGGTGTGTTCTGCCTCCACCAATGTTGGAGGAGGCAGAATTTAGACTCAGAAGTCCTAATTACCAGAAGTATAAATGGTAATATTTAAACTCTTACAAAAAGTATAATGACACAACATTGTTTTCAATTCTAAGTTTGCATACCTAGAGATGTATCTCAATGACTCACAGCTGAAAAAAATGATATCAAGGAACAACTACAAAAGCTGAATAAATATGAAATAAAAACTACTCATTTATAGCATAGAGTACTGTGAAGTCAGATATCCATGCATTGCTAGTTTTGTTTTGACCAGAAAGTTTTTTTACATGCTGGCTTAACAGATTGAACCAATAAACAAGCTGAATAAAAGGGCTGTCAGGTACTTAGCTTTTTTATTTTTATTTTTATTTTCATTTATTTTTTTAACTGTTTCAACTTCAACAGATCATGAAAAGGCCTTATTTACAATTTATGAAAAATGTTGCGTCTGTTTTCTTCTGCCTGATGACATTAAACAGAAAGAGGAATCTTTTCATGTGATATGTATTTTCAAGATAAAGAAAGGTAGGAATCCGACACCAATTGATGTTATAAAATATAACCTTATTCCTTAATGTCCTGACAGTTAATTTTCTCAGTCTAATTTGCTGAGCAGTTTCTAGCATATTATAACAAACACAATCACAGGATTAGGTATATAAAGGCAACCTAGAAAGAAAATAAACCATAAAAGTTGGTGCACAGACACTCACTAATGTACTACAGTAGAAAACAAACAAACAAACAGAAAATCTGCTCCTGAGAGATGTAGGTATTCAAATGAAAATAGGCAATCAATTGGATATTATGTTTTTTTCTAAAGACTACAAATACTTGAGGACACAATCTGCAGGAGACATCCTAGGGAAACTGATAGCTGAGGGAGTCCTTCAGCTGTTGTACATGAAATCTATTCTAAGTGACAGCCCTGGTCAAAATTATTTGGTTAGACTAAGCACTGTCTGGCCATCATTTCAGGACAAATGTGAAGATTACCAAGGAAGATTACCAAGTGAATCCAAGTTGGATACACTTCCATCCAGCCACTTTACTCTTGCTAAGAACAGGCACAAGATGCTTCCACAGACAATAACATTCTTCTCTTGCTCCAGATCTGTTCTGTTTATTTTTTTTTTCCTTTATTTATTTATTTATTTATAAATCAAAAAACATCCAGCTATCTGGGGAGCAAAGGAAATGACAAGAATGTGTGTGTGTATGTACAAGACTGTACTGGTTTTTTGGAACCTCATTTGGTGTGAACTGGTGCAGGGCTGCTGAAGTCAGTGAAGCTGTGCCAGATTAACTGCAGGTCAGGTCTGCTTTCTCATTTATTCCTACATTACACTGCAGTTTAAAAACAAAGGAAGACAGTGTTATTAAAGAGGCTATAAATTACTGTAGTGCTCTCATCTTGAAGGCTGCAGCCCCCTGGTCTTAACTTCCAGACCCAGAGGAAATTGAACAGATGCTTCTGGGTTGTGGCCCTGCACAATTTCAAAGAAGGAGCTTATGCTCTTTCATTGTAGGAAGTAGGTATTGTCCCTGGGGAATGTGATCAGATGAGCCTGCCACTTGCTCTCTTTTGCTTTGTATATTCTTCAGCCTTGCAAGCTCTGATCCACCTTGCAAATGCCTTTTTGGATGTTGGCCTTCCTCTCTCATGGATACAGAGCAGAAGAATATTCTTGCTGCATCCTGAAGTCCTGTGATCTGTAAATCTAAGTCTCCACAGCCCTGGGGACATTTCAACAATGTGAATCAAGTTCTATTCCACTTGCAAGCTAAAGATACAAGAATGGTGATGCTACCTCCTGGTTTAAAGAAAAATCAATACAATTGTATAGAGAATCCAGTTCCTTTAATCAGGGCATATATGGGGGAACCACAGCAAAGGGCTTAGCACAAGCAATAGGTAGAAGGGTTTTTTAATAGACTTTTTTTTTTTTTTTTCTATTTTGTTTTCCCAGAGTCAGTGAAGAGTAACTCCACTAGACTGGGTGAAGGGGAAGAGAAGGGAATGACAGAGAGCATGCCATAAAAGGTATATTAGTACACTGTGCAGAGCATTTCAGTACCAGGACTTCAGAAATGATAACAGAGGCTATACCTTTAAGTGCAGAGGAAAAAGATCCTTGGAGAGCATTATAACATTAGGGTGACAGACTTCCTCTGTTGGTTTGAACTCAAATGGCTTTGAAATACACTGAATGGGTCTTAAGAACTGAGAAGTGTAAGATTATCCATAGAAAATTTGAAGAAAATCACAGACACGTAAGAAATAGCATGTCTAAGACAAACTGAAAATATCGCCCTCAGATTTTTAGCTGGTCTGTTATTAAATTTCACTGTGAAAACTTGCAGTGTCCAGCTGACTTCTCCGGCATGATGATGATGATGATGATTATTATTTTATTATTATTATTATTTTTTTGTCTGACCACTTCCTATTTTACCTTCCAGGGAGTGACCTGCTCATCTTGACAAAAAGTCTGTTCCCGGAAATGTATGCAACATCTCTTTGAAACATGTAAAGAGGGATTTAAGGCTAAATCCATTCAGAAGCAAATCAGGTATGTTAGACTTTAACACAAACCACCTTTGTGGTTCACAAACCACCTAGTCATACTATCAAAAAATCACTATTGGAAACTACAGATTTTGGAATTGGAAAGCTCACACATTACATCTCGTGTATCATTCTCACACTATTGGATTTAGTGTTGGAGTGAATTGCTTGTCATCAGCTATTATCTGAAAATATGGGCTTGTTCTGATGCCTGTGGAACTACTGATTTCTTTTATTATATTTTTTATTTTTTCCACAGGACCATATTTATAGAGGTACTATTTCCAGTGGGACTGTGAGTATCTATTCCATGAAGATGTACCTAAAATGTCTCTTTTGGAAGCAAAGTACCACCGGTACTCCTCTGTAATGCTATACACAGACCTGTGCAATCAAATCAGCCTCCACAATATTGTTGATCTAGTATCAATGTCTCACCACTGGGTGACTAAGTTGTCTTCAAATGAAATCTGCAGCAAGACTAGGCTTACTGTCTGTCAAGAAAACCATTCTGTTCCAATATACCCATTAAGTTTATGTAGAAATGCAGTATTCTTCTGTAACAGTAGAGCGATTAGACATTTATTACTGCTGGAGATCATCAGAACAAGCACCACAGTTCATTTGGGTTTGCCTATAAGCAGAGCACTCTCTTCCATTCTACACCCAATATGTAATGAATTGCAACACTTCTGGACAAGGAGCTAGCACCCTTCACATTCACACACATTCTCAAAGATTTGAAGCACTGAATAGATTCAGCCCATGGCTTATGCTCCACTCTTCTCTGATTCCCCAATTTACCAATATTTTTCCTATGATTAGAAATGCCAAAAAATATCCTCTTAATTTTGAGTCATCTTCTGAAAAGTAGGAGTATTTGATGGTTGCTCTAATGCTGAACCCATTGATCTATATTATTCAATTTTTTCCTTGAGTATGGATTGCTTAATCTGGCTATCAAAAATTGATTTATTTACCTGCATTCGGTGAATAAGTATTTGTCCCAGGTTTTGGCCATGTACAGAAATGATTTTGTTACAATGGCTGCACAAGAAACCCTTGCACTTCTCCCCATAAAACAAAGCATAATTCCATATTTAAGGATATATATTATTGCCTCTCCTTTGCATTCAGTGTGACTCTAATAATCCTGTCTGTTGTTTCACCATGTCTCTTCTTCGCCTAGATTGACATATTTCTGACTGCTCTCAACCTTCCTCAGGATCTTGGGGGCTGATGGATATCAAAAAAGAAGAGTCCAGGCTGTACAAAGTTAAAAAAAAAACAAAACAAATACAAACAAACAAAAAAAAACCCTTACCTTGGTGGATTTTACTGATCATACATACACAAAAGTTTCACAGAGAAGATATCAGTTGAACTGCTGTGCAAACATGGAATGAGGACAGGAAAAATGTTACCATATCATATGTATTTGCTGTTAAGGTTCAACAGACTTGACAAGAAGCAAAGTTTGGCTCCTTATGGCTGTCATAAACCTGTGAAGCTTTATTTATTTACATGAGTCTTTGTGCCTCTATGAAAAAACAAAACAACACAAAGCAGCTTTCTGAAACAATGGAACCGTTGTTTCCAGCTTCAGAGACTGGATGTGGTCTGGACTGGATGTGGTCTGACTTGTTAATTAAAACTGCAGTTTACATGAGCCTGTGTCTCTCGAGAAAAACAGAGAGAATTCATATAAGGTGTTTGTTTTTCACTTTCAGGAGTGAGAAAATTGCTTTCTTCAGTTCTGTTTAACCCAGCAGAACCAGAAACCCAAACATTTTTGTACAGTTACTGCCTTGGTCTGTTACAAAAGTAGACCTTACATTTTTAAAATAAAAAACAAAACGTAATGATTTAAGTAAGTTTTGTAATTATGTAAGTTATAAGAGGAAATATTTTCAAGTTTTTCATGTCTAATATAGGTCTTAGTCTTCAATACTTTAAGCAAAGTATGAACTGAAACTTCTTGATTTTACTCCTATAAAGTACTCTGACCACTCTCTGCCTCCTGCAACTTACTACACTTTAAACTTTCTGGATTACACTCTATAATGTCTAGTTGTCAACCTAATAAGACAGGACTATTTATCCACCAGTGACCACAACCATCTTCAGTAAGTTAGTGAAGCCAGAGGAAACATACATAGTTTTGAGGCCTCTGTATATCCTCTTTAATATAAGAAAAAAATAAAATGTCTCAAACATTACTGCTTTGTATCTATCAGCAAAGGGTATTTGATTGGCAGCAATGTTGCCTTTGAAGTGTGCTTATATCATATCCCTTCAACTTATCAAGCCCAAATATTGGTAACAGTGTAGTGAGATGACAAACAGAAGAATTATTTCAGTGGGGATCTTGAACCTCTCATGAATTTGTGCTACATCCAGCTGGGGGGAGAAAGTGGATTTTGTGCTTTACATTAAACTCAAATAAGCTTTCACAAATGGGAACATTGCCTGCCATGTTATAAGGTCAGTCACAAAGAAAGCTTCGCTGCTGGGTTTCTAATCTTGATTCTTGTGCTCATTAATAATACACAACACAACATCAAACATTTCTAAAACAACAAGCCCAGAACTTTGCTTTAATACCTCTGTCAGCAATTCTCTTTTGCACTCCTGAAGATGTGGATTGTGCTTTTGACAGAAAGAACGAGTGCTTTTAAGTCACTCTTCTAAACACTACCACGGGCTTCTGTTTCCAAGTACAGCATGTGAATAATAGATGTGCAGGTCAACAATTTAAATAAGAATAAGAATAAAAATAATAAGAAGAATAAGAATTATTAACTAAGAGTCATGTCTGTTGCAGGAAAAAGAAGTAACAAGGTAAGCATGCACCAGCTAATCATGTAAACACGTGCTGTGTTGTTATTTTGATTATCACATTCAATAGGACCTCCAAGCGCATGATAAAGCTTGAAAGACCTCCAGGATGGCATGGAATGGAGTGTAGAGAAACTGCAGACATTATAACAGCTTTGTTCTGACCAGTGACATGAAAACATATTCCTCTACACTGAAATGTATTAGGGCCACATCCAAAAAAAAAATAAAATAAAAATAAAAAGGAATAGAGACTCATAAATTTTTGGTTTTGCTTTGACACTTGATTTTGAGAGCAGTTTGATTCAAAGTAGAATTAGTAAACCTGTGTGGAGTGACTAAACTCTTCTGAAGGATATGGATATAGGTAGTCCAGTAATTTGCTATTGGCCTGGTCTGTTTGTGGATTGGTCACACACAAAATTTGTAGTAGACAAGGTAAGTTATCTTAGGTGTCTTGGATAACCTATTCAGGGAAGTTTTAATTTCGAAAATTTACCAAACTTCCTTCTAACTAATCAAATCAACTTCACATTAAATCTAATCAATGAAACTGTACTAGTAGCATTGTAATATAGGCAATGCAGTGAATGAGCTATTCTGGCACAATCATTTGATATAACAAATGTAAATATTTTTCTTATATGATTTTTGCTTCCCCATCCCTCGGATTTTTTATTTTTATTTTTATTATTTTTATTTTCCCAACAAAAAATTAGCTGAAAATTCATTAGGGCTAAATACAGTATAACCTTTTCACCATAACTGTACAAACCCTTCCTTAAAAAAAAAAGGGGGGGGGGGGGAGAGAACCCGTTTTTATATCTTGTATACCTGTTTACCTGTTCATATGCACCTCTCAGTACCTGTGAGTGACAACCATCACAGAAATGTGGTTACATTTGAGACAGAGTACAATAACTTTTAAGCCTTGAGGAGCAGTGAACAATAGAAGAAATGTGAAATTTCTAGCCAAGCAGAACTTCGGGGGGACAATTGGTTAATTACAGAAATGTGCCTGGCATAGGATTGATTTGTCAGAGCCTGTTCTCAAGCCACAGTAAGAGCCCTCAATAAGACCTCCTCACCCCTTTGAGCAGCTGACAGAGCCTATCACCATCTATGAGATAAAAAGAAAGAGCAATACCAAATGAATCATGGGTATAGTTTCTGACACACCAGTGAAATAGTAAATCTTTCTCAAAAGCCTTTCATATAGTTTCTCTTCCAAAAGAAACAAGAACAAGCTTTAAGGAGAGATGAAGCTACCAGTAGAAGAGTGGCATTGGTGGAATTTTTTTTGTCATCATCATAGTGCTGTGTCATTGAGTTGGATATGCTGTTCTTGCATTAAAAAAAAAAAGAAAGAAAAAAAAAGATATAGCCTTTCATGAAAACAATAAAATGATTAGATGCAAATTTGGTATCTCCTTATGAAGTACAGTAGCTGATGAAATCTAAGAATCTAGTTAGAAAATCACAACCAAAAATGTGTTGCAATACTTAATTCTGATATTGTCTAGACAAGAAAAGTCTACTTTTGTAACTGAGAGTGAAAGATTTTCCACTCTAGTTTCTGTGACTGAGAAAATTTGCTTGAAAAAGTTAAAGGAAAGATACAGCAGAACAATCTTATTTATTAAAGTTAAATGTGAAGATACTGCCTGTTGTATTTTTAAATGCTGAAGGACAGTCATATTATAGCCATCAGAAATGGCACTACTATTAAAAACGTTTTAATTGTATGGTATATTCAAGTCTACTAATAATGATCTTTTCGTCCATTTTCCTTTTCTCTAGAAATGCTCTTTCTGTAGGGGGAAAGTGTATATCTTTATACTATCTGCTCCTTTGCACAGTTCTCATGTATAATGCAATTACTATGATTTTCTGCACCTCAAAAGTGCAGCCATTTCCCATAACTACACAGACAGAAAGAAAATGACCCAAATTCAAATTACTGTACAAAAGAGAGACCTTACTAACATGGCTTTTATTACTTAAGATGACAGTGAATAACTACAGATAGCACCAGTATTTTCAATTCAGGTGGTTATCCACTCAATTATTAACGAGCCCTACCTCATGTTCCCTTGGACACTAATGACTTCTGATCATGTGACTCAGAAGAGCTGAGCAAAACTGTTATATTGGTCCCACCAAGAATTACCTAGATAGGTAAGGGAAAACAATATGCTAGGAATATATGTCATAAGTGCAACCCATATTAGCGTATTTCTATTCAGCATATTTTAAGTTCTTAGATCCAAGAAGACAAAACAAACAAGTCCTGCAGCATTTGAAGCCTTTCCTCTTATGCTCTTAGAAATTAGTGCTAAGCAAATCTGGCATTCAGACACAAATGTTTTGCTTTGCAGAACAATACTGGAAAAAACATTATTAAAAATGTCAGGAAAACTGTTATATCTGCTAAAAATTGTAGACATAAAAAAAAAAAATAGAGAGAAAAGAAAAGCAATTCAAACCAGATGTTTTCAATATGTCTACCTGAAACCTTTTATAACAAAGTTCCCTCTCCACATCATCGATCTAAAGCTTTAATTGGCAGACAGTAAAGTCTGATGGGAAAATAATGGTCTTTTAAATACCTGGGAATGAAAAGCAAATTAAGTTAGCACAGTGTAAGAGGCAAGTAATTACATAATGTCAATCCTATTTTATACAGTTCAGTCTTTAAACAACATGCAAAGAAAAGACATGTCTGGTAGAAAATATGAATCTTCTTACTTCAAGTGACTCATGTGCTCTTTTCCCAATACAAAGTTAGGGATATTAAGCATAACAGCAGGATCTTTGCTTAAGGGTTTCTCAAATGCTGCTGCTAACACTGCTAGTTTGTGACTCTAAAATTTTCTCTCTCTCTTGTCAAATCCGAATGTCAGTCACTAGCTATGAGAATACAAATCTTCATTGGGCAACTTCCAAAACGGTCCTCTCTGCAGAAAGAATATCTATAAGCTTAGTAAAACAAAACAAAACAAAACAAAAACAAACAAAAAATATGTTAAAAGTAGAGCTAAAGTTAAAAAGACGGATTGAAATCTCAAGCAGTTTCATACCCTCACTGAGATAACAATCAATAATTCACTAAAATAAAATAACATAAAATAATAAATTAAATAAAAATAAATAAATAAAATAAAATAAATCAATCAAAAAAAGTGGAGTTTAAATGGCTCATGTCGCAGCTCTACACAAATTCTAAACTTGTTTCCTGCATCTCTTGTTCTTGTAGCATCACTTGCTCATATACCCCATATATCATTTCAGAAGGATTTGACGTAACAGATTCAACATCAGAGAAGACATCTAGAAAAGGGGGCAAGGACAGGCAGGAAGCCAGAACTCATTGCTAAATATTGACTAATTTTTCTAAGTAAGAAGACCATAAGATTTCCAGTAAACCCATTAGTTTAACCTTGAATATTTCACTTTTACAAATATTTACCTTAAATTTTCTCAGGTGTAATGTTTGCACTGCAAAAATAATTTGTCTGCATTCTATGTAGGAAAGAGAAGACAATCCTGGTCCAAGCAGTATATTCACTTGAGCAAATTTTGATTACGTGTGAAGACAGGATCTCAAGATCCTCTGCATAAGTGACACACTAAACATACTTTTGGTAGTATCACAGACAATGAGATGATGAAGAAGGCAATACTTGCTTGGAATTGAGAACAGCTATTACGATCATGGTTTCTTTTTATTATATAGGCCTCCACTGTTACTCTTAGCAGGGTGCATGCAATTAAATAACTGTGTGGCACTGGGTATCTCAAAAGATGACAAGCTTTAACAGCTTGATTTCCTCCAAAAAGGTATAGAATGCACGTTTTTGCAATGTAAGTCTATGGAGAATTTGATCTTCTGTCATGGTACCTACAGGTGGCTAGACGACAACGTTTGGGTTAGAGTACTTTGTTTTCCTTTTCTTTCTCCTCTTCCTGATTTCAGAACAAATAAATTAAGCACTGTTGCTTGCTGCTCAGTCTCCTTTCCCACAAGCCAGTTTACGATGTCCTTCTGCTAGCCTCCCATTACTTTTAACTCCTTATCATATGTTCAAATCCTACTTCTCATCTCCTTACCTGAAAGTTCTCATAGATTTAAAACAGACATACATAAAAATACACTTCCTGTGTTTTCTGTCCAACAGAAACAGGATGAGAGAATTCTTTCTTTCAAATCCCTCTTTCTTCCCTGGAGCCAGAACAAAATAACAGGACACCCTCTCAGTCTGTTTCACCACTGACCTCCTCTGACTAAATATACTATGCGTAATTTTGAAAGTGGATTGTGAGTATCTACTGCAGGTGTCAACTATTTCTACTGCCTGTTCAACACTATGCTGATGACTCATACTTGTTCACCTGCACTATACACTGGTCACTCACTGCAAGTATGCTCCTTTACATGTGGAATTTTTCCTGCAAAGCTTTTAACTCTTTAAAAATTCCCAACAATGGCTACTATTTTGTTCTTAACAAGAGACTGCAGTGTGCATCTCTTGCAATATAGAAGTATCTCAGAAAAGTCCTCTGCAAACTTTTTCAGGTTATTTTATTTTATTTATATATATATATATATTATATATATATGTTTTTTGCATACGAGGCCACTACTAGTCAGGAGAGGCTCATGATATAAACCACCATAATAGAGTTCCCTTAGTCTCTGAATATCATTTGCTTTGAATTAAAAACTGTTGATGAAAGTCACATATAAACTAAACAATCGCACATAAACTGAGCAATAAAGATGTAAATGTCAAATGTTGTGAAAGACAATTTTAACAAATCCCCTGGAAAGAAGCATCTGTTGCATAGATTTAAATGAAAGGTTAACTAGGGATTTTGAGATAACAATCAAGTTGTGATTGCTAATAATTTTTTTTTGACCTTAAGTACTTTAAAGGATATCTTTTTCAAAGCTAATACGTTACTTAATCTCTTTTCTTCATTGAAACTTCAACACAAAATGAATCAATTAATAGAATAACCATTTTCTAGAAGAGAACTACGTTTCTGTGGTATTTAAATAGCAATTATAGCAAAAAATAGCAAAAAATTACTGACATATTCAAGAATATCCTGACTCATAAGTAGCTAAAACTGTCATACAATGACTCAAAAGTGTTTTAGCTGTGTGTAGGTCCCCAGAGGTTAAAAACAATGAGAAATACAAACAAATTTGTTGCATGTTTGTTACCAGAGATCCTCTCTGGCGAGTGAGAAATATTTCCTCAAATGAAACCACTCAAACACAAAAAGCAAAACAAAACAAATAAACCTAATCATAAAGTTTAATAAAATCAGGGGCCTCTGGATGTCTCAGATGAGTCTGAGAAAACAATTTTAAAAAGTAAATTTATATAACTCTTTTGAATTTACATAAGATTATATAGAATAATTCATTATATAGTATTATATTTTTTTTCACTTGCCTTTATTTTTATGACTAACCTTAACTACCTACAGCCATTAAATATCCATGTTAACTGCAATATATATAAATGATTTAACCACCAAATATGGTATACAAATTGTAGCTGACACTGCTGAAAGAAATAATGTTATGATAGAGTAGCCTGCTCCAGAATCAGAAAAAATAGACAATACAGTCAGATAAGGGACATGAAGAAACAAATTTCAAAAAATACCAGTGAATTATTACAAAACCCTAAGTCTTATAAGCAAACATTTTCCTATGTCTCCTCACTCATTTTGAGAATGATTGTTTCAAGTGATGGCATTTCACTCTTGAAGTGTATTGTTTTAATATAAGACCCATATATGTTTCTTCTCATGAAGGCATTTGGACTACAGGCAGAGAAGCATCCACAGACCTAGTTCTGATGGTTATTGTTGTTGTTGTTATTATTATTATTATTAATCATTAATCAATTGTTATTAATTAATTATTAATTGTTGTTGTTTCAGCATTTGATATCTCTTTCTGCACTGAAAGAGTTCTTGGCACCTTAAATTTACTTTATAGAGCAATCTAAATAAAATATACTTTAACTATTTATTTTAGTTAAATTTTGTTCCTGGGGTTGCCTAATTTTTCATTACTTAGGAGTGCAGATTAAGTTACAATTTTGCTGTGGATGGTAAAATGTTTAAAACCTCCTAATAGTTTTAGGACATCACTTTTAAAAGTGACACTGAGCTTTTGAATGACTGGAGATCTACTTGCCATTTCAGTGGGCACTAGCTACAACATTAGTAGTCACAAACTCATTTTTGGTTTAGTGGTACAAACAAACTGATACCAAAAAATGATTACATTATTACAAAGTTATTTTAAAGAATCTGAGTGGATAATCTTAACTCCTTTTGGAAATCAGTAGCACCTAAAACCTCAATTTCCTCAATTATTTTTGAAAATGGAACCAAGAACTTAAAGACCTACAACACCTACCTCCTTGAAAACCGTGATTTAAAGACACGTGAATTTGTTTCTGCTACTAAATCTGTATATTTGTATTATGGTTGGAAGAGAATTGAACTTGGTTCTAAAGGTCTAATCAAACACTAAGTCTGTCTGCAGACAGAAAGATGACTTCCATGGTACATAATAATAACAACAACAATAATAATAGAGGAAAATGAACAAATTCTGACTCTCTTCCATACTCCAGCAGTTTCTAGGTGTTTGTTTACTATAAGAAACCTGTTCTGGAGCCAGAAACAATAAACTTTCTTTAAGAAAAAGAGCAAGCGTTTATGGATCTGAACATCGAATCAGCAAAAAAACGGAGATGCTGGCACTCTGTTTTACCAAACAGATGGGTTCAAGATTGTGGCACACTTTCAGGGTAAGTATTTCTTGTTGCCTAAGGGATTGATATTTGAATGCACATCTTTTTTGTAAATTACTTAACATGCTCCAGCAAAGTCTAAAATGAGATTCCCATCTTACTCAGAGTCTAACTGTCTAACGTTCTGGAGATGAAGATGTTTTATTCTATTCCAGGATATGGGAATTTTTCTGTATGTCAAGAGTTCCATGTGTAAAAACCACTGAGTGCAGGAGGATAATTATTTAGTTTGAGCAAGCAACAACTTACATAAGGAGAATTCATTTCAGAAGACACAAAACAGGACTCTGCTAGCATGGATTGTATTGGTCCCATATACAGAGAGGTTTTATATGCCTTTCAGTTTAGGTAGAATAGAAACCAAGTTTTGACGCCACTCCTATCTTCCCTCCCTGGCTAAGAAATTTGTAATTTGAATTCAGATTTCCTTGGACTGCACTTCTTAATTTTTAATGTTTAACACAAAGACTTTTTGTTTTGTTTTGAAACAAACATTGTTAATCTTAGCCATTTCCAGTTAATAGTGAACCTGTTCATGCAGAGACTTAGGAAAATAAATAACTATAAATTTCTAAATTGCCCCTGTCATCATTAAGCAGGGGTTCAAAGAAGCTGAGGTTTTGAGCTCTTCTTGAAATGGGAATTCAGAAAAAAAAATAAAAATATAAGAAGGATACAGTACCTGTAGATCAGAAAAATGTCTGTTGGTAGAGGGAGGACTAATTTTTATTTTAGGGACAATGTTGACACAAGAAGAAAGATTTCACCCCAGATCTCTCCCAAGAAAATGTTTTATTGAAGCGTATTTCTTCCATTTAACCCTTCTGAATTTTTCATTAATCTCCAAATGGTGCTCTGAGTTTGGTTGTTTCTTTAACATACACTCCATTAACCAAGGAGTCTTCAAGCTTCTTGGTTTACAGGTAAGCTTATCAGCTGCTATAGCTGTATGTGAGCTGTATCCCTCTTTGGCCAGGTGTCCATGGCTAAATTGGGAAGCTTAGCACAGCTAGTAGCAACAACCCTGAGAAATCCTTCTGTGAGATGCGCGGAACAATCTTATTTGTAGCTGCAAATCTCTGGCAGCTTAGTTGTACAGGTGCTACCAGAAAGCTAACTCCATGTCTTTTGCTGCTATTTCTATTTATTTTTTTCAGTCACAGAGATTTCTTTCAGAAAAACAAGAGAGGTGTGGAATATAAAAGAAAAAGCAAAATATCAGAAATAGTGTAAGGTTCAAAGCCACGTCCCACTTAGCTGAGTGTAACATAGCTTGTCCTAAGGTACTGAGAATATTTAGCCCCGGTACTTTATATATCTGTTGATGGGGCTATATGAAAAAATGCAGAATGAATTGCATCCAAAATTCTGTCTTCTCTTTTCCAATTTTTTTTTTTTACAGAATGTTTTATCTTGTAAATTATTTTAATTTAATGTTATTTATTTATTTATCCTAATTACAGGTCCCGAGAATTTAGCCTGGGGCCTTAAAATCCAGATAAGTCTTTCCTGTTCTATAACTAAGGTAATAAGTGTTATCTGGGAAAATAACCTTCATTTCTTCACTGTCTCCAGGTTTGTCTTCAGTGACACAAAAAGTGAAAATTCTGACTCTGAGATGCTATATTTATTGGAGATTTAACAATCAGCCTGATGATGCATAAAACCAAACAGAGCATTGTTCACTGTCTCTCATCTGTTTTGGCTCTTATAAGTGTAGCAACAGTATAAAGAATTAAATCCAATTAAATAAAATATATAAATAAATATAAACAAATAAGATAGAAATAAATAAAAATAAAAATAAATAAATAAATAAATAAATAAATAAATAAAAATATAAATAAATATAAATAAAATATTCCTTTTTGACTAAAGTGACTATAAAATTTGAATGCACAATAGAGTCAGAAAGTTTCATTAGAAAGACTCCACTGTAATGCAAACAAACAAATAATTAAGAATTTATTAAAAACTGAGAAATGAAAATTCAGAATACATGAATATATCTCTCAGGACTTTAAAATGTTTACCCAGCTACATACAGATCTAGATAAACTGTTCTGAAGTAACAAAAAGCAACTTTTTTTTTTTTCTTAAACTATATGCCTCCTTAATCCTATTACTATAAAACATTGGTCAAATATTTAGTTCACAAGTGACTACTGGCTGTCACTCACTGTTTACTTTGCATTTTGTCGTCATTGTTGTTGCCCCTTTCCTTTAAGGAGGATTCAAGATCTGTTTAAGATCCAGAATTGCACACTAGATTTCAGGCCCAGGCTTCATTTGAGCAGTACAACCCTGTTACAGTTTACACAGTATCACTTTGGGCAATACATCTGAAAGCTGATATTAGCTGATCAGGTATAAATGATTTGCAAGGTTGCATAGTCCTCATGGCAGGGTAGTTTTCCACTACTGTTTCTTCTCCTGTTTCTAGAGTTTCAGTTCCTAAAGCTATTTTAGAGTGCCCTTATATGGGGATGTAACAGCAGACCTATTTTAAATTTTTGGCTATTAGCATACAGCTAATACGCTAATGTATATGAATTCAAAATGTTTACAGAACCTCCTCAATCTGCCTAATAATTTCTCACAAACACATTTCTGTGCTTGTGTCCTTCAAATATATAACATCTGCTACTTCTTCAAATGCATTGGTAATAAGAAGCTGTCAGTCTACATAGGATTGTATATATTTTTCAGCCAACCTGAACATACAAATACATATATATTTCCACAAGGAATGTATACCTAATATTTACAAGGAGCTATCCAGCATTGGATCAATATAGAAAACTGACCATTAAGGAACAAATCCACAAAAAGTATGGAAAATGGACCTTATGGGAACAAATCTGTTTATCTGATACAGGATTGTGTAACTGGTGTTGATATTATCCTAATCTGGCAAGAGAGAGTTTTAGAGTTATGTATATATATACATATGTATGTATATATAGAATTATGTATATATATGCATATACATATATCAATAAAAGAGAGCTGACATGAAACAATTCTGGTTGCAGTTTGATGCAATTTAACCAATTTCATGAAAACAATTGCTTACATAGAATCACAGAATCATTAAGATTGGAAAAGACCTCCAAGATCATCTGGTCCAACTGTCCCCCTCCATCAGTATTAACCACTAAACCATATTGCTGCCTGGCTTATTAAGATGTTTTAAATATCTGCCCTTAAAGACAACATTTAGAAACAAATTACTTTCCCAAAGAGTTAGTGATTAAAGCCAAAACTTGAATTAAGCAAGGGAATATGTATGGAGTAATGAGCCATTCAGCTTGAATGAAGACATCACAAGAGAACCTGACCATTACTAAACAGACACAGTTATACTGTCTTTTGTCCTCCAAGTATTCAACACTAGTCTTTACGTATCTTTGCTTTTTATTTTAAAAAAGGTAAAAGCAATAATGTCAGCACTCATGAAAACAAACAAACACCTTAAAAACAAACAACAAACAAATCCTAGAACATGTTTATATGAAATAGAATCTGGACACATTCCAGACCATTCCTCAGCAGAACCTGGCCCAAAGGGAAATAGAGTGATTGATCTGAAACAGCAAATAAGAGAAAAAGGTAATTAAAAGGATCACTGAATAAAATAAGTTTATAGTACAGAGAGGTGTTGACCGGTTTGTGTTAATAACAAACCTGACACAGGCCACGGCTTGTTGATATGGTGTTACAAAGACACAAGTGAGATATTTTAGGTTTTTATTTTTCCTCCAGACAGAAGAATGGCAAGGAGAGACTCTCTAGTCGTATTTAGACACAATATTTAGAAATTTTGAAATAACCAGAAAATTTGTAGCAGTCAAACAGCAGAGGACAGATATATATATATATATATATATTTATTTATTTATTTTTGTTGTTGTTCTGTGTTTTACAAAGAACCTCCTAATATGGTACATTGAAAGCAGATGATTCTCAGTGGTAAACTTTCCATTTTAAATTCTTTGCAAGTGTATCCAAATAATTAAATCATCATTTAGATTTGCATTATTTTTGTATCAAATCTTTTTTTGATTAAATATGTATTCCATACTGAAATATCCTTTCAAAAGGAGCTTAAAAGTTATGCAGGTTTTGGAAAATAATCCAGTAGAGGAGGACAGAATGCTGCAAAATCCACAGTGATTATACAGTAAACAGAGTAAAAGAACAATCTCAATAATAATAAAAAAGACCTTCAATTTGCACAAAAATAAACAATATCTTACCTTTTAAAAAAAGACAATATATATAGCTTGTGATATTTCAGTCCTATTAAAATGAGCTATAACAGAGGCTTTCTTTCAATGAAACAGAAAGGCTAAAGAAAAATGATTTGAGAAAAGGCTCATTTTATTCTAGTTTGATATAACCTTCACATCTTTTTACACTGATTAGTGCAGATGACTGTTGTGAATAATGAGACTGTTACAGAAATTGCAAGTTGCTATTAAAATGCAACATAAATTCACCTATTGATACATTAAGATAATATATATTATCTTAACAATAAAAATGTGTCACAAACACTTCCTCAAGGAGCTAGGCAAAACTTATTTCAGTATTCAGCAGATAAAAATGTGTATTTCAATATAAATATTGAAACATTATATTGAAACATATATTTCAATATAATGGTAATGACTAGCTCTGAGAGAGAAAAACATATTTTAGACAAGGTTTAGTATGGAGGAGAATACATATTTATAAATAAGAAAAGGAGTTAAACTTACAGTTACATGCAGTCCTCCCCAGAGAGGCTTATAAGAATAGCTTCAGTTTTAAACTTCAGTGTCAAAGCTGCATTTTTAGGGTATTTTATAGTTTAACAATATTAAAATGCATAGTTATCTTTAAAAGTATATAGCAAAGAAAAATCTTGTCCACTGACAGCAGCATGGCTTGGGAGCATGTTCATTTTCCATGATGTTTCTTTACCCCACTGCAAAACCAAAGTGGTGATGGAAGTCAAATACAAGTCACAAGTGAGCTTGGCTGACAGCCTTACACATTTTAAAATTTCCTTTGAATTGCCAGAACTCCAGGGAGAGAAATACAGCAAATGTGAATGAAATGATAACTACCATGAGTATATTCCTGTCTAGTCATGTACTCTGGCACATTTAGATAACATTACAGGACTGTGTTATTCAAGTGGTCTCTGTTAATTAATGCTCAGACTTTGACAATGTGTGCTCTAACCCACAATGTTTTAACAACTATAAGCACTAGGCAAGAATAAATGCAAAACCTGTTCAAATCAAGGAGTTCTTTAATAGAGTACCTTCATGTCCGTCTCCAGAGGCATATACCTCATATAATCCAATCTAGCAATCCAGGAATTTAGAGGACAGATCTGGATAATTTGTTGGTGTCTTGTTTTCACTTTTTAACTTTCAAAATGATAGAAGGTACAGAAAGCAAGTTCCTGAGAGAAGAGTGAGGCCTCAGGTCCTCAGGCCTCAGGTCCTTCAGTATAATGCCTGTCCTGAGCACTTACCTGAGTTCTCAGGTAAATTCTCAAAGCTGACCCCTAGTGTTCCCAAAATGCATATATACAAGCAATGGGCAGAGAGCCAAAGCTCAGTGAAACAGCTCATGTGTTACTGTTAGACAATGAAATAACCAGAATAACCAGGGGGTCAAATGAAATTCATTTAAAGCATTCTGTTATTTGTCTGACAGCCAGTATTAGCATGCTGCAAAAGAAAGATCTGCAGTTTGCAAACAATTCACTGAAAAGAAGGTTACATGAAAAAAAAAAAAAAGATATATCTTTAAATATATAATTATACAAATACACACATAACCACATATATAAATATACATATACTTCACATAAGGTCTTCAGCCATTTGACTTGGTAATACCAAGGCAGTTTCCTGACAGTAATAATGCTAACCAAATTCCCTCCTGCACACATTCCTGAGGTTGGGAAGGGTGGGGAGCAGAGGACACCTTCAGACTCTCCTTTAGGAGAAAAGGATAAAAAATTGATTTTTTTTTGGTTTTCTGGCTGCAACAGAACATCACCAAAAATAGTTTCAGGTCCATTCCTGTTCTAAAAAAACTCAAATATCCTCTTTTTTCCCTTACAAAAAAAAAAAAAAAAAAAAATTATAAATATCAAAATGCACTTCATTGCACTTCATTTACTTTTGGAGCTATTTAAAAAACTCCAAAACAGAAATATTCTTTCCAGATGTAGATTGAAATTTATCCTTTGCTTGACGACTTATTGTAATTTCTTCATGTAAAAAGTAAGCCATTATTTTCTACATTTCTCAGTATATATGTATATATTTTTTAATTTTATTTCAGCCAATTTTTCTCTTCACTTACAAGTAAATTTGTTTTCTTTGCTCTGCATGGCAGATCTGCCTACAATGTTCTTCTGATATGAACTCGGCTCTCAGCTATGTTATTCATTCATGGATAAATGTTATTCTCATGTGTTTTAAGCAACATTTTCTCCTTTATATTTTCTTCCAGTGAAAATAATCACTACTGCTTCACAGGATATAAATATTTTCTTTATAACTACAGTGTGAATATGAAGCTGTTTTTAGTCTTTGTGTCAGTGAATTTCTGCTTAGCAACCACAAAGATTTTTTTTTCCTCAATACAGTGAATGATTACTGTCTTCACATGGGATAGCAAGGGAGCACCAGTTTTGATGGTGTAAATATAAATGTCTATAAATTGTCCATACCTTATGTAATTGTTTTTAAGTGAGTCCACTTAAAAGCACTGAAATTTGGTGAAATAATTGAGTTACCTTATTAAAGGATTTTCTCTGACTGGTTCAGAACTCACAACGGTAGTCACATGAATCACTGTGAGACCAAAATATGGCCATCATTATTGCATATTGTTCATCTGTTTCAAAGCAGTTGCATGGAAGGTGGAGTATTTATAGTTTTGTGCAATGTTAATAGTGAGGTTAGAGCTGCCTTATCCTCCCCTCATTCCATAAATGTGTGCCAAGTATTGTAATAAAAAATAATCTATAGATACTCTACTCTTCAGCATTCTTTCCCTTGCTACAGGGTAACTCCTGCCATTCTTAATCTTCTGTACACAACAAATCTTAGTGGTGTTGGCTACTCTTGCCAGTGTTAATATACAAAACTTCAGCTTGCCTCTGCAAAAGCTCCCTAAAAATAACATTGTGAAGTTCCACATGAATTTATTCTCAGAACGACCAATCAAAACGTACTTGGTGAAAGGAGAGAGTTAATTTGCCACTCTCAGATCTGCAAATTAAAAAATCCAAGTAGTGATATCTTTATCAATGATATGGACAGTGTAAACAAGTGCACCCACAGCAGGTTTGCAGATGACACCAAGCTGAGTGGTGCGGTTGATACAATAGAAGGAAGGGATGCCATCCAAAGGGACCTGGACAGGCTGGAGTAGTGAGCCCACATGAACCTAATGAGGGTCAACAACTCCAGGTCCAGGGTGCTGCACCTGGGCTGGGGCAATCCCAGACATGAGTACAGACTGGGAGAAGAACTCATTAAGAGCAGCTCTGCAGAGAAGGTGGATGAAAAGCTTGACATGAGCCAGCAGTGTGCTCTTGCAGGCCAACTGCATCCTGGGCTGGATAAACAGAGGAGTGGCCAGCGGGTACGGGGAGGTTATTGTGCCCTTCTACTCTGCCCTTGTGAGGCCCCACTGGAGCACAGAATCCAGGTCTGGGGACCCCAGAAAAAGAAGGATGTGGAGCTGTTAGAATGGGTCCAGAGGAGGGCCTCAAAGATGCTCTAGGGGCCGAAGCACCTCTCCTGTGAAGAAAGGTTGAGAGAGCTGGGGCTGTTCAGCCTAGACAAGAGAAGGCTCCAGGGTGACCTCATTGTGGTTTTTCAGTACCTAAAGGACTCTTATAAAAAGATGGAGAGCGACTCTTATCAATCAGATAATTATAGGACAAGGAGGAATAGTTTTAAACTAAACGAGAGGAGATTTAGACTAGACATTAGGAGGAAATTCTTCACTCAGATGGTGGTGAGGCATGGGAACGAGTTGCCAAGAGAAGCTGTGGATGCCCCATCCCTGGAGGTGTTCAAGACCAGGTTGGATGAGGCCCTTGGAAACCTGGTCTAGCAGGTGGCATCTCTGCCCACGACAGGAGGTTTGGAAGTAGCTGATCTTTAAGGTTGCTTCCAGCCTAAGCCATTCTATGATCCTGTGATGAAGTCCCATTAGTTTCTTTTTGTCTCTTTTACCTAAAATAGTGCTTTTAAAATGGGATCTTTTAAAGCCCTGGTGATGTCCTTTGTTACAGTCCCTTCCCTATCCCTCTCTCTCCAACTTGAAACTCCTGATACCTACCTATGCAACATACAGAGATCACTTGTCCTTTAGTTTCCTGAATCAGCAATATACTATGAGGGTCTAATTTATCCTGATAGCAATAGCAGGCTTGACCTGCAGTGAATCAAAAATATAGCCATCAGTTGTATAACAGGACACACTGCTTTCACTCAGACAGTTGAAAAGTGGCTAGAGCTTGGTAAACAATTCTGCTCAACCTGTGTCTGGTCACCTATCAAAATGAAACCAGTGAAGAATATTTTTTTCTTCAGTTGAAAAACATTGCTATGATGTCACTGTTAACAAACTGCTTTGCTTTTGGAAAAATAAACTATGGACATCTTGTGAAATCCAGTAACAACATCAGCAACCAGAATAGACTTTTCTACATGTCTTCAACCCTAGCTAGAAGATTAAATTTATTTATTTATTTATTTATTTTTTTTTTTCTCCAGTATGTCCAAAGTTTATGGGCAAGCCATGATAGCTGCTCATTTTCATATCAGTCGCATACATCAGATGTGTGTTTGATTTCTACTTTATTCATGGTGTCTCATTTATAAAGAGTGTGTTTTTAAATATAAAGGTGTAAATACACATTGATATATCTGTAAATCACTTTGACTACATATTCAAATCTGGCAATCATCTATGTAAAAACAATTATTTCTTACCGCAATTTAGATTTATGCCACCAAGTTTTCAGAATAATTGTGTAGACTGAAATTAGGCAACAGGTTTTATTCTTTCTTATAAATTAGGCAGATTCCTATAGGTTTACATTGGCCAAGTTCTGATTTGAGGTCAATATGAGAAGTCTTCATTGAAATCTCATGGAAAGGATTCTTGTTTCAATTAGATCAAATAAAAGGGTAGTGGGATACAAAAGGATTTATGTCTACCTGACACTGTACTGTCTTTGACCACTTTTATTACTCTTTGTAAAGGATGATTTCACTGTCAAAATAAAACAACACATGTTTATTTCAGAAATGTTATAAGCTGCTATCAGGTGATAAAAAAACAAAATAAAATCCCCAGACAATGAATCTACTTTGTTCTGAACTGACCTAGTAACCCAACCTAGTTAATTAACACCTTAATAAGCTAAATTCAATGAAGGCTAACTTAAATATAAAGAACTCAACAAACAAACAAAGAAATAAATCCAAACAAGGAAAAAAATTAAGAAAACAGCAGGAAGAAAGGATGATAATGATCTGGAATATTTCAAGTTCTTGTTGATATTGGAATACAGAAAAAGACAAAGAAACAAAAATACAAACCTGGAACTGAGTCAGTCCGATATTACATTACAGCACTAATCAGTTATTTCTTACAGTGGAAAGATCCAAAAACCTACACCTCAGAAAGATCAGAAAATCATGCAGCTCGCTTTTGAATATATGTGAACGCATTTTTATTATCTGAATAAAATGATCTAAGAACAATTCGGTGACCAACACAGATAAATTTAAGAACAGTTCAAAACATCCAGGGCTTACTGCCATTCTGGAAAATAAATACACACAGACTCACTGTCTAATTTGTAAGATAGAGTGAACCTTGAGTATTCATATTATTTGTACTATTAATATTTTATCAGTGATAAATTTTAATAACTCCTGGAGAAACAGCATCACTGAACACTTACCAGAGGGTGGGCTCAGTCATGCCTACACTAGTAGACAAATGGGGTCAAGCTGCCATTCCAGATTTAATCACATTCTGCTTCTTCAAATCTTAGATTCAGTCTCCAAGAAGCTGCTTAACTTGCCTTCTTTCCAACCAGAGGAAGAACAGTCTTTGAAAAGTTTGGTAAAACTGAATTAGAGAGGTATGTTTGCCTAAACAGCTCTTTCCTGACTGTAATATACTGTCAGTATAGGACTCTCTGGTTTCATCCCTAGCAGTGCTTGCAAAGTATTTGGGGTTGCTTTGCAATTGCTTTTTTTTTTTTTTTTTTTTTTTATCTTTTCAAACTTTACAGTAATCTGATGTATTACACTTTGAAGACCTGGAAGAGGCACTGAAACTGTTGTGTTCTTCCCAATATCAGATAAAGAAGTGGATATACAAAAATGTAGAAGAGAAAGCATCTGTAATCTCTCTGTCATTCTGACATTGGGTTTGGATACAAGATAATAGCCAGAGTCTTTAAAGCACATGGCAGAGCCTGATAAATGAGGAGCAGATTCTAATATGACCTACTGCACAGGCCCTGCACAATCATCATGCATTAACAAGCCCAGGAGTTCTCTTGTACCCGTGGTCAAATCCTACTTTGCCTACCTAATTTTTCTACATCTCAGTATATTGCTTCAGCTTCAAATGCTTTGAGAGGGTATCCTGTACTAGCTTCCCTCCAGAACCCATACCCTGCTGGCCTTGTGGCCTCAGTGTCAGTCAGAAGCATCCCTTTGCTTTGTTGCAGGCTTGGATGGATGCAACCATGAAAAGTAAAATTAGAGTAGCTGTCATCAGCAGAGATAAGATAAATCTTTTGACCAATAAATTTAAAATGCCACCACAGCTTCCCATTCACTGTGTTCTTATATCAAAGGTTTTACTGATCTTGCAGAAACATGTGGAAAAGCAGCCTTTTTTTTTTTTTTTTTTTTTTTGTACAGAGGAATAGGTCACATAACTAACATGAACAGATTAAGTTCCTAAAATATTTAACAGTGAAGTCAGCAATTTAAAATTCCATTTTGGACTCTGAACTAAGGCCGAATCAATGACTTCCCTCAGAGACTGGTCATAATAAAGAAACACTTCAAAAACATTTTCAGTTTAACAGGATATTACACTCTCTCAGATAGTTTCTCACTTCTACCTCATAATGAGGAAACCTACTACCTTGAATTTTTTTTACACTAGCCATCAATTTATTACCAACATTTTAGGTAGAGAGAAGAAAAGTGGAGAAGGAAGAATGATTATCTGGCTTGTGTCTAGTCATCCAAGTACAGCACATACCCATTTTAATTTCAGATAAAAAAAGAAAAATTGCTTTATTAAGGGTACTCACATTGCTATCTACCTAAAATCAGGTTAATTACAGGTCAATACAAGAGGATTTTACCCTGAGAAAAATCTTCAGTAATTCTCTTACCTCCGTCAATGGCTCCAATATGCTTACCCAGCTAGGAGTTTCCACATCTTAACCATGGGTCTGCTTCCCAATGCAACAGTGGAAAAACTTTTTTTTTTTTTTTTTTTTTTTAAATTTCTGTCATATTGCTACAACTTTATACTTACCTGAAGTCTTTCTACTGAAAATAAAATGCTCTACAGGATTATTAACTTCACATACACCCACTGCAGTCCTAGGCAGATGACTAAAACAAGTTAATCATTTATGATTTAATTAAAACTATTTTCTGGACCTTTTATCTTCACGAGGCAGTGATGTAGATAAAGCCTGAAACTGGGAACCAAAACAAAGGTTCAGTTCCTGGCTCTGACACTGGACTTACTCTCATTTTATGTGTTAACTATCAAGTAGATGCAGCTAAATTGTCAACTAGATGTGGTTTCTTCCTTCAGGACAACTGTGAGACTTGTGTTTGGACCCTTACATGTGAAAGGAAAGTTCTACTGTACACAAAACATTAGTAGACCATAACTTCCATGTTACTCAGAAGTTTCCACTGTCTAAAGGAAAATCATAAATTAATCACTATAATGTATATATATATATAAGCACTTAGGTTCCAAAGCAACAAGCTCTAAAATGACTGGATGTTATGATTTAATTGGTTTTGCTATAACAATTTTATGTACTCTTTCCGAATAACTCTCTCAATAGAAAATATTTAAAATAACCTATCTTTGAAATATTATCATAACAGGAAAGAAAATAATCGCTTCTCCAAAACTATTTGTTTTGCCATCAAGTAGAGGGGATAGAAAACTTCCTGAATAGGTAAAGGTTACAGTTTATGTAAAATTTTCATGTTTGAAATAAAAAAATAAATAATAATTACACCCCCCTCCAGCTCTTACAATGCACTTTTAAAGGCAGATTTTGATCTGTTGCGGTCATGTAAATTCAGTTCAACTCCTTTGTTTTTGATTGAATTACTTCAGGCTCACCAGCATAACCAAGATCAGAGGCTGATTAAATAATTTGCCCAAAGGCAATCACCAATTTAATAGCAGAGTTGAAATAAAAGCTTTGGAGTTCCAGCCTCCTCTTACATTGGTCTTCAGCAATGGAAAATGTATAATATCATTTGATTCACTGGTGCAACAGAGTACTGTACTTTCCAGGTCTTTCTGATTGAATATTTAGAACACACAGAGCCCTCTAATGGTTTGACAGTATTGTCATTCATGCTACATCACATGTACAATGCACCCACAATCAAGGTTAACAGAACCTTGTTAAGACAGTAGATTCAAGCTCTCTAAAGTTAAGGAATACTGAAATTAATTCTTCCTTATGGTGCATATGCTTTATGATACAGTGGTTAATTATAAGATCCAGTACTATTTTCTCCAATGAACTCTATCTATCTCACTTAGAGGATATTCATTGGTATGATATTCATTGAAAAAGCAGCCAGTCAATAGGTTGTTTTCTCCTGGTTGTTCAATGTTTGGCCTGGGGTCTTATTTACTGTACACATTACACAACACTGCTCTAAAAACAGAATTCTAAATTTTCTCATAAGGATTTTTTTATGATGTCCAGTGGTATCCAAATGCTTCATAAATATTAGTATATTTATTTTACATCATCTTACCCAGGTATGCAGATGACAATTCTAAAGTTCAGCAGTCAAGGAAAAGGGAGACTAAACTGAAAGAAACAGATGTGTTCAGAAGCATTCTTAATTAAATATTTTATCTTCTAAAATGTTGATTTTTTTTTAGCTTTTTATGAAAACAGTTTTGATGAAATATTTCCTATGAGGGTTTTTTTTAAGATATTTTCTGTTTCCTGACCACTAAAAGCTATAAAAATGTTATCTGTCAGATAAGAAAAACAGCTATCAGTGAAAGAGTACGGTGTTCCAGGTCTCTCACAAACATCTGGCAGGTAGGACAGCAACATAGGCTGGTGAATGAAAGTCCCTGTCAACCAGCCACGAAGCAATCCCTCCCTCACCACTCACCTTCACACAAACATTTCACTGCACATTTGCACATAACCATGCATAGAGGTGAGAGATCCTGAATAATTCATTTCAACACAAAACAAGGAAGTTTCTGAAATCTCTAGTTAAGCCCCCAGCTCCTCAAAGGACAACATCTTCTTTGAGGGGCACAATTTGAAGCAAATGATTTTAGGAAGGGCTGTAGGAGACAGGCTTCCCAGATCTCAGCTCCAATCAGAGCCCCAGGCTATTCTAGGGGAAAATCCTGCTTATTCCAAAACTCCTGTTTACTCCAAGTTTCTCAGAGGTCCAGCATAAACAGAAGTTATTTGAAATGTAGTTCAAAAGCTCTGGAGCATCTCTAGAGGGCATGTGCAAAACATATTTTCCCTGAGGTGAATCTCCATGGTAATGAGAGGATATGTAGGTCTGAGAATCAGGCTGTTCCTATTGCACTATAAGTGTTTGCTCCACAATAAGGTGCTAAAGGTTTTACATTTCCTCACCCTTGGCTCTAGACTTGTGTCATATTCTGATTATTTAGATGACTCAGTATACATCATGGTCCCCACAGGGCAAAGCTAGGAAACAGTGAACTGCAGCGTGGGGGCATGAATGTTTTGAATGGCTTTGACTCAGAAAAAAAAAATGTCAGTGGAGATGAAATAATAATTTAATGGATTAATGTATCAAAATGGCCAGACTATAGCAAGGACTGACCTTTTATGTACTAACTCCTTCAGTCTCAGCCTGTTCACAAATTTTGAGAAAGCAGCACTGTTCTGATTGTCCTGCAGTTGCCATAAGGGTACTGTGTATACAATGTCTTATGCATCTTTTTTTTACATAACAAGAATATGAGTGTGTGCTTAGAGGTGATCCAGAGCTAATTTGAAGAACTTGGTAACACAGTAATATGCAGATTGGTTTTGGTGATATCTTTATGTTGGACAACATGAAGTACTATCTTCAAGCCTTTGTTCTGGAAGTACATGAAATGTTAAAATTTTTCAGAGAGCAGAGGCAGATAAACTTTTTTTTTTTTTTGGGAAAAAAAAAGTCAGTCCAAATTTTTAAAATTTTAAAAGTTATCATCAGTTGAAATTAGTGCTGTATGATATCAGTATATAACACCAATTTTCTACATACACATTAATGTCAAAAGTTTGTGTGCAAGCCAGAGATTTCACATCCAGTAGGAATTCAAATATTTCAAAATGTTAAAGTATCACAGTAAGGTAATATTGATACATTAATAGACAACTATAAAAGAGACAATTCACTTTGAAAGACACACATATACTTTGTTCAAGAATTCAATGTTGGACTTGTCAGCCAGTCTTAAAGTGGAAATTATTATTGTTATTGCTGTCCCATAATTTAAAATGGGAGCCATGTCATCCATGCATTATGAAATAGATATTTACACACACTTTACTCTGAAGATACCTCACGCACACAGACAGGTCTGCTAGGTGAATGATAAGTGGAAAACAAATGAGAGCAGGCAGGGGTCCGGCAACCCCTGCAGCACACACTGCACATCTTCGACCCACCCCTGGCAAACATAGCCACAGGAAAGCCGCCATGTTCACTGAGCCAGAGTGAGCTGGGTGTTGCTGCTTTGGACAAGCGCCTGCTTCTTGCGAAGGCAGTGACAGGTCTGCTTGCTCACAGGACATATTTTCCATTGCAGCGTTGATGCTGCTCTGTTCAGCCATGTTGTCATCTGCTGGTACGGTTTCCACTGCTCTCTGTGCTCCACACTGCTCTTACAAATCACTTCAAGAGCACTTGAGGACAAAAAAGCTACTTGTGTTTTCTCTCCTGCTACCCCCCTCTCCAGTAACACACAACACATTTGTTCAGGGATTCATTAACAAAGCATTCTTTAACATTAATCTAGGGAGAAAATCCTGCAGTAGTTCCTTAAGCTATTGCTCTGTTAACATGGAGAGTAACTAGTCTGCAGGCTGGAGATTGCAAAATGCTTTGTCCTTTCTACTTTGCAAAGCAGTATAACTCATTAGCAAGCCCTTGCTAATTGAATTTGATTTAGTGTCAACACTGTCACAGTCACACAGAAGCACACCAATAAAATTTCAATCCTGCTTGCTGTGATCATTAAGTCCAGTTGTCTAACAACAGGAGCTCTGCCTTTGTGGTGAAGGTTGTCAGATCAGACTCACAGGAGCTCTGCATTTCACTTGCTACATGAAATAAATAAAAGTGCCAAAGCTGCCATCTAAAATATAAGATTAATGGAGAAATTCATGAGTTCTAATGACATGCATAAATGCTCCTTTTGGCTTTCCTTATTTTTTAAATGTGTTTCTGATGTCAGTTATCCTCTTCAAAACATAAAACACTATAGACCAATAGAGATTTGAAAGAACAAGTATGCTAAGAAAATGACTGCCTTCTATTTTCATTAAAAATCTCCTTTCAAATGAACAGAATAAAAATGAGAGAGTAAAAGGTGAATTCAGTATGTGGCTGAGAATTAAGGGCTTTTATATACTGAGTGTGCTGGCACAGTTGGGCTAGATTTATTTTTATTTTGGATCTTTGAGAAAACCAAAAAATGATAAACAACAAAAAATTCTTTCAAATCCTCTAACTTGGGTGCTTTTGGTAAATTAATACTAACAGTAACAATAACATAAAAATAATAATAGAAAAACACACCCAAGTACACTTATTGTTTAGATTTTTAGCACTAATGAACCAGAAAGAAAATACTCAAAACCTGAAGGTGCTATTCACAACCGTAAAGAACCATTCACTTGATCAGCTGTCCAAGACAATTTTCCTCCTTGCCCCATTACCAAGACAAGGAGACACATTCTTTCTTTTTAATATTTAATTACTTACACAAAGTTGAGTTTCTCTCTCCTGAGGGGCAAGTTCTACTCTGGGATTCATGAAACCCCATCATCTCTTTTTATTTTAGTGTTTACACATAGAATCACAGGTCCATACAGACACAAACCTATCCCTCACCAGAGGGTGGAGGGATTGCTCTATTTTATGTCAGCAGCAGTATGCTTAAATCTGTGTCTCACAGATCAAAAGAAGCTGCCATAAATACTGGATAACTGGGGAGAAGCAGTCCTGTAGGGGAATCCTTACTGACATCAGTCAATACTGAGAATGTTTTTTAAATCTTCTCTGGAATCTCAACTGGAAATTAGAAAAAAAAAAAAAAAAAAAAAAAAAAGGTAAGAAAGAAAAGAGAAAAGGAAAGAATACAAAAATACTGAGAGCTGATTAATCCAGTTTTTTAACTCATAACTGCCTGTTTACTCTCTTACTGAGTTTGGAATGATACTTCACAAACAATTAAAATTAATTTAATAAATCTAAAATCAACTCAGGGAAACATTTATGTTACAAGAGTACTTTTTCTGGGGCTATGGAGACATCATTCTATGAAGACATGAGGCAGACTGGTAATGATAGGTCTACTCATAGACGCACTCTATCACATACATGTGTGTATGTAGCCCTAGGTTGAGCTCTCAAGGAGAGCTCTCTCTAACCCAGCACTGTCCTATACAGTAAGGAGATACCCTAAATGTCTTTACTGTACAAAAAACCAGCATGGCCTTTTTAGGGTTTCATTTATAAAACTAAACTGTTCACTGATGTCACTCAGTGTATCATTTTGACTGTATTAACCATCAGCAAATTGCAGCCTCATATGTTCAAAAGCTTTGGGCATAACACCAGCACTTCAAATTATTAAGGAACATTCTGTGAGTTAGAGGGCAGCCCACTGAAAAGATGCACTGCATGAGTGTGTCTAAAAATACTTACTGCTGCCCCAACATAAAGCACAGACATACCCACTTTACACAGTAATGCAAAATGACACTTGAGAGATCTGTATGTTTTGCATACAGATCTTGCAACTCGACAGCAATGGGTTAGAAAGCTTTTCTTTTTCATTTGTTTATGCTAGAATATTATGTATCCTATTTACTGCAGAAAAACCTTACCATAGCAACCCTCTAGTCTTTTACATCAGACTAAGATCAGTGCTCTGATGGTCTTCAAGTCTCTCCCTTCCAAATGGACTTTGAGTTGAACAGTGAGCAACCTCAATGATTTGTTTGGATGAGGAGACTCTGGATTTCTTTCTTCCCTGCTGGTCTTATTCACCTCAGATAAGGGGCAATATCACATTTCTTACAAATAGTTTTCACTCAGTCCAGCCATTTCCCTCCTACTTTCAGGAAAGCTCCTCATCCTTGTTCTAAGTCTATGATAACATCCTTCCCTATTAGGGTTTTCATGATGAATTGCTGCCTCTTCTCCAGGACTGATTTTTGGCCAGTTCTTTTTCTGTTTCCTATGATCCATCCTAAGTCCATGAAAGTGTGCCTTTACTATCAGTGAGAAAAATAATGGGATTGCTCATATGTAGACTTTTCTCCTTACCCTACCCTGTGCTCAGAGGAACCTGACATGCCTCTGAGTTTTTTAGTATTTTCCTTATCAAAATCCCTGGGTGGGAGAAGAACTCAGAAACCTGTTTAAGCATTTGCTCCCCAAGTTGTGTGTGGGCTGTTGCTTCATTTCATTCTGCCACTGTCTAGACTATTCTGTGAAAAAATCCAGTCCTTATGTAAAAGAAACAGACCAGACGACATCTCAGTTGTCTAGTAAGTATTTTTAAACTCTGCAACTTTGTGTCATTCCAGTTAGCAACAACCAAGTGAAATATAAAAAGAAGTCCATTTTTAAGCTGCTGAAATGCAACTGCTTACATAAGATATGACTAATTACAAGGAGGAAACCAAACTTCCACAATGTATTATTGGTGGTTGAAGTTCTATACTGCTCTTACCAACATCTGGCAATGGAACCCAATTGCCACGACTGATTCTGTTGGCAAGTCAGGGATAAAAAGAGCTAGGTTAAGATGGGCAAAGTAACTGTTGAAAACAAAGCTGCTGGTTATCCTTACTTTGGTCTGATGATTTCTTTTGTTTCTAGGATTTTTAAACCTAATGATAGGATTATCTTAACATTAGAGGATTATAGCTGTTTGTGTGGTAGTATACTTTAAAAGTAGAAAGCATTTTTATTTACATTTACAGATGGAAACTGCACACAGCTCAGATTTTTCTATTAGAAAAAGGCCTCTGAATTAGTGTGAGGGAAAATAAACTTTTTCTTCTGTTCTTTCTAGCCACAAATACGTTGATATTCTCTAAAAGACCAGAAAGGAGACTGATAGCATGATAAGTTTTCACTACTTTCAGAAGAATGAAGATGACAAAAAGACTCTAATGGAACTATTTAATATATTTCTGCTTGTTTGAAAAGATTTTGCATTACATGGCCACTGGACTAGAACAGCAGAGAACTCATAAGTAATGAAGATTAAAATATTTTCATGGCCATTTTACTTACAGTTTCAGTTAGATTCTGATATTTCACTATGTCTGACAAAAACTCAAGACAAAGTCACAAATAAAATTACAGTGAGATTATGCCTCTTCAAACTGCAAGAGATATTCCTAAAATAACTGCTGTAAAGCCTTATACACTTTTAGTAAACGAAACAGCAGTTCTTAAAAAGGATAAGTATATTTAGGTTTGAGATATATTGGTGATAGTGCTAATATTCATGAAAGTGTTAATGGATGACAATATTTCATACAAGTAATTGAAGATGTATTGTATCCAAAACTAAGGATCAGATAGCAGCATGGAAAACACTTAGGTCTATAGCTCATTAACTAATAGTGCAGAAATATCAAGACAATTGTAAAAGGAAGTTTTAAATGGTTGCATATCAAGTCACATATATGTGATTTCAGTGATTAGTCTTCAAATTTTGCAAGTCAAAAAAGTCTCATTGTCATAGAGAACTTTATAACAAAAATATCCCTGGAACTGTTTTATTTACAGCTGTTCAGAACATAGTTCAGAAGTAGCTCCATTTCTATCCAGCACAAAAAATCCTTCACACAGCTAAAAGCTGTAGTATATAACCTGTGAGGTTTGAGGGAAGGATACTGTGAAAAGAGCCTGGAATGACAGATTGAATTAGAGGAATGCCTGCTCAGATTGAAAACGTAAATAAAAACATATGGCTACATCTCTCCAGATTTGGCAAAGCATCCTATAAATGTATGTGTTCTAAAGAGGGGAACAGAAAAGCAAAAACGTGTACAAAATCTTGAAACTGTCAACTGAACTGACAACCTAAATTACAGAAGAATCCAATCTGAACCATGCCTGGCCATTTACATGGCTTCATTTGTTGCAACCTACTAAGCAGTCTGCAAGGGACTACTGAAGTTGTTTCAGATATAGTGGGAAAGTATTTTTCTCCCTTGTGAAGAATTTGGGTATTTTACAGGTTTTCTTATTCTGGGAAATTCAAGGATCCATGAGAAATGTGTTTACAAAAATACATCAGTGACACATATCAACTCTAGCATTGCTTGGGACTAGATAAATCAGTAGTATGAATACACCAACATTTGACTCCCTGTCATTCCTTCAATTTGATCTATGTCCTATCATAACAATGATGATCTTCTCATTACCCATCCACTGGAAATTCTATCCCACCCAGGGTCCTATCTTGAACAAACACCGAAATACCTTTTCCAGTAGAGACTTAAACTATACTGTACTACAGTCCGCATGGTTGCTTTAGTTTCTAGGAAATACTGTGTTTGCAGCAGAAAACCGTTTGCTAGTTCTCTTTTCCTCTTCATTATTCTTACTTTTGATCCAAATATTCTGTTCTACTAAATATGGCATACCTGTCTCCACAAGCAGTTCTGATTTTGAATACTAATATTATTCAGATTTAAACAGAAACAAAGGGGGGAAAATGATTTTTTATCATCATAAAAATTTGTAAATCTCAGTCAAACTGAAATCAGCTGTTTTTCAAACTATTTGTTCCAAATAACTCAGATTATTTTACTCATATCAGCATTATTGCAACAATAACCATTTTGGTATTCTACCTCACTGAAACATTACTTCATTTCACAATGGTAGTTATATTTAGTTTTGATTTTAGTTTGACAAAAATGGGGATGTACAGCTGCAATAAAATAATTTAGAGACGCTTAAGGAAAAAGCCAATGTTTCGTGTCTTTTTTTTTTTTTTTCCCCTCAGACTTTAAAGTTTAATATAATAGAAGTTAATGAATAGTTTTGCACTACATTTTTTTTTCCTCCCACTGGTACAAACAAGCTTTGGTTCTCAATTCAGTGTTTGCTCACACATTTTCTAAACATAATGGGTGCTGCTTGAGTCCCACATGTTACTAGATGCTTATAGTATGGAAGACACAAGTTTTTAGTTTTATACTTGCTCTAATTTCCTGCTACAAATGTTAAGGGGCTCTTCTGGTTACCAGAACTCAGTTGTGGTGGGTTCTGGCTTAATTCCAGCAGTGATGCTAGCCTTCTTTCCTTGGGCACTCATAGAGTTTGGAGACAAGCCCAGGCACATCCAGCATCTTAATTAATAATGCATCACAGTTATTTCAGAAATGTCTCGAATTTCTTCAGGCGATAGCATTTCTGTTAATTCTGTAATTAACTAACATGCACTACTGTCCTTAAGAAGAGGGTGGGTCATTCAAATGTTCTTTCTTTTATTGTAATGTCATCATGATAAAAAGACGAACCACTCCATACATGCCTACTAATGTTCTAAGCAAGTATAATTACGGGGCAAACACTCTTGCTATATTTCAATTTAAGGGGGGAAAAAACAGGCTCTAACTATAAATTATAATGCCTTTATTTATCTATTTACTTTATTATTTTATTTTATTTTATTTTATTTTATTTTATTTATTTTATTTTATTTATTTTATTTTATTTTATTTTATTTTATTTTATTTTATTTTATTTTATTTTATTTTATTTTATTTTATTTTATTTTATTTTATTTTATTTTATTTTATTTTATTTTATTATTTATTTTATTTTTATTTTCAGATTGGGAACTGTTGTAGTGTCATATCAAATAGATTAGAACTCACCTAGTTTAAGGTAAAGGTAGATTTATCACACAAGCTGGATGAAGCCTTATCTATTATTAACTATATTATGTTGCTGATGTTTACACAGCCCTAAAGTTTATAAAAATAATGTGTAAGAAACTAAGATGGTTATTTTTTATTTATTTGCAGTTTTTTTCACTAGGACTAGTTCATTAATGAATTACAAAGCAATGCTGAGCTAAGCTTTCAGTCTTTAGTAAACATTATAGTTTTTTATTCTTGTTACATATTCATTTGATTTTCTATGATGGAAAATAACCGATTTAATTTTAGGAGCCTTTCTGATCTTAAATTGTAGGATACCTTTTTTTCTTGAGAATGTAGCACTCGGAGATCACCAAGATAACCATTATTGCATGAAGCACATATAACTCCAAAATGGGAAGGGAATTTGGATACGTCTCCTTCAAAGTACTGACATTAGTAACCATGGTAAAACAAAACTTACCTTTGGCTGCTATAAGACTACAACTCAGCATTACTGTGCTGCTCTTACTACATTTTATATTCCATTTATGAATTTTTCTGCTTCCAAGTTAAAACTGGGCAAGCTGTTTTCACCCATTAGTAATGCAAAAGGCTAAAGCCATAGAAGGAAAGGCTATCTATTATTAATGCATAACTTGATAAATGTCCAGGGTGTTCACATACCATGGTTACCTTCAGTAGCATAAATGTGTTATTTTATACAGAAAATAGGAGTCAATATGGTTCCATCTACTGGAAGTCAATTGACTTGCCTGTAAATAAATTGCCACCATTTAGAGTAATTTGTATATCTGACCAAAATTGATTAAGTCACAGGCTAAACCCATCTGAATATTGGCCCAATCCATGACAGCATACAAGAAAGAAGAGAATTAGTATGTCTCTGTGGATGAAGCTTAGTTCCACAAAAGCAGTTTTGCAGAGCCAAATTCCCTACCCCACACCTTTGACAATTATTTTTGAGACTAATTAATACATTTCAAGTGGCAAGCATGTTCTTGGCAGGAAGCAACAAGAGAATTTGTTCTAGACAACCTAGTCTAATACTTACTTTACTTACATTGTAATAGTAAACATTTACAGCAATTTAAGAAGTGAAGACTTTTTATATGTAAGATAATTTTTTTTTTTCCATCTAGGTTTTATATATTTGTATGTACCTGTGTGCACTTTTTGCTGTCCAATTTTACGATATTTGAGTATGTGCATTATGTACAGAAGTACTTACTCAGGAGTAAGATAACAGTCTATCTTTTAAAGTATATACTACAGTATATACTGTACCTGTAAGTAAACATTCCCTACACCCGCAGTACCTTCCATACTTGCTTTTGACCATAAGATCCATCACTATCTGTATGTACCTGACCACATGTACCTGACCCGTGCAATCCATGCCAAGTAAAATGCCAGACCCCAGACTTGTAGTTGTAAATTAAGATAATTACTCTGACTTTAGTGGAGCTACTGAATTGCTACATTTGAGAGCTTGGCCAGGTGTACTTGTGGTGTGTCACATGTGAGAATAAAAAAATTAATGGTGTAATTTATCTTATCTTATCTTTTTTTTTTTTTTTTTTTTCTTTTCCCCGTTTGTATATAAGGTGTGTGCAAGTGTGTTAAACTAGTTACTTGGAAACTCTACTCTTTATTGAGGTTTAAGAAAACAAATAAGTCTTTGTTTTTTAAGTGAATTTATAACTGTATAATCATGCCATTCAACTATCACATGTATCTGAATATATAATCACCCTGTGCAAACATTTATTAGCTTGATATTCATAGGCTTGCCTACTTATTAATATGGTACTGCTTCTACAGTGTAACTGTTGTGCAAGGACATTTTTTTCTAAACTCCAACCACCTTCTACGCTTATCCTTCAATTATTCAGTGTAAAGCATCTTTGCAGGGTTGAGTATATGGTGGTGACGTCTTGCATGTACAAACAGGACATAATCATACAACATTTGTTTTTTTTCCTCAGTTTTTCAGTTATGAATATACAATGTTGAGGCTAATGAATTTCATCATTTAAATTCACAGCATGAATTCCAGAACATTGGAGGCTTAGAAATGGTTCCAATATATTTATTTTTCTTGATGAGAGTCAGAGTTATTTCTATTTTGTATTTTAAAAGTCACAGTATGTTAAATGGCAGAACACTCTCAATTTATTAGATTTTTTTAAATTATTATTTTATTTTTTAATCACATACAAAAGACTGAAAGCTACAGGTTACTTATTATGAAAAGAAATCCATTATGTTCTCTTTGGTTCTTCTGGGGAGAGGAAGTGATTGTTCTGTTTATAGCCGCATTCATGCTGTCACTTTCTTGTGCCACTAGGTAAAACAGGAAATTTTATCATCATCATCACCACAATGATTTTCATTTCTGGAAAATTAATGTAAATACATGCTACAGACAAACATAGGAATGAAATAGCTTTAACCTGATTCACTCGTCTTTCTGAAAGTGCTGTCCAGTGCTGAATTATATTTAATTTTGTATTCAGCCATGTCATCCATATTCAATATCATAACTGCAGGCTGAATTTTGATATATGTTTCTGGAGATAGAGATAGGAGGACAAAGGAGGCTATTGACATATATGAAAAGGGTTAGAATGTTTTGTTACTGAAACGTTGTATTGTTTTCTAATTTATGATGTATATGCTAGCTACAGAAATCCAGATTAGCCAAAACGAATATAATTTGTTCAAAAACATCTAAAAGCCTTTTATTAGCAGATTTATAATAAGGTACTCTCTATAACCAATCTGCCAAAAAGTTCAATCCTAGCTTCTCAGGTACAAATTTTGTTTTTATCCTGCAAGAAATACCAACAAACTACACTTTCCCTGGCTTGTCAGACCTGATTCAGAGGGAGAAAAATTAAAAATAATAATAATAATAAAAAAAGTGAGTTCCCAGGGAGTGGGAACTGGTGGATATTCTGGCAACCAGAACCATGATGACAGAAACAAAAGCAGCAAGCTTACTACTGCAGTTTTGAGGGATGATGTATATGATACCTTTTTTTTTTTTTTTTATTTCTGCATGAATCTGCTCAGAGATCAGAGCCTGTTACTGAACGAAACAGTTTCTCTGAATATCTTTCATTCTCACACCAGGAAGTAATATCAATTTCTGCATTCCTGTAAGCAAGAGTGATTTGAGCTTAAGAGCGCAGCTGTGCATGATTTTAGCAATAACATTCAAACTTATGGTCTTCAAATGTCCTCACTTAGTTAAAAATAATTACTTTAAATACTAGGTATTAGCTAAAGTTTGTTTTCAGACCCAGTTTTAAAAAAAATGTTTTTACTGTCTGCATTCCTAGGAATGAAGAATCAAAACCTTGCTAAGAATTTCAGTGATCTGCAAATGCAGATTCAAAACTTTCTTGCATTTTTGCCTGCCTTTACTTTTGCTGTTGTTGTTGTTTCCATAAATTTCTTTTTCTCCTTGATCAAAAACATTGAGAGTTTAACAATTCAGCTAAATATAAAAATGTATAAATGTAGTTAAAATCTTTCTATTGCATCACTCATTTAAAACATCATTCATAACCTTCTCATCACTTCAATTAAATCCAGTGAAATTTACATGTCTCTAAACATTTCTGGCTTTATACATTTTGATCCCAATTATATGATGACATTGTTTACACATTCATCATAAAAGTATTAGTAGAAATTAAAAACTTACAAAAATATTTAAAAACTTAAAATTGTTGGGGACTCCTTTAAAGATTTTAGAGCATTAGAAATAAGGTGGTAACTGAAAGGTAAATTTAAGGACATTGAGTACCTCTTTTAGAGGAAGAGGGGGTAGAGTGAGAAAGGAAAAAAAAAATCAGCTTAACGAACTATTTAGAGGTTTTCCTAGTCTTTATGATGATGAAGATGATGATGACTATTATTATTTTTATTATTATTATCTTGTTTGATTGATCTTATAAGATTTCTTATATGAACAACCCAGATAATTTTGTCATGATAACTGTAGCACCAGGATTATAGCTGAATATAAAATGTAACTTGGACTGTTCTGCTTTAATATATCTGCAAACACACACACATGTATGCACACAGATGAATACAGGCATGTGTTTTTTGTTTCCAGGCTTATCCAGTATATATATATATCATGTATATAAACTCCTGTATATATTACTTTCCAGTAATATACTGATCCAGTAATATACTCAACAAATGTAAACTCTGGCAAGAAATTTCAACCACTGTAGAACAGACTGAAACTGAACATGCAAGGTAGGGTTTAGGTCAAGGTATTTATTATGTTAACATTACTTAAAAGGTTTTATTTAAAATTACATTTCTATTAAAATTAGGCTGTCCTTCTTTTCTGACCTGAGTTTCTTGGACAACATCATATCCAATATCCAATATTTCAAGGCATACATTTCATATATTGTGATGTTTTTTGTCAGTTACCTCATTTCTTTTTTTTTTTTTTTTTTTAATAGAAACATTGCCTGGCCAGGAACGCAGGAACATTGAATTCAATGACTGATGACAACTGACCATGAAGATTGTAAATAATAATTTTTATGACACAAACTCTTATTTGGAAATGAATTTTAAGTCTAAAATAACTGAAAATTACTTTAGCTTCTGCAAAATGTAAAGTGAATGTCTAATTTGCAACAAAGTCCCCACCTTCATGGTTTTTCTTTGGAAATTTTACTACAATCATCCCAGTAAGAGTGTAATTCACATCTCTTGTATGAAGGCTACATAAATAACAAGATGGACTGTCAGGGGAGAGTTGAGTGTTTTTACCCACTAACTACAAGCCCTGTAGGATGAGTGCCTGAAATTTCACTTCAGACAATTATATGAAGAAATGAACTCTAAAATGAGATAAAAATTTGGACATCTCCCAAATGCTGTATTCTAATGCATAATGTCATTTAGGCCTGTGAAAACTCTTCTCAGAAATTTATAAAATAGCTCATATTTTATTCTCAATATGGACAGAACAAAATTGAATTCAACTGTACCATTTTTTTATTTGCATTTTTTTTTCTGTTTTCACAGCTTCTCACCCACTGACTACAGTTTTCCCATTATTTTTCATCTATAATCGTGTAATAAAACCTCCCCTGCCCACCTCCTCACCCCCTAACAACAAAACAAACAACAGCAACAAAAAACAGGCACAGACACAAAACAAACAAACAAACACCTTTGTGTTCTATATAAATATGTAAGTATACACAAAATACACACATCCCCCTCCCTTTTTACATCTCTGTAGGATAATTAGATAGGATATAAGATTGTAGGATATAAGAGACCAACAAAACCCTTTTTACTTTCCTATTCATTCACTATTGTTTCATCATATCCATTTCCATTTTTTGCTTATTGAAGCACCTTGTTTAGGATGCTAATGGGTCTGTCTTAACTTCTATGTGACCTTGTATAGTATATGACTGTGAATCATCCCAAGGCACTTTTTTGCACTCTGCAAAATATATATATAAATATATATATATATATCATGCAAATTCCTCCTAAAATACATATTGAGACTACCTGAGTTCAAATGTGAGCTTCTCTGGACCACATGTTTGATCTTCTAGCTGGTGGCAGCACAATAGATTGGCCCGTGCAAGTTGTTTGTTGAAGATCAATAGCTAAATCAGCAGCTTCTTGATACTGTGAATTTGTAATTTGTTGTGATTCCTGCTGTAAGGGGGGCAAATGTTATATTGGCCAGTGAAGTCTTACCATTCTGCTGAGATCTGGAAACATATTCCATGCTTCCCGGGAGATGTCAGCATTAACAATTATAAAAACTGGGTAAAATGTATTCAAATTAATCTATGTGGAGCTTCTTAATGGCTCAGAAATTCAGTGTAGAATGGGTTAATACAATGGCTTAAATCTCCAAAAATGCTTTATTCAGAAATCTAGGTTGAAATGACATATAGGCAGAAGATAGCTGACACTTACTAGCAATACAATACATGATTTCCGTGGATTCTAGTTAAGTCTTGGCAATACAAATACATTGACTGACAGGACTTTAAGGCTTAAATGTATACTTTTAAGAAGTGTCTAAACTGTGTGTTCAGCAGTGTTGGCTTGATGTACGTCTTCTATGGAAACTTCTGGTAGGCTTACAGATGCTAATTCCTTCTTTCTTTCTGACATACACAAACTGCCATGTCAAATCTACATTCAGAAACAGCTAAACACAGCATTATTAGCTCTTGTTTGCAGTAACTTCTAAAAAATGAGTCCAAGCCCTAGTTTGACTTAGTATTATAAAGCTAAACAGTAAAAACTTCCAGGAATTTAAAAAGAACAGATAATAAACAAAACACTGCTTTCCTGACCACAGAGGTTTCCAGAGATACATTTCTAGTTAATAGTTTCTGGCATATAACTTAGTAAGCAATGTATATTCAGAAATCTGACAATAATCATGATGTAAGATTGAAACTTTGATCTGTTTCCATTTCATTGTGCTATTTTTTTTTTTTGTACCCTCTCAGGAATGGTTAAGTCCTTCCTGAAACAGCTCTTGAACACCAGTCCCTTTACAACTGAATAAACCTGGCAAATCACTAGGTACAAAGGTCTCCACTGTAGTGTACGTAAAAAGAAGATTTACAGTCATATGCTGTATTGAGCAGCCTTGTTGAATAGAATATAGCATACTGCATCTTTGACAGGCTGAAAGAAACCACTTGCTAGCTCTGATTTCAAGCTTGCATAAGAAGCAGACGATGTTATATCTTCAGCACATCAGGGAATCAAGCAGTCAGAGGGAACTGGGAAAGAAAGTAAAGTCTAACATGTTTTTGTCATTGTCCTATATAATACATAATATTCCCAGCTTTAGCTTTTTTCCATTTATTTGCTCCCCAGGGCAATTATATGACATTTATTCATCTTAACAGTTGTAGGAATTAGAGGTTACAAACAAGATATGTGTAACACCTTTTAACCCAAACTGTCTCAGGGAAGGAAGAAAATGTCACCCAATCTGTGTGGCCTTCTAAAAGTGCATTTGGATCATCAGAACAGCCAGATTAGTATTTCAGCCATCTTCTGTTTCTTCTGTAACTATCTACATAAACCCATTCTTCAACAAAAAAAGGGACTTATCTACAAGTTTCAATCAGATAAGGATCCTATGACAGGAATAATGGCCCTCCCTTTATTTCTTAAAGATATTCAAACAGCATTTTCAAAGAAATTAAACCTCAGGTGACCACATGATATATCCTCAAATTTACTGTGGAGAGCTGGAGAGGGAGGACTCAAAATTACGCTGTGTGAAACTGTCCCTACTATCCTGAATATTCAAAAAACCTATACTGTTTATATGCATACAGGAGAAGAGAAAAAACAAAACAAAACAAAAAAACAACAACAGCTTGACCCAGTGATGATGATGGAGAGAGTGGATGGATTATTCTTAAGAGAACAAAGAGCTATTTTCAAATGAAATGTCACTAAATTTTACTGGGCTTGCATAGATTTAACTTTTATTAATGACTTCTAGAGCAAAACTGATATATTACTGTACTGGTAAATTACCATATGGTCAAAATGGCAACTTTTGAAAAGTTCAGACATTTGTTCACACTTAATCCATACATGACCACATGCATAAATTAACAAAAGATTTAGCTTAAGCTGTTTAGGATAGTAGCTGATTTCCAAACCCCAAACTAAATGTTCTTGTTTTAAATTTTTTACATTAAAGATGAACCATACTCCAAATCACAGACTAAAAATACCTAAGCTTTGGCATGAGGGTTCACAACCTAAACACAGGTTTTGTTCTGAATAATAGGCATGACCCCTTTTCTCTCCACAATCTGGCTAGTACAATACATGAGTTCTTCATGCTGATCTGCATGCTGTAGTTTGCACTCTCCCCATTGCAAGCATATTGATTGGCATAAAGGGAAAATCTTTAAAGTGGTAGCCATTCACTTGCAAATGACAAAGTACTTAGACATTTTAGAGTACATTATTTTTTTTGATCCCATCTAAGCTTCTTCCGTAAAACAGTATTATGGGTGATGTCCAAAAAGGCTTCACCTTTTGAAACTACATTTTATTGGTTGAATTACATGTAATTGTCTAAAAAAATACGTTATGCAGGTGGCAATTAGGCTTTATTACACTCAGGAATGTTGATATGTCATACAATGTCAGAGAAGACAGTACAAGTCTGACACCATCCTTCTATATATACCAGTACTATTTAGAAGACTGTGAAAGCCCAAATAATTTCACACAACCATTTCCAAATTATTATTATTATTATTATTATTATTTTGAAATTAAAAGCAGAATGTAACCCCTTGGCATCTCTTCTTCTTCTTCTTCTTCTTCTTCTTCTTCTTCTTCTTCTTCTTCTTCTTCTTCTTCTTCTTCTTCTTCTTCTTCTTCTTCTTCTTCTTCCTTTTCTTCTTCTTCTTCTTCTTCTTCTTCTTCTTCTTCTTTTTCTTCTTCTTCTTCTTCTTCTTCTTCTTCTTCTTCTTCTTCTTCTTCTTCTTCCTCCTCCTCCTCCTCCTGCTCCTCCTCCTCCTCTTCCTCCTCCTCCTCCTCCTCTTTTCTTTTCTATTCTTTTTAGAGATTTGTTTAAAGTTTAATGGAGCAAATATAAAACACGCAACATTTCTAAGCACAGTATTGACTTGATTTCTTTTATCCTTAGGGATTTATATTACCAATTATTCATTGGCTCAGCCAGATGAAAGGGAACTGAAGCCATTCTCCTAAGTAAAGTTTTCTGTTTTCTGAAAAGGCTTACCAAGAAATGGATACTTTAGAAAGGGAACAAACACAATAGATGTTGCATGTTGCATGGAAAAAGGAGTCTTTTATAACCCAATCAATTTACTTTGTGTCTAGCACATATCCAATGACTGTTTGATTGTGTATCTGCAACAATAAAGGCTAGTGAATATCTTCTTTGCAGAATGTTCTCACAGATTAGCACAATGGTTTATAGATCACAGGCAAAGGAAAACTGCCTCTTTCCCCCAAATTTCACACTGTTCAAAGCTCAGATCTTGCCTAGATATCTCTTTGGAAAGCATGTTTTTGGGTGGTTGCGGAGCACTTGCTACTATTAAACACCATTAGGCACTGACCAGAACATTACTGCGGACTCTAGCATTCACTGTTGTATCCTGCCACCTTTGGCACAGATACCCATGGACGCTAGGCAGAACTGGTGTTGTTTCCTTCACACTGGCTGGGTGGTTGTGAGTTACAAATGCAGTACATGCTAAATTACCCATCAGCAATACAGATCCTAGAAGTTCTGGAGGAATTCTATTTCTCACTCTTTGTGTGGTCTGCAGCACAACCAAGAGCCCCAAGATAGCAATTTCACCCATAAAATAAAGAATAGATGCAGAAACTGTAAATATAGCCAACAGAAAACAAAACAAAAACACACACACGCAAAACAAACAAACAAAAACCCACCAACCAGTGAATCAAAAAACACACAACAAGCAATGTAGGAACTTAAAATAAGTTAAAAACTTCCTTCAGCAACTAAGGGAAAAGCAGCTGAATTTTCCACTTTCAGTGTCTAGAAAGGGGTTCCAGCCACCTGACCACCTAAGCTAAGAATATCTTGAACATCTGTTTACTTGTTGAAGATAGAACTTTGATGAAAAGTCATCTCATGGGCTACTTTCATCTTGTGGAAGGAGAGGTTTAGGGATGGAGAAAGCATTCTGTGTTTCCCTTCGTGTCGTGATAGAATAGCATCTACTTTTGGCTCAACTTTGAGATTTTTAATCTTTCTTTTTTTTTTTTTGCACTGTGTTTACTTTGCCTTAAAAAAAAAAGTAAAAAAAAAAAAGTAAAAAAAAAAAGTAAGGTACTGTGGGTACTTTCCTTACTAAACTACATGATCTTAATTCAGAACTGTTTTTCCAAGTATTGCATTGTAACATGCTTCTAAGTAGGCCAAGAGAGGCTAAGCAAAATTTTAACTTCCTGGAAGAGTTGCTTACTGTGTAACAGGTATGATTAAAATGAAGGTCTTTCTTTCTTCTGCAATTTAAAGGTTGTGCTGTGCTACTTTACTTTTAAGTAACTGCTCTAAACTCTTTATGTTTTCAGCGTGATTTGGCACTAAACACAGAAACCTTACATTGCTTTTATTTTTTGTTATTATTATTATTATTATTATTTTAATATTTTGTTCCATTAGGTTGATAATTATTCCTTCAATTTCATAAAAATAACAACAGCAAAAAGGAAATCCACTTTTAAATATCAGTTGAAGAGTAGTTTACAGTCTCAGGACAAAGCTATATTTCAGTAGATAATTTATTTATTTATTTAGATATAAGTGATTTTTTTTAAAAAGTGTTCATATTTCTGGTCAAGAAGAGCGAGAAGTGGCTGGCAAAGGGACTTGTCCTAGTGATGAGAAAGAGAGCATCAGAAGGACTAGCTTTCTTCCTCCTTGGTATATTTCTGGAGAAGTGAAATCAGGCTGGGAAATTAAGTCAGTTTGATATCTCAATATTCTAAATACTATTAGCATTATGGTGCTGAAAATAATACTTCTTTGACGTTTTTTGTCTATGATGGATTCTCAAGATATGCTGAAGCTTTTCTGAAATGACTTCATTGTTAATTACACCAGAGGTATCATGTTAAGTTTGAACCGAACAAACTACGTGGTTGCTAGAGCTCCCTCTTCTCTCCCATGTTGCCCTATGCATTTTCTGTAAGTACTAGCAGCTAATGGATGCTCCTAGCTCCCTTCTCCATAACAAATGATTTCTCTTTATCCAGAAGCATTGAGTCTTTTTTTTTTTTCTCTTTACTCTGGACTCATCTTTTTCTCTGCCTACTCAAAGCAGGTCATCTTTGTGAGGAGAACAGGATGGAATATTCTGTAAATATTTGCATAACTTATTATGCCCCTTGAGGCTAGAATTTTTTTATTTACTTTGAACTGCACCATTGGCTGAAATGAATGTACCTTAAGTTTTCTAAGGCTTATAAATATAATTGATCAATATCTGGTCTACTAAATTGAAAACAAAATTTTGAAAGTAAGAACTCAAAATCATTACAGAGGAAAGGCAGAATACAAAGGGCTCGCATTCTGGAAACTCCACTGTCTAAATTTTACTGTCTTCAATGGCTACCCCTTATAAGCTTAACTGTATAGTAAATATCCTCTTAGAACATATGGAACATTTTGAACACAGCCAGTTCTCCATAAATTTTCCAGAATTTACTGAGCAAATTTACTATAAATTTACAAACAAACAAACAAACAAAAAAAACCTGTTCCAAAAGCATGTTATTTCTCACAGCAAATAAAGCAGCAATAATAATTCCAGAGCTGATGACCTAAACTTATCAATTAAAAGTATTATTTCATTTCCACTGAGACCCCAGATTTAGAGATATACCAGAGTACCTTGCTGAACTGTGTATTTATATCTGTTAAATTCATTGAAAAATGAAAGCTTTAAGGCTTCACCTTTCACAGAAGAAAATAAGCCATTTCAAGTGTCTGTTCCCCTGGCTGCTATGGTAGTCCAGATCATCATAACCAAATTCACTTCAGGCACAGGAAACCAGCATTTCAGAACAATACACCCTGCATAATTAAAATATTGATGCTTTCAAAACTTCTATTATTCGGACACCTGAATTTTCTGATCCAAAGGACTGCCAGGCTTTCACGGCAGTCTCAGTGACCAGGGTCACCAGACTTTGAGATATGTTCTTTTATTAGTCATTCTCACTGCATAAGCTGCTGCAGTAGAATGATATTCTGAAATCCTGCATGCTGGCACTTCAGAAATCAGTGACTATCTCTCGAGAAGATAGCTATGTTTTATGTCCATATAGAGGTTTGTGATCTCTAGCAACAATGAAACTGGATTTCAGAAAGTGGATAAAACTCTAGGAAACGTGCTGAGCCCACCTAATTATATGCAAACTTAAAATAAATCATCAGATAAACCTGTTAAACATTAGATTCTAGATTGTGGTCTATAGTTAGTGGATAGTCTCTGATTCCATGCTCAGCAGCCTGCAGCTGCTCCAGAGAAGCTATTACATTGTTCTCATTTGTATCATCTTAGAAAGAGTTTTCAATTAAAAGTTTAATGTTAGGGCTGAACCATCAAAAAAAAAAAAAAAAAAAAAAAGAATAATTGATACATATTGTGTATAGTGACCAAAAAAGTCTGAGAACCATCATATTATAAGTGTCATTAGTAGACAGTTTCACGCTTCAAAGGGGAGATATCCAGCAGACTCACATCATGCAATAGAACACAGAACATGAAGTCTAACATAGAATATGAGTTTAGAAGCCTTATTTATGAATTTATCTTTCTACAAGTCTCACCTCAGCTTCCTGGAAACTCCTTTTTAAATTAACATTCTCAGAGGAAACTCTAACACAATTATTTTTCAGTGTTATCAATACTCCTATGTTAGGGATAATAAACACATTTCATTTGCGTCCCTGAATGTTTCTTAACAGTAAAAATGTCTAAAAATCCAGTTAGTTCTTTTTCTTATTCAACTGAAGTTTTATATATTTTAATTCAATTTCCCTACTTCTGTGGTTACTAGTGGCTTCATTCAACACACAAACATGTAAAATGTTCATATTCTTCAGCAGCTCATTGAAATATCCTGTTTCTAAAATATTTCTAAAGTGTTTTGTCTGTTGTTAGACTGCCCAAGTATTTTAGCAATTCAAATCCTATAGAGAAGTAATATAACATGTAAACCAACTTTTAAAATATTCTATACCCATATCCAGCCTCTAAAACAAGTCATGTACTTCCAATTTTCACTAAAGGCAAAGACAGCTGATATGTAGAAAACCTGTATTATTTCCCTTATAAGCATTTTCCTCCTCTTTCTGTATCAGTATACGTCTAATTTTTTATCTGAAGATTACATTTTTCAGCTTTGTGTTTTAAATGTAGCATAGCAAGTGGGAATTTCTTTCTTAAGTGTTCCTGATATGAGGGAATGAAAATATATTAAAGAAATAAATTGCACAGAGAATTAATCTTGAAATATTTATTTTCATTACTTCCTTTCTTTGTATGCTTTTCTATGTATTGGAAGATAGAGAGAACGTTATATTTTCTTGTAAAAGGATGATGTGTGTGTGTGTGTGGGGGGGGGGGGGCTTAAAAGTATTGGAATGGGAAAGACTGCTGTTTTCATGTAAAAAACCTGCATGTTTTACCTTGTACACCAGAGTTTCAAATTGCCAATCTTGTGAAGCGCTGTCACAACTTATGCGTGACTGACTGGTTACAGTGCCTGCTAATCTATATGGAGAGGTGAGAATTTGTCACTATGCATAAGCAGAGAGATCAGTCAGATATAGTGATAGATCTGTTCTTTGCCTGGATTCGTCTGCTGCTATATTAGGGTGTCTCAGCGGCTGCCAAATCAAATTCCAAGCCTAGTTTCATGGCTGGAAAAAAAAAAAACAGCAAAAGAAGTAGTGGTGTCCTAACACAACCACTTTGGGATGCAATAACCAAGGAGAAAAAATACTCTCATAACCACTATGGTGCTGTGCTCCTGTGTTCCAGACCAGCCGCAGTGGTTATGGAATTACATCATAATCTTTCTCCGGTCACTGTAGTGTATTCACAACACAGTATAGCATAGCACAATGCAGTAACAGGTACCTACCTCTCTTGGGGTTACTAATAATGAAGATATTTTATATAGCTAAATGTGCCACTATCAAAAAACACAAAACAGACAAAACAGAAGCACAGTATCGTAAAAGATATGTCCTGCTTACAGGGAAAAGAGTCAGTATTCGACGTATTGTACAATGGTCTATTGGTCTATTTGCGGTTGTTATTTTTAGTTTTAGATTTTTATTTTATTAATCTATTTTTAAGTTTAAAAACCACAGGGTCCTTCCCTCAAATAGAGTAGGCTTTGAGTTGGCTAATTCTCAGACAGAATTGCTCCTGTCTAGAAGACATGTTAGAGTCCTACCAACAATCACTTTTTTTGGATAACTCGTTGACTGTTTTACTGCTAGCATTGTACCAATCTGTTAGTGGACTGAGAAGGTTTATGCTTTTCACAGACTGGAGATCAGACAGAAGTAGGTTGCAAGCAAGTCATGGTCCTTGCTCAAATACCTGGCATTCCAAGGAGTTCTTAAGGTCTACAAGGAGCAGAGCCTTTCTTGTCTTCGCTACCTTACCCTTCTCTTCTGAGGTCATGACAGGTTCTCTACTGGAAATATAGGTGACAGTTTACAGAAAGGCACATATATCATCCACTTAAAATCAACAAAAATTAAAACACATAGGAGTGGAAAAAGGGATGAAAACTACAAAGATGAACCGTGTCCACCTGGCTGCCTGCGTAACTGATGCTCTGTTCCTGCCTATGCCTCCTTCCTCTGCTGCCTTTTGTCATCAGTTCCGGGACTCTCTGACCCAATCTCCCTGTTCTTTGTCAGAACCCTTAACCATAGGCAAATTAGAATAAAAAGCTGAAATGTAAACTTAACTAGATTAACAAAAAATAATAATTAAAAAAACCCAACACATCACAAGTTACAATCATCTAATGGGCAGATTTCAATAGAGAATTGGTACAAGAGTGAGGTGTCAAATACACAGGATTTACAGAAGACTTTTTCAGCCTGTCTATCTTAGACATTACAATCATGTATCTGCACAAGTGATATAAGACTGCTGGTCTGAACATAGGTCAAGGTCTGTCCCCTCTTCAGAGGTTTTAGACAATCCTATTCATGCCTGTATGTGCAAGAGTCTTGAAAGCTTTGTACTAATGTGGCTGCTGATTGCAGTCATGATTTATATTCTCAGTTATTATTTTTTAAACTAAAGGAGTCATTAGGGAGATAGTATCAACTGTATCAAGTATATTTAATTATAGTGCTTAAAGGCTGCCTTACTGCTAGTGGATAGAAGGATCCACTCAGAATTTTGCATTCCTTATCACTCATCAAAGGAATAGCAATAGCATATATTTTATAATTTTTCTCCCACTGACATAGTGTAATAGTAGCTCTATTAGTTTTCATCTGTATAGATTAAGATAACTGTTGGTATGCAGCAGCTTGTAATGATGGAACAAAGAATCAAGGTTAGTTAACTATTTCCAGACTTAACTCTGGCTTGCAGCCTGACCTTTGGCAAGGGACTTTTCACATCATCTACACTGAGAACTGTGTTAGAACTGTAAAAGTTCATTCAGCACATCCTGGATGCTTCACTATGCTTGAACTTCCCTGCTAGTCTCCAGGAGAGAGACTTTACTGCAAGCACAGTAGACAAGTTGGTCATTAGTTTGCTGGGTAGTTTGTATGGTCTCACTAAATGGGAGATCATAAAACAGACCAGTCACTTGTCATTATCGTTAGCAGAAGAGCAATGCAACTATCAGTTGGCACAGAGTGAAATAACAAGCTGCTTGTTCAGCACTGCCTTCACACCTTAAGCACAATTCTGTTATGAACATTGTATTGTTTGCAAGAGCCATTTTATTTAGGGTTCCACTGGATGTAAAAATAACATTGTTTTATAATAAATTGGCAATGAAAAAGTCACACTTTAAACAGAGATTTTCAAGTACTCCAACAAATTCTGGAAGAAAAATGTCACACATTCCCACTTCCCCTGAAAGCAGCAGCAACAAACAGCAATCTTGTGGAACAGTTATTGTTATGCGTTGTGCTGTTTCTTACAGAACTGTTTGTTTGTCATTGGTGTCTATTTAATCATGCCTGTTATGCTGGATTTTAAAGCTTAGTAAACACTTTACAAATCCACTCTGGTTTTAGACAGGCTTGTTCTTTGTGAAAGCTAAAATGACTGGATTCATCAAGGGCAAAAATCCATACACAGTGCAGGCATAATCTTTCTGTGTACTGCAGCATGATGAGGAATCAAGGTGGCAGGAAATGAGTACATCAAAGCAGACAGAGTTACCCATTTGGTGTTGCAGTATTTTTCTTACTTTTCTTTAGTATAGAACAAATTATTGTACTTTGCAGGTAAAACAGGTAAAAACTTGTCACAAATTATTTTTCATGTGTTTTTCGGTTGACATTCAGTGTCACTGTTAACTAGAACCTATTGGACCAACAGGCTATGATAGGTCCAGGAAAGAAAAAAAAAAAAAAGTGTATGTAAATACATACACACACCCTAAGGAAAGATGGTGGAGCTTTCCATAAACCTTGCACATGTTCATAAAACTTTGAAAAGAGCATACATGATGAATGTTAAAATACATGCTGATAGTATTTTTGATGAAACAAAACATTTGACTATTTCTGTTTTAATATTCTGGAGTTAATCAGCAATTAATAATTAAAACAGAAGGCAAAAAGGTGGTGGAACATGGCCAAAACATGACTTCAGAAGATGTGGCTATATGTATAAACCTGTGTCTCTCTGTGTATATATACAAACATATGTATATATACTACAGATGATAGTATATAAACAGACATACATACATACACATACAAAAAAGCTACATATGCTTCAAATATTCTTTTATAGTATCTGATGGTAGATTTCCCCTATACCTATCATTTAACAGTGAATATTTGTAACAGAGAATAGTCATTTATCATTTGCACAAAATAACATCAGTAGATGTATTATTACCCACTGTAGTAAATATACATGTATATTTAAGACTACACTAAGTATGTGGACAGCTGCTTAAAGAAAAGAAACCTTGACAGAAATCTCTCCTTGGAATCTGGCTTCAGCACACTAGATCACTTTATTTTCAGCTAGAGAGACAATATGTCAGCTCAGCTAAAGAAAATTGCAGGCATTTTTTTCATGCAGTGCTAGTTTTACAGAAGTTTAAGAGTTGCCAAAAAGTTTTGAACTCATGAACCCAAACATCAGCTGAGCCAATGTTCTCAAGGTAGAATATTTTCAATAAAAATATTCCACACAAGTGGCTGTATCCGTGTTTATGACTCACAGATTGAGCCTCAAGGATTGTGTATATGAGGGCAGTGGAAGAGCCTCATACTGTTGAAAAAATTCCTGCTTCTAAAGGTCAAATGGTTTCATAGATTTTAATGTGAAAAGTCATTTCAAACGCTTCATTTTTATAGTAGCCACAGCTAATCAGATCATTTCCCAAAACATATTTTTTTTCCAAAGTATAAAAAACAAAACAAACAAACAAACAAAAAAAACAGCAAAACCTGTGTGCCAAAATGTCAGAAAACTTCATGCACGTTTGAAGACATTTATCTTCAAAACACTGGCAGAACTCATGCAGAACTGTCACTGGTAAGTACTATTTTGATATTATATTGAAAAAAAGAACTATATTGAATGTATTATATACCTGCATGTTTGGCCGATTTCTGAACAATTTATTGTCTTCCATGGAAAATGTTATTTTGCACTAAATAAAGGAATATTTGGAGCCTGGATGATTGATTAAGGGCTAGCCTTTTAGTTACTTTACTTTTGCTTTAAGATTTCTTTGAATCAATCTGAATTCAAGAAGTATGTTATATTTAGCAGATGTTTTTAAGAAATAAAAGTCATAAAACCACAGAACAGGTAGGGAAAACAAATAGTGCCAGCCACTGTACAGGCAGTCTTGCTGGCAGTTCAGTTTGATTAGTCGTCATAGGTTTGCTAAAATAATTAGTAAAAATGTCAGTGTGCTGCTTGTCAGTTTACAACTTTAAAGAGGTGTTAGTTCATACTGATAGACAGCACTGCTCTTTCCCAGTATAGCAAAAAGAAGAGCACAGTACAGCAAAACCATAAATATTAATATGTATCATCAGGTTTACCACTTAGGAGTGTCACCTTGTGATTAATGGACTGATACTGAGAGCTCTAAAGCAAAGCAGAGCTGAAAAAGATGTGCTTGTAGGCTAAAATACAATGCCTACTGTACATTTCAGCTTACTGGCAGTATTTTAAATAAAATAATAATAATAGCTATTAATCATTATACACAGAATGTTGAACTGTTTCATATGAGCACAGAAAGTTGCTCATTCAGTTTCAGGCTAAATTCTTACTTTATCTGTGCATACATTAAAATTACTGTAACATTTTTGGTGAAAGACAATATTTGCCAAATTCTCCAAAAGATACAGCTTCTCTTTCCTTATAGAGTGCCTCTACAATTGCACTAGAATGTTCGATCAGTACGTACATATTTATAAAATGGAACAGTGGTAACAGCTTATATACTGAGGCAGACATGAACATGGTGACACATCCAAACTTTGGGAGATTTGCAGAACTTTCTAGAGTGCTGAACGTATGCCAGCGGGTGAAGAGCTACTTTATATAATATGCTTTATGTAAGACACTCTTTATGAGTCAGTCTTTTCACAATATAGCCATTGTGTGTACCAGCACCCTGCAGAGGGTTCAGCATCATGTCTGATCTAATTCATGTTAAGGTTTTGCTCTTTAAATGGCTGAATCTTAGAGCCTTCATGGCCTATTATTTTAGGGCTTTAGTTCCACTGACTTCACCACTACAAAGTTCCTAGTGTCATACAAAATAAACACTTTACTATAACACTGTAATATCCTTTTAATTGGGATTTATTTATTCACGTATTCACGGAAAACTTATGAGACTAAACTTTTTACTTTTTTATTTTTATTTTTTAAAGATGTATGTTATTTGATATCTGAGTCTTGTTTACTACCAAGCATACTACAAAACAAGAGTCAGAGTATGTTTCTGTAATCACTTCCACTTTATTATTTGCAAGGAAAAAGTTAAAAACTTTCTAGAGAAGGACAAAAGCAAAGAAGAGCAAATAGAGATGCCATTGAATGATAGGTCCCAATTATCAGTAAGTAACGAAGAAGGCTATATACATTATAAGTAAACTGACTGCATTTCTTTGTAAAAGAAACAAAGAGTCACAAAGATCTACTGGAGATGAGTAAAGCAGTTGCAAAGCTATTGATAAAATTTGTTCTTTTTACTCGCCATGCTATTCCCACTGGACATTATAATTAAACTTATTAAATAATGTTTTTCTGGTCCGTGATTTACTACCTGCCTGTCATCCTATAATGCATGCTTCAGTGTTAGCTCGTAACAGCCATATCACATTCACCATAGCTTATGTGCTAGCTGAAACAATCCAATTATTTACAACAATAATGTGAGTAGCGTCTCAGCTGAAACTTCTTTTCTGACACATTTCTCTACCAATTAAGAGCTGGAAAACTCCCTTAGTTTATGTAAGACTGTAAGAAAAATGGAGAAATAGTATGTTAAAACCCCTTCCCATAGATTTTTCCCAAGGACTTTCTCAGTTTCTGGCTAAAGCACTGCATGCATCCCAGCAGGGAAAAAAAAAAAAAAAAAAAAAGAAGAAAAAGAAAGAAGAAAAAGAAAGAAGAAAAAGAAAAAGAAAAAGAAAAGGAAAAAGAAGAACGACAGCACAAAAACTTGTTTTAAAAAAGGTTTGAAAATAATTACTACTATAAACTCCTGTGATGCATTTTATTGCTCTGCCATATGGAGTCTGATTTAGAAGCAAATGTTGGTTTCTGTACTGCAAACTACAAGATATATATGTGTTTATGTGTGAGCAAGATGAAGGAGAGAGTTCAGACCTGGATTTATACCCCCAGACACCAATGTTCAATGGCTCATCCATCTTCTCCTATGTAAAGGTGTCAGATCCACAAAAGTGCACAAACCTTAACCTCTTAGCTGTGCATTTGAAATCTAGAGTCTCTGCAACAGCTTAGAAATATCTCAGTGTGAGTCTAGAAAGAAGTAAGGCATTCTTATTCAGGAACAAGTGTGTCTAGGCAATCTGTTAATCATAAGCTGTCTTTATTTTGTTTATCTTCAACACAGTCATTAGGAAGGTTTAAGATTTTCCTTTTGATATTAGAAAAACTTCTTCCAACTTTGAGTACTGAACAAATCCAATCTGCTCTCTTCCCCTGTTGTCCTCCCTCTTCCCTCCGCTTTTCTTCTCAGTGCCACCTAACATAGGTGCTATTGATGAATCATTGGTGTGAATCAGCCATCTTGCCTTTTTACCATGTTATTCAGGGATCCTCTGAAGCCAGGCTCTTCTGTTAGTGCTGGAAATGCTATCCTGATACAAAGGCACTGTAAAGACATTTCCACAAAGAATTCACTATAAATGTAGCCTGAAATGTTGCATGAACTTTGGGTACAGATTTGTAAATGAAAGCATAGACCTCACAGAAAGCTTCTGGGTTACCATGGCAAAACAGACATTTTCTAGATCTCACAAGTTTTCTTTACTTCTGTGAATTAGTAGGCAATAAATAAACATTTATTTCTCACTAAAAGATTTTTATATCGATGAAATACTATCAGTGTAGCAAATGCAAGAATTTGAGTTGTATTTAAGGAAGGTTATAGAGTCGTTTAAGCCTCTCATATAGTCTCACTTGTAATGAAAAATAATGAGCAGAAAATATTTTCAGAAAGATTTATTAATCTTTCTCCTTCCCCTCAAGCACTTCTTATGTTTCTGTTCTGTTTTCTTTTTCTTTCAGCAACTTCCATCTTTCATAATTATACTTATCATATACAGATTCCCATTAATTCTTCACTTGTTATTTTGAGTTTTACTCTTCCTGGAGAGTCTTGCTGTCAAAATACTGTCAGGCTGTCAAAATACTTCTTTTAGCCTTCTCCTCTCCCTACTACAATATCATCTTGAACTCTTTACACTTGAGGTCTACTGGTATGGAAATGCCAAATCATGAGAGTTTGGACTATAGAATTAAGCTCTGGGGACCACATTTTTAGTGCAATTTCTGTCATGAAACACATACTAGAATGACAAAATAAGTGTAGTTTCACTGATTAATGAAGTCAGAGATAATTATACACCATCATTTTAATTATTTCATAGTTTTTCCCTGTAGTAAGTACAGGGAAGATTTGGTTATATCAAATAGTATTAAGTTAACTTAATTAATGTATTAAATGGTCAACTGGCTATTTTTTGAGCATGGTCGGTGTTAATATATTGGCACATGTAAAGTATTAAAATAATATATTCAGAATTACAAATATTTAATATTGTAATATTCACTTTGAAAATGGGTATGTTCTGCATTTTAAAGTAGCTTTTTTTTAGATGGATATAATAACTTTTCATCCTAGTGTCACATATGTAAATCCCTGAACATTAGAGCAAGAATATAATCTTTATTGTGAATTCTTACTATTCTTTGCACATGGTCTATGCATACAGTAGAGTTTACATTCTACACTATATTTCTGAAGTCATTGACAATATTTTTTGAAGGATAAAATACAACGCTCAAGTGGGTCCAGAGAAAACCATATTGTCCTTGTCTGCTTGCCAAGACAAGTTCAACTACAGAATTACATTAGATTCTATATGATAAGGGTAACCTCAATAACCTGGAGAACAATAGTTTTCCAAAAATAAGAACTGTTGAGAAATGATAGACATACACCCAATCTACAAGCTTATAGTCACTTTCCTTAATGAAAGGTCAGAATCCAAGGTCATCTTCCATGTGGAGCATCAAAATAGAAAACAATATTTAAACACATGTAGAGCTGTTAGCAAGGTCTCTGGTGAGGTTTAGGTTTGGAGTCTTCTTCCTCCCTTCCTTTCTTTTGTTAGATTCTTTTTAAAATTTATCTGACACCATCTGCCTCAGTAGCTCAATGAAACTCATAAAAAGTTTCCATTTGAAGGAGAAAAAAGACATTCAGTGTGAAGTTAATTCACCCCTGTTCTTTCCTCCATGCTCAGAAGATAAGAGATGAATGTTCCGTGTGGAATAGGCATATTATTTTTTCATGGTTTTGTTTCAATGACTGCATATGACCAGCAAACTTCCTCTAAGACCTCTGATAGTCCACTCTTGCATCACGTGGCTTTCACTGTTTATTGAGCTCTTATTCTTCTTTTACCCTGTCTTTGGGGATCCACAAGACTGTTGCATCATGGGCTTCAACTCAGAAAGGAGTAAGGTCCTGTATCCCACCCTAGCTAGACCAGTAGTCACAGGTGGTAAATGGCAATCCCCATAGAATTTTAGGCAGTTGGTGCCAGTTAGGTTAAAAGTCTCCTGTCATATAAATAAGCTACCTGAGGGAAACTTTTTTTTTTCCCCACAAAATTTGTCACCTGCATCTCATTCCAGGTAAGAAAAGTTGGAATCTGGGGCAATGGAATCAGAAATGGTTGCATTAACTCCAGTTCTAGGTGGGATATCCAAATTCCAGGTTTTATGGTCTAGATCTAATCTGCCAGCAACAGGCCCTTTTACTTTTTCATTTGTCCCTGCATGTTATTAATAAATCTTTTTATTTATTTATTTATTTATTTATTTATTATTATTATTATTATTTTAATTTACTTATTTTGTTCATAACTGTCAGATTTCCTGTTATACTAACTACAATGCCTGGAGTAAAGTTTAATAAGTGTCTCAAAAGACCTGTTCTTTTATTCAAAGGGAAGTCAAACAATATTTGTTTAATTTTTAATGATAATCTCATTCATATGATAAAGTTACAAGAAAAAATGTTCTTGGGAATATGCAAGTGTCAGAAATGAGTTACAAACTGGCAATAATAACACAGCCATATTTATCAAAAGGAGGTTTTTTAGTGTTTCTGTACTGTATTGTAACAGTACTTTTTTTTTTTCTTCTTTAAATTAAAGTCTTACTGCAGTGGGAATGTATGTCTGGATAGAATACGTACTGTCAATTTAGTTCAAAATATTGGTTTTGTGCCTATAACTACAAACTTACTAGTGTTACTGAAGAAATTTTTGTCTGAGGATGTATCACTGCATTGAAGAGTTCCAGTTTAAAATTAAGATGAGTAACGGAAACAGAGCACTGGAAACCATAACCAGGAGAAGTTTGAGCTGCATTTCCATAACACTTCTTACAAGGCTTGTGAGCTTGACTACCATATTCAGCACTGGCTTTATGGCCTGTGATGAAAAAAGCTGTGTAGGTGAATTAAAAAAATTCCTGTGGAAACTTGGCAACTGTCAGTTTTCTCTGAAAATTAGGCATCTGTCCTGACCTGAAAGTTTTCTAAACACAAGTATACATAAATATGCACAGTAGTTGTTTAGATTCTTTGCTAATTTTATGGCTGTGCCATTCTGAAAATTAAGTGTTCAGCATCCCAGTTACTTAGAATGAGACTATAAAGCAATATAGGTGCTTCTGTAAAATTTACCCTAAATTGTAAATGATCAAAATATGTATTTGAGCACTAACTAATCTCTAGCAAGTAAACAAACAAGATTTGGACCATGTCTAGTTTCCTCTTCTATTATTGTCTCAAGATTTCCAGAAAATCTATTTCTATTGGACTTAAAATGAGCATGTCCTACCATGCAACAAGATCAGAAAATAATTGTTTTAAATAATTTACTGTGGTCTGCTATAAAACCAGCAACTCGGTAACCCTTATTAGTACCAGAAAAGCTATGATACTGTCACTTAAATCATAATTAAGAAATTAAGCAAACAGCTATTCAATTAAACAATATTAATATATTTTAATTAGGCCAAACTTAAATTTATAGGGTCTAAAAGTGAAAGATACTGACTGTCCAACTCTGAGCAACCTCAGGTATCGCAATGACAGGTCACACAGACAACTCACATATCCTGCAACTGTGAAGACATCAAGCCGTATCAGTTAAATCTACAGAAGGGTGATATACTGATGTCAATATGTTAGATTATAACATATACTGATATATATTGTACAATATATATTATGTTACAATATATGTTAATATACGTTATAACATATACTGATATATGTATATACTGATGTCAATATGGTATGAGATTGCAACATTTAATGTAGCTACTTGCATTTCAGTTGTGGCTTTTTTTTTTTTTTAATTATTTGTCTGTGTGCAGGTAGAGTTCTATTTGGATTCAATGTGGACAAATATCCAAAAACATTTTCAGAAAATATTTGTAAGAAAAAAGTATTTAACTTCAGTTTATTTGTGCACCTTTCACATTTCCCACAAATATTTTACAAATATTACTACCTTCCATGAAACTCTGACATTAAATAGGTATTAGAGAATGTTCACGAGTTTTGAATTTGAATCCTTATACTAGAAATACATTTGCTAGAATAGCCTTTGTTTGTTAGGAAGTACAAACTGTATGCATATCATATTTTTCAAAGAGAATGATCATATATGGAATTTTAAATATCATATATTTCCAACAAATTGGTTGTGGACAATTCAGGGACTTATTTACTGAGCAAATTCAACAACTAAACATGAAAAATTGAAGAAAATGGCAGTCTGATTGTTCGCACTTGAGAAGAGAGAAGAAGAATATGCTTAAATAGGAGTAGCTTGCTGCATTCTCTAGATTTAATTACCACCCCACCTTAAACAACAAAACGTTTCCTCTCCATGTTCTTAATATTGGAATTAAAAAATCTTGCATCACTGTCTGTACACACCACACAGAACTGCAGAATTAAGGCAAATAGCTGTTCCGTCTTCTGTTGCTTTACTCAAAAGAATTTCAGAGCCATCACTACTTGCTGCCACAGGTTTTGAATTGTAAGCAAACTATAGCCTATAATAAAAAATCAATATACCATCCAGTTTATGTCTGCCTTTGATTTAACTGAAAGCTTAACAATACACAGTAATGCAGAAATTCTGCTTATTTTCTTCAGTATTTTTTCCAACTATGTGAGCTGCATGGTGTCATTTCTGTAATTATGGTATACTGAGATGATAACATTGAAACTCCCATCTTAACTACAGTATATATTCTATATACAAAGTGCCTTTATGAAATTTTGAGCATTATACTTTCGACATTCTAACCAAATTTAAAAGTTAAGGAAAGTATAATTATGAATTATCTCTGGTATTCCAACTATAGCAGTAAAGATTTTTTTTCCAGCTTTCTTATGGCTAAAAAAAAAAAAAAAAAAAGCCTCAGCTGAAAAGTTAAAGGATTTTACATGCAGAAAAATGATTTAAGGTAAAATTCAGAGCCAACTAATTTTACAGTCTTCTTGTATTTCCACATCCTGGACAGAACAAAAAACATATTTGATCTCATTTACACAACAGTATAAATTTAACTGTTTATTTTGGCACAACAAAATTACTGCAACTGAAACCCTGATATAAAGGTAAAGAATACATTAAGGGAAAATATAAATATCAATTTCCAGCCTGAACTTATTCCTCCATAAAACGTTTTTCTTATATCAAATACAAATAGGAAAAAGCGACCTACTTGACTTATTTATTTATTTATTTTAGGTAGTAGCACTCAAAACAGTGCAGGCTTTTCTCTGTCAGCACAAATACTCCAAAGCTGCTAAAATGTACTGAAAGACGTGTGTCTGAAAATTTTGGGAATGTCCCAAAGACATTAAGAATACTTAAGAGAAGCTATGAGAGAATGTCCATGCAATTAAACCCCAAATTTTTAGCATTAACATTCTAATAATTACAGTTACATACATTCAGCTTAAAATTAAAATTAGCTTAAAAACTCAGCATAACCTGGCAAAAATGTAAACATTTTACTACCTTTCATATATGTATCTGTTTTAAAACACTGCAAAAAGTCTTGCCCAGAGTTGTGCTGAAGGCAGTAAGAGTGAATGTGCCAAAAATGCAGGGAAAAACTCCTACATGTAGCCCTTTTTTGTCTGTCTTATGAGCCAAATGTTTTAGACATAGTTCTGGGAAATATCTAGACAGTTTATTTAGGACAAAACATTAATGACAAGTAAAGACAATCAAATGCCAGATGATTTTATTGTTGTTTTGTTGTTGTTACTGTTTTTGTTCTTGTTTGCTTTGTGTGTGTGTGTGTGTGTGTGTGTGTGTGTGTGTCTGTTTTCTTTGTTAGTTTGTTTTTCAGAAACATTACAAAATCTTTCTAACTTGGCAAATTCCTATTGCTACCCTGTTAATTTTAGCATAAAATCCATGATTCTTCCTCTCCTTTCCCTAACTCTTGTGTAATCACTATTAGTTTGCTTTATTATATAACATGGAGTAGGGGAAAAGTGGCGACTGCATACAATTTCATCCATTGATGTATGAATGCCCTATTGTAAAATTTGCTGTCTAGTAAAAGAAATCTAAAAAAAGTATATTATGCCACTGATATAGCAAATTGCAGAGTTTACAGATATTTTTAGCATTCAAATGTGCCAGGGGTGTAGCAATTGTTATCATTGTTTTACAGAGTAAAGTACCACTTTCCAGAAATGAAGTTTCTGTAAAACTGAAATGTAGCAAGGAAGACAGCTTGAGAAAACTGGCTGTGGTGCCTCTGCTGAACACAGTGTCCAACACCTCTGATTTTGCAAGAAAAGGTAATGATGCAAATTAATGTGTGAGCCTCAATACTGGAAAAGATTCACATTAAATAGCTTGACCCCAGTTACTTTACTACCTCAGAGTTATATATGTGATGGGAATTGATTGGAAATTGACCATGGTTTGATCCAACAATATTAAATAAGACATGATAAAAAAAAATTACAGAGGTTCATGTATGTTGAAAAGTATCAGAAAATTGATATTCCATCATGGAGAAGAGAATTAACAAAAAGATAGCCTTATACAGGCTTACCTAGTGCAATTTATTTGGGCATATGAATGAACAAAATTAAAGTAGTGTAGTAAAGTACTCATTAAAAAAACAAAAACAGAAACAAAAGCAAAGATGAGGAAGATGCAGGGGGATGGATAAACTATACAAACTCTATACAAATTTTATGTTTTCCATACTTGCAGCTTACATAGGCAACTGAGCAGAAACCTATCATTATCCAAATACCTCATGGTACTAGAGAAATCATGATGTTCTTATTTCACGTAGTGACATCAGCATGGGATGTTTTAAAAATCTGTGACCCAGTTGGATAGTCTGTTTTGACTTTTATTTATTTTTTATTTATTCATTTTTTGTCCATGTTTTGATTGTTTGGGCAGATTTCTTCAACAAGAAAACACATTACAGAGTTTTTGTTTAAAATTAACACGAAGCATAACTGTTCTAGAAATGCAGCTTATGAAATGTCTTGTGATGCAATTAGTAAATTTTGCTAACATATATAAAGAGATGCTAGTCTGTTAGATGTTATATCATCAAAGCTGGAGAGAGGCAATTTCCAATAGGTCCATCAAAAACACACCTCTGGGATAAGAGAAGAAAAAACAGAGTTATGGGCTGCTAACCTAGAGAAAAGATCAAAGGAAATACAGTACAAGACTAGCAGGGCACGTGCCTCTAAAGGGTTACCTATAGCAAGGTACTTGGTATGGGTTTAAGAACACAAATATTGTCTGAAATAGAAGTGAAGTTTATTGACAATAGAGAAATTAGAGAACAGAGACGTAAGCTTCAGATGCACTGCTGAGAAGAGTCTGGCATAAGAGGAAGGATGCTGTAGTAAAAGGGTGTCCTTCCTGAAGGGGTAGGGACAACACAATATACGGCCAGATTTGCATATGTAACCTCAGTGTTATGATACCTGTACATAATCTGAGCAACAGTCTTTAAGCAATGAAAAATAAACTTGTTCATAACCAGCAGCTGAGTAGCAGTAGAGGTGACTAAACATAGTCTGTGCTGCACATGCTGAAGATGCTTAAAAATAAAGAGGTTTCACTGACAGGGAGAAACTGGTTTGGCTCAAGATCATTTCAAATCTCAGGGAAGTACAACATCAAAACTGGCTGGAAACACCCAGTTAACAGTTGTAAAAACAAACAAACAAACAAATAAAAACAACCAACAAGATGAATGCTGAAGAAAAAAGACCTGAAATGGTGAGGATTGCTGAGACAATATGGTAACATGGCATGAGAAAAAGACTTTATAAGCATATTTAGAGCTAAGGCAAAAAAAATGTAAAGAATGTGCAAGCACTAATTCTATACCAAACATCTCTTTCTGCATGTGTTCTTCTGAGTATTAAGAAAGAAAGAGAGAGAGAGAGATAAGGAAAGAGAGAAGGAGAGGAAAGGAGAGAGGGAGGGAGAAACTGGAAAGTAAGTGAGCATTTAAGAGTAAGAGCCAGGCTTTATTTTTTTATAGAAATGGATTTATTTTCTTTTTGGTTAAAAACATCAACAATCACCACCAACCAACCAAAAACAAAAACAAAAAACCCTTCAGTTACCTGTGTTGAAGTTAGCTATGTACAGCTCAAATGATCGGTGTATCTTTGGAGATCCTCTGTCTTTGTCTTACAAATAGTGAGTGGAAAAAGATTGAGTGATTTTAGTCCTCTAGCCAGGAGGATCAAGTTTGTCTTGTACAAAAGAATAAATTATTCAACTGGCTATTTAATAGCTTAGGAGAACTCAAAACAACATCCAACTCCCCAGCCTCCCACCTGAATTTCTGGCAAATATTCTCATTATGCACATAGGACAGAGCTGAGAGACAGACATAACGAATGTCCTGAGCTGAAATTCATCCTTACACTCAGTAATTCTTACCCTGCTCTATCCCCAGTGGAACCAAGGGGACTGTTTGAAGAACAATCTGTTACCTGGCGTGGTCCATAAATCTGTGTGCATTAACATGACTGGCAATTATGTTCAACAGTATTCCAATGCTGTGGTAGAACAATGCATGACTTAGATTTGAATTCTGCTGCTCTTTGTGCCAAACCGCCACCCACAACTAGGCCTGCTGCTGGTAGCAGAGTGACAATCTGAGGATAGCACTGTCCAGTGCTATGACTGTTGCTCCTTATCACACCACCTGTACGAAGCCTGACTTTGTGATCTCCTTATCAAAGTGGTCACATGCTCAGTACTTAATTGGGAACCATATTTTACCTTGTTAGAGAAAAAACCAATGTCCTTGTTACAATGGAAAAAACAATGACAGTAACATAGCGCCCACAATGAAACAAACCATCCTTACACAGCCATGTTCTTCTGGACTTCAATAATCCTTCAATATCCTTGTTTACTATTTGGCAACTGATAATGTTAATTTAGAAGGCACCACAACATCATTCCATTAAAAGAGAATGATGAATTCTCACTGTGATCTCCTAATGCACTTCTAATTATGATCTTTAAAGACATTGATACAGCTCATCCATTCATGCAAATTATCAGCTGGAATAAATCATCACAACTGCAGCATTTTCAGCAGAATTTTAAGATTAATATAAGTTGGAATTCAAAGCTTTGTTGCCCTATAGTACAATAACCAAGGGCCATATATGCAGAGGCATGAAGACACCACAATACTCAGCTTTAGGAACTCACTGAGGTTTCAGAGACTATGTGTGGGGTGGTGAATACTCTTAGTCACCCCCATGACTTTGTTCAGTTTTGACTACCTTTTCTATAGAAAAAGGGGCAAGTAAGGAGAAGATAAGGGAAGATGAGAGCAAGCATGAGTCTTCAGCACTGTCAACAATTCACTTGGGGAAGGAGCTTTTGCTCTAGTTTATGACTCGATTGCTATTTTTACTTGATTTCAAATATGGAAGAAAGATCTGAGATCAGACTATGAAATTTTGATGTTCAGTCTAGCTCTATGGGGCTAAAGGTTGCTCTGTTTCTGAATGAGTGAAACTTTAGAAGTATTGTAAGCAAGGATCATCAAAAAACAAGATGGAAAAACAAAGTTCCACTCCATTCTTGCTACAAATTGCCTACAGCAATGTTGTTAGGGTACTTGTCTGAGCTGGGACATGACCACAGTTACTAAGGTGCTGTGAAGGTACTCCAAATTCATTCTTAGTGACTAAGCCCCCATCATCTCCCTCTCCACTTTTGTTTTGTACAGTATGTGTTCCGTTAGGTATATCCTTGTGCATTTATTGACTTGATCCTCAAAAGAGCACAGGCAAAGGAACACCTTCTGCACTTTAAGAGAGTACAGATGCGATATGCGAAAAAGGGAAGGAGAAAATAGGAACTTTTAATTTCTGAAAAACATTAATGCAAAAATCAAATGATTTTATGGAAATGAAGTATTCTGAAGATAAGGAGAAGCTTTAAGAGTCAGTTTTGGAGTTGAACACATATCACAGGTGTTAAATTGCATTTATAATTGTTTAATGGGTGATTATCTAAGTTCTTAGGGCATCAGAAAAACACTAGTGTACTTTCACCAACACCAACTTATGTTCAAAATCAGTAAGACATTACAGTGAAGTCAGTAATTTCTACAATATGTTTAACCTTAATGGATACAACATGAGCTGTATCAGCCTATGAAAGAGCTACATAAAGTTGTCCAGGATATATGCTAAATAATTTTGTAGGCATATCATCAACAGTGAAAGCATTAAGAAGAATAACTTCACTTTATTTGAAAGCCTGAATTTCATCCAGAACTTCTGCAAATTCAGGAGCTTAGAGGAGATCTTAAATGCTATGAATAATGAAAAGTTTAGATTTTAAGTACTGGTAATATTGATTCCAGCTCAATGGAAAGAGCTAATATTAAGAGAATGAACAATAAAAATAACCCAAAACGGAGAAGAATGTGAAAAAGGCAGATGAAAGCGAACTTGTGGAAGAGGAATACAGGTAAAATCAGATGAAAAACAGAACATACATGAAAACATATAAAATACTAACAACTGCAACCCATTTGCTCCTCTCGATCTTTTCTGATTAGAACTACTATTACAAAATCATGTGATGCTAGATGATTGTTACTGGAGTGAACTTGCCTCAGATTTGAAATAATGAAAAACATTTGGAAAGTATTTCTTACAGACAGCAAAGACTGTCAGCATCAGGTGAATATAATTGCCAGTGCAGTTCCTTTCTGCACAAACCCTAATTTTCCTATTTTAACTTGAGAAATGCTTGACCGATCTGCTCACTTGAAGACAAGGAGCAAAGTCAATACCACCAGCCACATGAAGTTAAGTGCTAGACTAATAGCTATGTCTATTAGTATGGTTCTGACCTACAACACTTCTGCCATTCTCTAGTTGTCTCTAGTTGTTCTGAATATATCTTTCAACCATTGTATATTCTATGAGTGTCCTGTGACTATCCTTACCGAGACCTATTCAGTTTGCAAACTTAAGGAATCTAAGATACTATATTGCAGTAGAAGACCGACTAACAAACAATAGTTCTGGACTGCACCTATACTGCCCTATAAGAACACAGCTGGGCAAAAAATCCTTGGTGTTCATACTAGCTTTGCCCTGGGGCCTACCTGAAAGCATTTTTTTTGTTCAGTTTACCTAAGCCTGTCAAGGAACAGCCTTGAGCATGCTTATCCCCAGACTGATCCCCTGAGACATGTCCATGTCTGCCACAGTCCTTCCTGGGCTCCTTCTGCAGCTTAGCATGATTTTAATCTAGATGTAGAATTCTTCAGCTCTGACCAACAAAATATTCAAAAGACATTTCCCCAGAATAACCAGTCTAGAGACAAGATAATCACTATACATGCAGACTGGGAACACTGCAACAGTCATTGAGTCCTACCACGAAATTATGTGAAATAAAAAGCATCCTTTTGGGATTTTTTTTTTTTTTAAATCCAAGCCAATTGTCATTGTTTTTTGAAGACTAACTGCTGTGGACACAAAGCAAAAAGTCTTCTCTGTAATAACATTTTGGTAAATGAAAGGAAGCTACATATTTGCATGGCTGTAGCAGAGATCGGAATAAAAATTGCAATACATTGCACTGAATTGTTGTGGAGAACTTTATAAAATTAGCCTCTATACACTCTTACTGCCTCTTCCTTCAGTAATGTTTTCTCACAGAAGGGCTAAAGAATAGGTCAGTCCTATTTATTATGAGAATTGGGATGAAAATTCTACAGCAGCAGCAAAGCTGAGATAAGTACAGTTCTGAGTAGCAAGTTCTGTACTATCTTCGGTAGAAAGATGTATGCTAAGAATGTGTTGAGGGATACAACAAGAAAAATATTTTATAACAGGAATTAAATGGTTGAATTCAACCTCCTCCTCCTCCTCCCCTCCCCCCACCCCCCGCTAGCAAGCAAACCGAATTAGCTTAAATTTTAACAAATTATGCCATTTCAAGTTCTCCTTTTGCTGCTACATTTTTTCCACCCACGACTCAAACTCAACATACCAAGACATAATCCTCAAAAAGTTCCTCTTCTGAGACTGTTTTTGAGTTCTGTCTCCTTGACATATCAAAACAACATTTGTACAAATGTAAGGTAATGTGCTGATCCCAAAGCATCTTGCTTAATGTCAAATATTTTTGCTTAAGGTGTAATATTATTGCAAGAATCCCCAAATACATCTGAAAATTTCTCCTATGCTTTCTTCTTCAGTAAAAGAAAACCTGGGCACAGTCATTTCTCTTTTTGGTTTGTTTGTTTGTTTTTTAGGGATTCCTAACCACATCTTAGATAAAAATGGGATTTTCTGTTGATTTGTGTTCAGTCACTGTTCTCAACACTTCAGGAGAGGATAAAATCTATTTGGAAAACAAAGGAAACAAACATAACTGCAAACACTAGGTTCCTGTCCAAACAGTTTAAAACAGTTTTTTTTTTTTATTATTGAGAAAACACAAAAAGTGCAATTATTTGTTTAAATATTTTATGAGAAAACCTTAAAGAGTCAAGCTTTTGTGCAGAATAGATATTGATGACTTTTCTTTTACTATTCGAGCTGATCTGTTGAAGAAATCAGTTATATTTCCAGACGTTTAATTGAAATCCACTGCTGAAGAAAATTATACAGTTCTATTGGTTGGTGTAAATTGGGCTGCCTAGCAACAAGAGCAACAAGTTTCAGCTACGCAATATGACAAACTAGTGATTGGCTCTGTGAGCATGAGTTTATGTAAGTAGGATTTTTACTACTGGGTGCTCTTTAGAGAAGAAACAGGAAGGCAGTCAAAATTAGATAATAAATAAAGTATAAATATAACTTCCTTAAAAGTATGTACTTTTAAGTGTGTACTTTTGCACTAACTGAAAATCAGCTTTCCATATGTGTTGACAAGCCTATGTTTTATTTATCAATTACTCTTTGAAGGAAATATTCAAGCAAGATATAAACCTTGGGACAACTGGATCAGAAAAAAGAAACAAACAAAAAAAACCACAAACAAACCAACTATTAAAACCTAAAGTTAAATCAACTAATGGGTGACTCATCTAATCTCATCTCATTTTAGCCAAAAATATATTTCTGCAGCTGTCCCTAACACTGTATGTCAAAGCAGCTTTTGTATGTTGATAAGAGAATCATACATTACCCAAAGCAAATTTCACCAACATCCAAATCTGTTTCACTTTACAAAAAATGATACTCAAAAGACACATCTGTAGTGTGCCAAAACAGGACTCTGATGCCAAGACTCCATGGAAATGGGTCCTACTGAGTAAGATTCATAGGGTTATGTGTGCATATGACGTGATGCCATTCCTTATGAAAAGATGGACTTGTAAAACACAAGGAAAAGTGTAACCAAAAACATCACAGTGGCCCTAAATTCACAAGGCTAAAGATGACCTTTACAAAATTACATGCTAGAAGAAAGCAAAGCCATTCTGAACTCTGAGAATGAAAATTCACTCAAATGAAGAAACAACAATGTAATGCATTAATTATTGAGACTTCTGAGAATGTTTTTATAATGTTCACAGAATGAGATCCAATATATGCTTCTAGCAGTGTGACTCAATTAAAAATGCTTTTTCAAAAGCAAATTTAAATAATTTTGATGCATTTTCACTTGATTTTATTGGCTTCCTACTTCTTATTTTAAAGTAACAAAAACCACTGCCACCCTAGAACACATATTTGTACCATCTCTTCATTATAAAAGCTGAATAATGAAACAATGTTCATCTGCACTCCTCTAGCAGAAAATCCAAGTCAGCATTTTCTAGGAGATTTTCTTTTAAAGGATTTACAGAAGCAACCTACAAGTATCAATATTCGCAGTGCAAACTCATATCTTTGTTCTGGTCTCTCTTGCTCACTCTGTCTCTTTTTGAATTTCCTATAAAAGCTAAATTAGGTCTCAGGGGCACTGCACCACTAAACAAAGATCTCTTCTAGTCCATTGTGATGGAAGTAAATGTACTCAGGAGGGAGATGTACTTAAAGGAGAGGCTAAAGTGTCTCCCTCCCCCAGTTCTCTCATCTTTAACACAGATTTTTTTTCACCCTCTCTTCACAAAGTCCCTCACTTTGTGAAGGGACTCACTCATACACTTGCCCTTCCCCCTTACGGCCTTCTCTCTTTCTCAGATGTGTAGCCAGTTGAATTTACTGAACTGTGATAAAGTCCCCTTTTTGGCATAACTTTCTAAGCTGTTCCAACATTTATATGTTTCCTTCTACAGCCTCTTTGAGGATATATACAATCAGAATAAATGAGACTTACTCTTTTTAGCATTGGGACAGCTATTTTAAGAGGATATATCCCCAGTCCAATCTGCAGCCCTGCAGAGTAGTCATCATGTATTATTATGACCATACGTTAATATGACTTAATAAGAAACCAATTCTATTCACCCTGTGCTTTCCAGTCTACTGTAGCTAATAACAAAACTCTAACTTTTCCTTAAATTTAACTCTATCACTAAAGGATTTAAAGTTACAGATACAATTATAATATGTCTCACTATTAGTGATCACAGCTTTCACTGAGAGGGAAAAAAATAAAAAAATATAATTGAAAAAAAGACTAATAAAATATAACTTCTGCTCAGCTATAAAAACAAAAGAATGAAATATTTTAAGAGTTTAAAATGTTAAAAAATACTATAAAAGCATAAAAACAAGGATGCTGTATTCAGCTGAAAAGTCTAGTATACAGCACACACACACACATATATATGTTACTTAAAATTTGCTATTACAGATTTAAATGGAGACTTATTTACATTATTTGCAATATTTGCAATATTTTGCATTATTGTCCATTTGCATTGGACATTACAAAAGACTTGTTCACATATATCTAAAAAGAAATGAAGATTCCTTTCAAATAACTCTAGTGCTGACAGGCAGAAAAATACAGAACCATGTTTCAGAACAACTGATTTAACCCTGGGCTTCCCACAATGCTTATGCACAATTTTATTTTTCAGCTCAATTTTCTATCTCTAAAACTTTAAAAGTATGGAATATGTCTGAATATGCTTAAGTATTTTTGATAGAAAGGCCCTAGTAACTAGAAATACACTAAGACTGCTTATGAGAAATCCATGACACAGACAGACTCATGTTTGTATATTAGATTGCAAAGTTTATTGTTAACACATGGGATTCTTTTTATTTGATACAAAATTCTAATGCATCTGTCATTCCTGCTGCATTCTCTTTCTATGCCTGGTATATTCTTTAGGGTTCTGGTAAAAATTTTGAACTTTGTAAAAGCAAATTCAAAGTCAATCTCTAATCACTGGAAGTAACCTGAATTTTTTTATGTATTTTTTACAGATAATACTATGGTTTATCAACATACTTTAGAAGCAAACATCTTATTCTAGCAAGTGAAATGATTTAGAATTAATGATAGATACAGAGACTATAAACAGATTACAGACAAAAGTTCAACACCAGGTTGTTTAGTGAGTGACTGAGCAAAATAAAAAAGCCACAGCACTTGGTGGCCTGCTGGAAGTAAGCTGGTGGTCTCAGTCCAGTCCTCAATGGACTTTGTTCATAGAAAAGGAAAAACAAAACCCACCACACAGCACTAATTGGCACCCCTGTTGGCACTGTCAGTAGCAAGGCCAAGGTTATAACTGCCACAGGAAAAGGGTCTTTCAAGGTCAATGTTGAAGCACAATAGGGCAATGACAGAAGAGAGATAGACCCACTGTTGTAGCCAGTTTGGCTCCCAGGATCTCGTCTGTACCTAACGATAACCTGACAAGACTTCTGCCACATCAGTAACCTCACCTATACAGGTATTCACATGCCAAAAAAACCTTTTGGAATAGGTCTTAAATCTTTGCAGGGTACAGAAGAGACATCAGACTGGCCCCTTTTTCTAGTAAAGACTATATCACATATGAAAGCACTCCCTGACTTAGAAAAATCCTTGCAAAAGTTCTAATTTAACTGATTTGACAGTTTCATTGCACAAAGGCTTTCTTATTTTCTTTAGTGTATAAAGATGCTGACTGTGTCTGCAATAGAATGGGAGCTATTACTTTTCATATAGGTAGAAACAGTCACGCAGGAGAAGAAAATACATGGCATAACTTAAATACAGCTTATATTGGCTTTCCTGTACATGGATTGCTTACAAATGTCACTGCAGAAAATATTCATTCAAGTGCATAATTATAGGTTATTTTGGCATGGACAGATACAAACTCTTCTTCAGTCTGTCTTTCTAAAGAACACAGTGTGAGAAGGATCTTTCTGGTTCATCCTTAATACCTATTCAATGGACAATTTCTGTTCAGGCTGCCAATAGAACTATAATTGTCATAGAAGCAGCTCCTGAAATGAAGAATCACAAAGACTACAAGAAAAGAAAGCAACAAATAAGTCAGTGGAGGTGGGAATTAAAGCCAATACTGAACAAAACAACCTAAAAACTTAAAAATACAGCTGCAGTAAAATCCCAAACCAATAAGTGTACATCAAAATGACTGGTTAGCTCTTAGAGCAAAACCTGTGAAACCATAAACATGATATCAAAACAGAACAGAAAAATGGTGCACTATTTTCTCTTTTTCCTCCTCATTATAAACCACAAAAATATATAGCTATTTAAGGTAAATTTGTATGCTTAGATGTGAATACATCTACTGAATTTTTTTTTTAAACTCATAAGAAAATAATATTATTTAATTTTTGAATAAATTTAAATTTATTATTTCTTTAATATTCATTTTTTAGTAGTTATTCAACTATTCTATGCAAAAACATACCAAAATATCACCTGTTCCCTCATAAAATAAGAAATATATCTTTAGATACATCTAAAATATGAAACCTTATCAGTTACTTTTCTGTAGTGAGGTAAGTAAAAAGTTAATGATGGTTTACTATTATTTAAAGTAACATAAAGTCACCTTTAGAGAGTGATCAGTATTTTCACAGAAATAGCTTCATTCCTTAAATGAAAAATAATTCCTAAATAATTTATAGGAGTCTTGACAGTAAACTAGGAGTCTGTCCTTTGATATATTATGAAAAATTACAGCATGTATTTAATAGCACTTGTCTTCTTGAAATGATTTTATACTGCTGCTCATTTCTGCCCAAAAGATAATGTAGGTTAACACTGGGTCAAAATCTGATGCATTCTCAAACATTTCAATAACAACCTAAAGACTTTTCTCTAAGACATATAACCTCCTTTAGCTCAACTGATCCTGAGAATGGATGAAATAGATGTTAACGGATGACAGCTTGGCTCTCTGCCTGTTTTATGCTTAGGACTTACAGAAAACTGCAGGGGGGATGTGGGAAAGCAGAGAATTCATGTAAATGAAACTCCTACACTACCAGAGTAGTTTTCCAAAAATTTATTTCCTTTTTTTTTTTTTTTTCTTCTGTAGTAAGTTCTGTGGGGTTGCTACAAAGGGGAAAGGTAGTCAAGGGTAGGTACTAAAAAAATATGTCGGTCTTAGAAAAAAAGAAGAGTATCATAATAGCATTTTATATTTCTCTTTATCTTCTGAACATGGAAAAAGGATTTAAAGACATTATTTGTATTTTACAACAAATAACCAAGCAAAAACAAACCAAAAAGTTTTGCTGTTATCAGGTAGGACACTATCTTTTCACTACTACACACTTCCATTGCCTCAAAAAGCCTATTATATGAATTACCTGACTATTATATGAATTACCTGACTATTATATGAATTACCTGACTCTTCAAAAAAAAAAAGATACAGGCAAAATCTTTTACTAGGCAAGAGAGTGAGCAGTTGCTAGCAACCAGGCAGTACAAGGGAAGTAGAGATTCATCTCTCAAGCACCTCTTCTATCTCCAAGGTTACAGGCACGCAAATGTAATAGATATATGATGGAGATGTAGCCAGACCAAGTTTTAACAGGTTCTTTAATTCTTCCCTACAGTATATCCCACACAAAGATTTTTTTTTTTAAGGGGAAAAAAACAAAACATAAAAAAACAAAACAAAACATAATTTTATATGATATGGACACTTGCAATGATCTAATGCACTAATCAACTAATTCTACATTTTCTAACAAGTGAAAGTCCTTAGTGCCAAGGCCTTTTCAGTCTGTACTGCTTTCAGTCACAAGAGTGACTGAAAAAATATAGAGTAAGAATGAGAGGGGAAAAAAAAAGGAAAGATAGGGAGAAAAAACCAAACAAAACAAAAAAACCACCACATTTGATTTGATCCAGAGTTTAGAAAGGTCAGGTTTGGATGTATTTTGTAAACAACATTTCAATTTTGCAAATGAATAACTTGGCTGAAAAAGAGTGAATGCCAAGCTCCTACAGACAGCTTACATAACTGTATATGTGATGTATATGTGATGTTCCAACTTGCAGCACTCTTGAGTAGCAGAGCTCTGCATATACATGGCAAAATGAATGGGAGTGGATGTCTAATGTTAGCATTTAGCTGAATACCAAAAAGGTTGAAGTCCCATTACAACAAATCTAAATGCAACACCAAGTATTACAGAGTAGTACAATGAATACATTCATATTGTACATTTTTTCCCCTTATTTCACTCTTTCTTTCTATTACTCCCACTTCTCTCTCTCTTTCTCATTTCTAACAGCACGCCCTCTGTTATTTACCTCAGCCTGCAATGAGTGGATAATGAAGAGACCAGTACTTTGGAGTATAGGAGTGATCACAAAAAACAAACACAACTCCTCATCCTTTTTCATATACTTTTCCTTTACATTTCCACATATTTCTTCCATATCACTCTCCTGCTTTTGAAACAGCACCCTTTCTATGCATTTTTTTTCCTCTAAATTCACCACACTTTTTTCCTCCTCATTTTCTCTTGTGTTTGTTTAAATTCCCTGTTGAAATCATGTACTTTTCTTCTTCATCTTTATGATGAAGTTGGCACAGTCTTTTTCCCCCTAGATTCTGCTGAAGCCTGAAAATGGTATGCTGCAAAAAGTCTATTTAGTGTCCTGTTCTTCACAGCACTCCCAGTAATGATTATAGCGATTGCTGATTTAAAGCATATCTTGGTTTGTATGCTAGCAAAAAAAAAAAAAACCACACACAAAATTTGACAAAAATAAATATTGGAAGAACTTTTGGATAGGGTTATGAAGTAAGACTGCGAGTTTTCTTCCCTCTTAACCTCTGAACTCGAAGTGTATTATTTAGCTCTGTCATCTAAAAATCATTAGACTAAATAACCAGAGCCATACTGTACCATTAGTTTTAGAGTAAAATGTTTAAGACAGTTCTATAGGGAATTCTGTTTCAAAAATAAGGTTACACCTTGAATCAACCATGCCTCAGCTCTGCAGAGAGATTTCACTTTGTTGTTGTAATATACTGTAAAGTATATTTCTTTTAAACACACATATGAACAGTTTCTTCAGAAATCTTTGTGTGATAATTGTTGCTCCTCAAAGTGTTTTAGTAGATATTGCACACATAATTTTGTGGAAGACCAATTTTTAAATTAATTTTTAATTAATTATTTTTTAATTAAATTACAGATAATGGTTACTGGCTACTTTTGATGTTTCATCTTTAATATTGCAACAGTTGCCACAATACTGGTAAGGCCATTATTTTCAATCCATTCCACATAAGGAATTTTATTTCATAAACATGTATAATTGGTTTGCCAACTGTAATTTAATTTCATAAACATGTAGAAGTACTTTGCAAATTGTAGTAGAATGTGATGTCATTCTTTAAGCTGTGGAACAATTTGTAGTTCGAATTATTCTGAAGCGGTGTTAATGAACCATAGTTGATATTTACTGATATTATTTTAATCTTCCTGCTTATTCTTACTCTTAATCACTTGAGATACTAAAAAAATCTGTTTTTTCCAGAATTGTCTATGGTTAAGAAGAAACTAGCATATATTACTGAGGATTCACAATTGTTAAAGTGCATCCCATTGAAATAAATCAAAACTGTTTTATCTTGTTTATATGTTGCTTTAATTCATGCTATTTTATACTAATGATTTTAGATTCTCTAGAATACATAGACTTTTGAGAAGATGTAAAAAAAAAATTGTTGCTATTGACTTTTTCCAATATATAGCAACATTAACTTTAAATGCAAATATTCCACAATTATTGTTGATACATATAATAAAGATTCCTGGTATAGTGCTGTCTATATATATTATCATAAGTACATTACAGGTTTCTCTACATTAAAAGAACAGCTAAATTCATCTTGTGTCACATTTCTATATGTACTGACTGACATACAGAGAGTGGTTTTTGTCAAAAGAGGAAAAGAAGGATTTGCGGTCAGACACTGCTAATAACATGTACTCACATAACTTTCACAAATTCATTGAAATAAGGAATGACAGTTTGAGTATAAATTCCAAAACAAACTGAAACGAGCTATGCTAGATCATCACTGAAACTTTCTCCAAAAGAAGGTTTCTTCCCTTCACAGAGATTCAACCACTGAATGGCACTGTATTTTAACGTTTCTTCTCTAGTGCCATTACTTCTCTGTGCCACTAGACTGTGCTGCATTTGTTCAAATTTGTGTTCCTACCACATATGAATATCTGGCCTCAGTTTCTGTGTATGGTCTCTCTTTTCTTTCAGTTCATCCCAATTAAATATATAGTACACTGAATATAGTACAAGTATTGCACAAAATCCCCCAAACAACCCATACTGAAGTAATCAATGCTTTTGTTTGAAGTATAAAAGCGATAAAGGAAAAAGTTACAAGCAATGTGGCAAAACAAGTTTTTGAAAATACACTCCCGTGGCAAGCTCTTAAATTTAGAAGTTAACTGGAAGTAGTTTATCATCACCTAGTAATACAGCATGTTTTTCAAGAGGGAAAGAGGAGACAATACAGATTAATGTCTTTAAGAAACATTTTAAATCAAATATTGTCCTTAATATATCTATCTATATATAAACACACACTAAATACAGTTTCCATATATAAAGTACAATATGCTGTCCTCTAAGAAAAAATGATCATTTCCAATAAATCTTTTGGAATACAGTTTGCTCCACATTTTTTTTTTCAATTGACTGCAGGGCTGGGGCTGTAGTTTCCAGTCACCCTTCAAAAAACTGCAAACATCCAATGTGCACCTTTTGCTAAATAATCCAACCCTTCAATTATCCAATTGGTTAAAGCCCATCTCATTTTATCTCCTGTTGTAGTGGGAATGGTAATGCAAAGGTTGTTTATTTATAAACAGCCTTGTTTTCACTTTTTACACTTGAAGTCTATTTTAAGAGAACCATAATTTCATCTGAGACCAAAAACAACCTGCTCCATAACATAATATGCTACCCTCTTGACAGCTCATTATTTTGACAGCACATTGAACTGCAATTTAATAACTTCTTTGTCTTCTTTTGATCTAGTTTTTCTCCCCCATCCCCCTACCCCTGAACACCTTCACTCAAAAAAAAAAATAAAGAAAGAAGAAAAAAATCAACATATAATACATATTGCTTGTAAGAGTAAAGACATTTTTAGTCTAGAGGATTGCTGGGTGGAAAAATTAAATGTGATGAGAATGTATGCCTTTTTTTAGAAATGTTACTCTAAAGAATGAATTAACTTTTGGATTAATGAAGCAGAGATGTAAATCTTGAAAATAATTTTGATGTGGAAGGTGTCCTGTTGTGTCCAGGAAACCTCCACAGTGAACATGGATAACTAAGAGGAATGGATTAACTGTGAGACAACCTCAAAAACATGGACAAAGAGACATAATGAATTAAAGACTCACTTTAAAATAATTATCAACAATTCCTCTTAATTTATACTGCTATTTTACCCATTATTTCATGTAGTATATTCATACCTATTATTAATGCATATATTTTCTTACAATAAAGATTAGACTTTTTTTTTTTTACTAGCAGCAGTATGGCATTCTGAATAAGCACAACAGTTAAAGTGATTTATTGACAACTGGTTGAAGAACAATTCTTTTGAACACTTTTTATAGCTCAACATTATCTGAGAAAACAAGTAATGTATTTACCAACACCTTCCTGCAAATACAAATTTCCAGCCAAGCCAACATCCATATTTGAGCACCGAAGTGTTTCAGGCAGTTAGGAATGGAGGCTGATTTTGTGGAAATTTCAGGGCAACAAGGACTAAGCCTTTCTAATGATTCATATTTCTTACAATTCTAATCATTGGGTTTCAAAGAGACATTGAGCAAACGGCCTCAAATTCAGCTTGCCCTATTTATGTGAGTAGTCCTATCAAATCTAACCAAATGCTAACTGGATGACTCACATAAACAAGACCCACGACAACACTAAAACTTTCAGAATGAGTTTGTCTGTCAAGCAAGCACAATTACTTGACTTATACTCTTTAATGAGTATGTGGTTTTAAATGTACATGATTCAGTTCCAGATAAACATATGATTTTTAATATTTGTTGTGTTTTTGTGAAGAAGTAACAGCGTTGATCTTCCTTAAAAATTCTGTAGATGCATTGTAATTGCCAATTCATCAAAATAATTCATCATTAACAGCATAATAACCACATTTATGTCAAACTGGATTAGCTTATATACTTGTATCAGAGGCAGAAACAGCTGTCATTCTGTTTGCATAAATTTCCAGCAGAATGTGTCTGGCAAAGTTAAGCATGAGCTTTTTTTTTTTTAAATTTATTTATTTTAAATATACAGCTCCAACACATACACAGACAGCAAAAATACAGAGGGCCAACATTCCCATCCACAAGACCACTCAAATGATTAAGTATTGCTCAGTTAAACAAGAAGCAGGCCATGATGATAGATTTATTTTATTGTCAATCATATGCATAAATAAGAGTTTTGAATATGCTCATGAAAGCAATATTAGAAACAAATAGGAAAATGGCACAATCCAAAATGCACCTTCTGTCTGCCACCCTCGTTGACACTGTGTGATGTCTTATTCTCAAAGCTGCACTACAGACTTTACCCAGACTGCAAACAGAATCTGAAGGAACAACATTGAACTTTACAAACATGAATCACAAAGAACAACATTTTGACATCTACACTTTGTCTATGAAAGTCATTATGGAAAGCCCCAAATGTGTTAAATGCTCAAAGCTGTTAAAATTACTCTTTAAAAACTGATTTAAAATTCAAATATATCAGGTTCTTTAGAATTTATAGTTTTGTTGAAGTTGATTTAACAGGTTTATTACTAAGCTTAACATCAAGTGATTTAGGACAGTGTCTTAAAAGTGTAAAACACAAATACTAATGCAGTGCTGTTACATCATGATTCTATATGGTGCTTGAGTGCATTAATAAAGATATTTATTTATTTTGACTATATCCAGTTATTTACACAACTATTATATTTAGCCTGTTTTACCATAAATGCCGTTATAACACCTGTGGTTTCCCTCATTAAGTGCCCAGTAGATAGAGTCATGGGTTGAAAGGCCAGCATATGGGCTACGGAAGGGCTAGTTAACATAACCTATTATACTGGTGCACTGGTAAAGCTCATTCCTATTCATCTGATGATTAGTTCAATCAATATTTACTCCTGTGTGCTTCTTTTGTCTTCAGCTACAAAGCATGCATTCTTCAATTTCATAGCACAGACTTTGTTTTCTATGAATTCACTGCATCATTTGAAAGGAAAGGAAACAATTTCCTGGATAGTTTCGAAATCACTTGTTTGATTTTGTTTTCCTGTATCAGGCAACCAGTGTCCATGCCATGGTGGATCCTAGTTCCTGGAACTACTTAACAACACACTGCTGCTGAAGGTATACTTCATCCACACATTTCTATTTCATCCATCCAATAGGTACATATCAATGTCACATATTGCAATACACAAGCACCCTACAGACTTTGCAGTAGTTAGCATATTTTACCTGGAATTCTGACTTCAAATTTACTCAGAATGTACTTTTTTTGTTGTTGTTTTTTGTTTGTTTGTTTCTGGTATATTTAACCCAGAATATTGATATATTTTAAATAACAAAAGACAAATTAATCTCTTAATGCAACCATGACTGTATTGTGATAAGTGTAAATTGTATCAAGTTATTGCTTATCACTATATTTACTTATAAAAGGCCAATAGTGGATGTCAGACATTTTCTGTAAAACAAAAGAGAAATCATCTTCAGCTAACGAACATCATATTATTGTAGGTTTTAAGTTGCCATATTTCAGGTCACCAGACATCTATTTGTCAAAATCAATTTTCTCATTAAATAAAATCAGAAAAAAATATTTTCTAAGGTAAAAATTATAAAGGTAATAAAACAGATACAGTTCTATATTGAAACTTCATTATATACTCTCCCTTCTCCCTCCCAAACACTGTGGCATAATATAATAATGAAAGATAAATGCACAACATCCTTTGTAATGTAAATATAGTACAAAACAAAGTATTGCAGAGGTACAAATAGACTCTCATACTTCAGATTTGATTCTTGCTCATTCTAAAGAGCGACCTGTCATGCTACATGAACAATACACAAACAATACATTTTCTATCATATGATGCAGTTTATTACTGGCTCATGATTTTCTAAACACTTACTAAAAATTGACCTGCAAAGGCCTAACACCAGAAACTTGATTTCCGTCACATTTCAAAGAGTCTCAATGAAGTCAATAACATCATTGAGATAAGTACAAGTTGGGTGCACCATGCTGTGATGACAAACAGTTTCTGGTGTTATGGGGTAGGATACTAAATCTGTCAAAATCGGTATTGATTTTATGTTACCACGTTTGTTTTAAATAGTCAATGCATTTTTTTTCATTTTTTCGTTGACATCTTTTAGGATACTACTGCCACATATTCCAAATTTAGTTGCATTTCTTATTCTTAGAATAACTTTTGAAATATATTCCATTTGCTTTAATGTGTGTGTATGAAGATTTTCTGCACTCATCAAATAAAGAACTTAAATATTTCTCAGTTATCCAGACTATTTGTACATGTTACTTAATAAGCTCTCTCAGCAATACTGCAGATAGTATTTGTTTGATTCACACTTTCCTAATTGCTTACAAATATTCCAGTGACGCTAAGAAAACAGAATAACTATATAACATTATGTAACATATCATTACGCAGTCCTGACACCAACAAGTGTAAACTACACAGAAAAACTTCCTTAAATACCTCAGCTTAGGGGTATCAATTTCTTTAAAACAAAACTCTTTGTAAGATTCACAAATGAAAGCTTCAATACTGCTTTTTCAATAAAGGAGTGCTCTATATAACTGTTCATAGCTCAATGTTTTTTTGTCTGCGTACAGGTAAAAAGTGCCCAGAATAAAATTAGATGATTTGTAATATTTTGTCCACTTAGGTATTTCTGTTTGCATTATATACATAACTCATTAGCATTCCACAGCTTTAACTTTACAAATGAGTTTAACAAAAATTAAACTAGAAGATAAAACCCAGAAGACTTGTTTTCTTTTTTAGTTAAGCAGCACACTGATTTTAGAGCACTGTATAGCTCTCTTTTTCTAAAAATGTTTTAAGTGCATTTCTACCTTTTTTGTTAAGTACATTCTTTATCCTCTCACAGGTTTTTGACAGGAATGGGAAGGTTTGAAATAAGGAGGTCTCCACTGAACAGAGATTGTAAGTCTCATTCTTTATCTACATTTTATACCTATAGCTTATAAAGGCAAAGACATCAACTTCCAAGTTACATTTCCAATTCAGAAGGAAAGATATGGAACTACTATGACCATGACCACATCCACAACACAAGTGTTCAGTCTCCTGCACCAGAATATTGTTCAACTATAAATCAGCATGGCTGTGTATCCTCAAAATAATTTAAAGGAGACGTAGCACTGGAGGCTATTATTTTGAATATGACATGACCAGTGACTAGAAATGTAGTGTCACAACAGCTGGGATGTGCTTCAATGCTAGTTGCACTACCATGGGATGGGATGGCCAAGAGCCTACAACAGCCCAGTGCTTTGGGATGCATCAACACAAGCTGGAAATTTTTGGCAGCTCTTTGGCCTCCATCTCTGATGTGCAGCAGGTGAACAACCACAACAAACTCTGCTCACCCCAGGCATGTTGGGCTAGGTGCATCAACTGTAGCTTGGAAGGATCACTGCTTGGCTGGGAAATTTTTGGGGAAAACCTCACATGTACAAGAGAGCTTCTTCCTCCAACCATAACAGTGAGTATAACAGTTGAAAATTCATTAAACCCTTTCACAAGAACATTTATAGCTGTCTAAATGCATTAATTCACAGAAGCTTGAAATCTACTAATTATGATATTTATTTAATTTATTAGGCAAGCCACAAATGCAACGGACAGATATTCTATTAGCATACAGTGTTCTCATCTGTTTGATGGGGTGTTAAATACTGCTCTCATCTCAATGTACACCTGGTGTAAAACATCAGTTCAGTAACCTCTTCCACAATGAGTTTTGCACAAGGCTGGAAGTGGTTTGTTTGTCCCTCCACCCCAACCCCCTTTTCCACCACTTGCAAATTCCCTGCTGAGCAAGCAAACATACATGAGACATGAACACAAACAAGCATCTAGTGCTAGAGCATGGCACCTCTTCATGGATGGCAGCTGATAGCACAGCTCAAGGGGTGTCAGAGGAGGCAGAGACAGATGCAGACCCCGTGAGCGATGCCACCAGGTGTGTTGGTGGATCCCACTCCTCATCCCCAACACATGGCCGCTTGGACAGACTCAAGCTTATTTTAAAGGAAAGGGTCAGAGGAGTGAGAAAGCATTTCATTCCTTGCTGGTCATGGCAGCTCCTGGGCTTGGTGGTAGCACAAGGGGGACAAGAGGACAAGATGGCTGTGCCTTGGCTGGCCTAACTCCCAGTAAAATGGAAATGGGTACCCTGCCCAAGGGGCACATGCAAGCACGTATCAGAAAAAACCCTGAGCCACTGACTGGTTACGCTCACACTGAAGATGTTTCATTAACAAAGAAAAAAATGCTGCAAAAGGAGATGTTTTACAGACTTGAGAGTGTTTCCCCTTCTCTTCATTTCCTTGTGTTCTTATGAAAGAAATACTGTTTAGCAAGTTCTTGGTAGATGCCCCAAAGCACAAACCCTATCTTCTAGGAGAGGAGGGGGAAAGAGGGCTTTTTTGTTTCTCTGTGCAAACATCAAAGTTTGAATTTCTACAGAGAAAATTACATATGTGCATGATCTGTTAGTGCTGTTAATGAACTCAGCTAAAGGAGCAAGTATCCCATAAGAGGAAATCCTAGCTAGAGTTGTCTCTAGTATGTGTATCCCCATTCATTAAACAAACCAGAGACTCAAGATCTTTGCACGCAATGGGGATGCCACCCCACGCATGTTTTGCTGCTTGCAAACCCTTCTTCTCCAGCCCTATACCCCAAGAAAGACTACTTTTTGCCTCATTATCAAGCAACTGAAAGGAAGGATGGGACACTAAACGGGAGCACGGAGGATGTGGCAAAGGAGGTGTACAACCCCTGTGGTTGCCCGAGGCTGGCAAGGATGGTTCTTGCCTGACCCAGGAAAAGGGGCCAGTGGAGTGCCAGTGGAGCGCTGCCTGGCCCTGAGACACGCGGAAACAACGCGTCCCCACATCCCATCCCCTGTGCCCAGCAGATAGATGTCCCAGTGTGCCACACACAGCAGGCTGCACGTGGCCCAGAGGCACTCTCTGGACCAGCTGCCCAGCAGCTTGGTAGTCTCCCGCTGGTGGGGAGGCTCCGCGATCTCCTGCAGGGCCTCCCGCGGGTGAGGTTGCAAGCCCTGGGGATGCAGAAGGGAAGGCTCTGGCTGCTCTCCAAGGTAAGTGGAGGAACAGGGCTGCGCAGGGGGCATTTACTTGGGGAACCAAGGAGGAGAGTTGCAGGCACGGCGATGGTGATCCCGGGAGACACACCCCTCCCCATCAGCCACCCCCGAGGAAAGTAGCCCCCACTCGACTAGGCGGCTGGTGAACAGCGTGAAGCCAGAGAAAAGTCCTGAGAACAACTTTTTGGGAGGGAAGGGAGAGCCCCTACCCGTACTCGCAGAGACCTGGGACCAAGGGGCAGGCGGCTCCTGCGGTACAGACCACCTGCCGCCGGCGAGCGCGTCCCGTGGACAGTTTTGGGGGTGTTTACAGGGGTGGGGTGCTTCAAGGCACAGACATCGGTAGTGGCTTCCCTCCCTCCATCCCTGCCCTCTGCGGCCTCGGGTGACGCCGGACTTCCTCACACGGCCCGCGGGGCACGTCAGGGGTCTCCCTCACCCTCCTGCGGTGGGCACTTCGGGCTGGTCCCCGCGGGTGCGGGGAGCACTCTGCGAGCAGTCACTCTGACAGGAGGGCGCGACCCACCAACTTTCTCCCTCGGACCCTCTCCCCCGGCACAAAACCTCCTCCCCGGCTGTTTCCCCGGAAAATAAAAATAAATAAAATAAGCCGCTCCCCACCCCGCCCGGCCCGCTTACCTCGCATGGTGTTGGCGACTCCCCGCTCCGCGCAGTCATGAAGCTGGGAGCCCGGGAGCCGCACCACGAAAACCCCGTCTCAGCACCCGCGGAGGCGGCGGGGGCCGCAGCTCTGCTCTGCCGGGAACACCATCCCTCCGAGGCGGCTCGGCGGGGCGCGGCTCGGCGCGGAGCGGCTCCGCGGGCTGCCCGCCGCCGGGCGAGCTGCTCGGGGGCGGCAGCCGCACACCCGCCCGCCCGCCTCGGAGCCCCTGCGGGGGTCGCCGGGACCGCGGAGCGGCGGCGGCGGCTGGCTATTTGCGAAGCAGGGGAAGGGGAGGGGGGGGGGGGGGGGGGGAAGGAAGGAACGGAGTTACGCTAGGAAAAAACCAACAATAAAAACGAAAAACACTCGGACGGAAGAAAAAGAGCGCGGAGGGCTGCGGGGATGGCAGAGCATGTGCGCTTTCACATGACACCGGCGCCCCTCAGCAGCTCCCCGGTGCGGATTTCCACTGCGCATCGACAGGGACGCGCAGAGCGGGAGAGAGAGACCCGAGAAAACCGCGGCCGGAGGCTTATAGCGGGGGGCGGGCGGTGCCGCCGGCACGGCCCCGCCCGCTGTCAGCGCCGCCGCCAATCGCCGCCCGCCCGGCACCGCGCCCGCGGGCGGCACCGCGCCGCTACCGCCAGCCCCGCACCGGCACCGGCACCGGCCGCGCGGGGAGCTCCGATCCGCTCCGCGCCCCGCCGCGCCCCGCTTGTTCCCCGCAACTTTTACCCGTGGCGGCCGGGGCTGGGCGCGGCGGTGCAGAAATGAGCGTGGTCCTCCGGAGCTTGTGGAGAAAGGTAACAGGCAAAGGAAAGCCCCTCGTGTGACTTCGTTTTTATTTTTATTTTTTTATTTTTTGGCCGGGGAAGGGTGCGTGTGTGGGCCGTGAGGGTGCCTTGGGAGGAAGGTTAAAGCGTTCACCCCGGTGAGATTGGCGCTTGGGAACTGCGTTCCATTTTCTGACAAGAGGGGGAAAGTTTGGTGGTGGTGAGTCGTTTGCTCATGAAAGAGCGAATCTGGATGTCAAAAGCAGTTTGTTTTCCCTCTGTAGGACCAGCAGACAGTAGCGCAGAAACCGATATGTTCCGTGGACAGCAGGATTTTCCCTAAGTTTTACCCCCCCTCTGAATTAACTGATGTTTTGCCCATGTTTTGCCCATAAGAAAAATGACTGCGGGCTCTTCCCGACTTTTTTTTTTTTTTTTAATTTCTTTCTATGTGGTAAGTTATGGAACACAACGACAAGTCATCTCTGTCGGTCATTTTAAAAACAAGTTCCTAATGCCAAGGATCACAGTTTCTATCTCCAAGCATAAAATAGAATTGGAAAAAAAAAATAGAAAAAGAAACCAACCAAACGAAAAAAAAAAAAAAAACAGATTTAACTGAAGCATATCCATACAAAATTATTCATATCGACTTAAAAAAATAAAATGGGGTATATTTCAAGGAGGGATACTTTTAAGATAAATATGAACCTGGCAAAGTAGATTTCTTCTTTCGTACATGAATTATGAGTTGAAATTCTATCAGCTCTGTTGTGCAAGAAATCAGAGGTATGATTTCTTTTGCTTTGAAAAAGTTAAAGATCAGTATAGAAAAAATAGGCACAGTGTTGCTTCCACTGTTGGTGCAAACCAACAAAGTTTCAGTCCTGGGAGCAATGTGAAGGGTTTGCAGGAAGTAGTTCTCCTGGTCAGCCTCTCTCAAAACACCTATTTGAACTGAAGCTGAGAGAGACATGAAGAAAGCTTTGCCAATATTGAAAATATTTAGGTTTACCTGATCTTGGTGAATTTTGTTTTAACTGGATTTGATGTGGTTAAGATGGAGTTGGTAAAAAACATGCAAAGCAAACAAACAAACAAACAAACACACTGAATTCCTAAGATATTATACACTTTAATATTGTTGACCACCTGATTTTATTTATTTATGCAATCTTATGTACTGCAATGACAAGCTGTTTGTTAGCATTTGCTTAGGGCACTATCTTAGAATCTTGTTTACAAACTCTTACCAATCGGTTTTATTTACTTCTCTTATATCAGCAGACCTTCTAATACTTTCCATCTTTTCTCTTCACAAGAATAGGTATTTCCAGTGGCATATTTTCTTTATAACAGAGATTTTAGCAGGTGTGACTGGCTGCAGACAGGACTGTCTAAAGGATTCTCTTTTGTGGATTTTCCCATCAGCCTTCTCTCCAACCTATCCACGATGAGCAAAATTTCTGAGATAACTTAAATAAAACACCACTTATACTTCACTTTACAAAGAAAGTTAGAGAGCATGGGAAATATATCTAATCTTTCTAGTGTGTATAATTTACCTAACATCTAATTTGGAATTTGGGTGAAGTGTTAATTAACTTCTGGCTAGTGCTTGAGGCTTTAGAAAAGCAACTAGGAGAAAGAGATATTCTAATTCTTGCCTGATGTATTGCAGCCAAGACTCTTTTATTTTTCCTGGATGTCCACGTAGCAGCCATAACAAAAGCCGAATTAGAATAGGATGCAATGACTCTTTTTCCATATTTTCAATCTTGTCTTTATTGTCCATGCCAATCTGACTTTTAGATTTAACTGTAAAGCTCCATCTTAACACCAGTCAAAATTTTGATAGGTAAATAACAAGCTGTCTGCTTGCTAAGCAGTGCATTCAGAAAACCTTACACTACTGCACTAAGTACCGGTACATGTTTATTTGGAATTTATATGGTTATTTTGACAGCTAAGAAAAATAAGTCAAAACTGAATTGCCTCTATTCTCTCTTAATTTGATTTTGATTTTGTTTATTGACTCTCTCTGTCTGTATATATTTAAATTGACAAAAATAATTTAGCCTTTAAAGGCTATTTCAGCCTTAAATAATTTCAGCCTTGAACTTTTTTCTCTCCACTGTATAGAGTGACAATTTTTATTTGTTTTCAGAAGTCCTTGTAGACTTTTGGTTCATTCCTCTGTCTTGATCTAGAGGTTGATTCCTTTGTCTATATATCCGGATGTCAGAGGTAACTTCTTCATCAGCTGTAGGAAGTTGTTACATTTGCAATTTACTCTAATACTTAGGATGAGATATTGTCTGCTAAGCAAAATGTAGTGTTACTGAAAACATTCTACATCCAAGTAGGTGAACAAGACGCAGGAAAGCTGTGACCTGACTTCATACAGGAAATTGGCATATTTAAAAGTTTAACACATATCTTAAGTGGTTTAAAATAAACTGAGTTGTACTCAGTTCTTGAACTCACTGTTCTTGGAAGACAGTACTTATCTTAGGTTTCAAAGATTTCATGGGATTTCTCGTTTCATGAATACTTCAGGGAAAATGTTTAGAAAAAAACAGGCATAGAGAGTTAGAATATAATGAATATCTTGTTTTATTCAGAATGTTAACAAATGCTTTCAAAAATAAAAATAAAAATCATTGCTAATATATTTACACTAGAAGCTAAATAATGAGAAACTGCCTTTCAGAATACTCTCTTAAATTAGTACCTTTTCCAAGTCTGTTTGAATGACAAATATTTAAGAATACAATATTTAAGGCCAGGTAGCTTTATCGTTTTAATCATTTGCAATGTATTCATTAGAACTGTACCAAATTTTGCCTACTATAGTTTTTTCATTAAAAATTACTGCTGCAGCTAAAACAAACTGTGTCTATAGGCCCCATTCTATTCCCCTGGATATCAGTGGTCAATTTCTATAGGCATTAAAGAAAGCCGGATCCATTCTGTAGGAAAAATTAATTTCTTAGGTTCAATAGGAGCAAGATTGGTCACACTTTTCTTGGTCTCATCTGTCTCCGTGGTCTCAGTGCCAGACATTCCTAACTGTATGTAAGTCATGAGACAGAGTTTCTAGTTTTGCATTTTATGACTTCTGCATGGAATTATTGAAAGACTGAACAATCTGAACTTCTCCCATAGATTCTTTGCTTCAAATTCACTTTCTAAATATTCTCATTGATTTATACCTGTATGCCTTAGATAAAGCATGCATATACACTATACTGTGTTTATGTGCTATAAACTCTCATAACCATTATAAAATTTCAAACGTTTTATAGAATATTATTTAATTCAAGAACTGTATTTTTTTTTCTGAAGTACTAAAATTGTTTTAAAACCATCCCTAAAAAGTTCTGACACATTCAGAAACAATATTCGGTAGCAGAAAATCTTTAATTATGCCAATTTAGCTTTAGAAGCTAAGATTGTAATGCATAATGCATGACAGGATAACCAGAAACTTCAAAAAAATCAGAATTAAAAAAAATGAAACAAAACAAAACATATTTGATTATTTCCTATGTTTTGTGAGAAGTAATCCCTAGATTACAAAGGAAGAATGTCAACTCCTATAAATGCTTCATGACATTTAAAATATGATGTTTTATTTTATACCTCAAATTTATTTTAAAATGTGCATATTTGATTTATTTTCTTACAAATGTATTGTTTTTAAAGTGTTACTGAAGCCTCATTTCATTCCGTATTTTCTTCCCTGCCCTGATGGCAGAAATTGTACAGTGATTCATACCTGCTTTTAGTACATTGTCAATCGCTAGATCATTGTATAAAATGTCTCGGTGAAACATATCTGTGGACAAGAATGGATAGTAGGTGAGAAAATATTTTGTTTTGTTTTCAAGATGTTTACCTAAGGTGGCCACTAACTGAAAAAAGAAGAAAAAACTGGCTGTAAGGGCCCTTGCTGGTCAGAGCAGCATTAAGTCTAAAACACCACAAACCTTAAAGTGGTAGTTTGGGTCAGGTGTTCAGACTGGGAGGAGGCTATGTTTGATGGTAGCACGTAAAACCAGTAACCTGGTGTTTGCTGTGGAGAAACTGCAGAATATCTGAACGTTAATGAAGTGAGGAGGCAGCAGAGAAACACTGCTGAAAAAAAGCTACTGAGAGGCAATGACCTTCTGACATTTTCATCCGCATTCTCCTTCATTGGCAGAGCCAAACATTCCTCAGTTGTTTTATGGCAATCCAGGAACAAGAACGGGCTTCAGCAAAGGGGACAGAGAGACGAGAGGTTGAAGGAACATAAAAACACAAATTAAAACACAGAAGTAAAGAAGCA